>NC_051081.1:17446442-17746442 GCF_004664715.2 Peromyscus leucopus
AGGAACAGGGTGGGTCTGCTGCGGGGGCCGGGGGCGGACACTGGGCCACAGTACACTTTATCAGCTCTGTCCAGGGAGAGAGGGGGCTCGGTCCTGATTTCTGGGAGAGAAAGCAGTTTCTTGAAATCTGGTGAGCACCCACAGAGTGAGTTACTGGGAGCCTTGACCTTTGATATCTGACTAATAATCAACCTTTATAAGGAAACAAACTCACAAAAGTGCTCGAATGTGAGTATGTGTGTGTGCCCACATACACATGGGTGTACACGTATGTGGTGCCTGGCACAGACTGACTGAAAGAGAACTAATTATACTGATAACCACCAAAGTTAATAGCTTTCATAACACGATGCCCCGACCAACCCCAAGGAGTAAGAAGCAGTCCAGCGAGTTAGAAACACGGGCTGTGAACTGACCTGTAAGGACCCGGAGCGTCTCGGTGTGGGTCTCCCTACAGGAGGATCCGAGCAGGGAACGGCACACCTGAGCACCAGTTTAGAGGAGGAGGAGTGTGCTTCACCAGTGGAGGAGTGGCCAGGTTGGAGCCCAGCACTGGAGGTGTAGAACCAAAGACTGGATTTGGGGCTTTTTTTCTTTTTCTTTTTCTTTTTTCTTTCTTTTTTTTTTCTTTTTTTTTCTTTTTTTCTTTTTCTTTTTTCTTTTTCTTTTTCTTTTTCTTTTTCTTTTTCTTTCCTTCCTTCCTTCCTTCCTTCTTTCTTTTCTTTCTTTCTTTCTCTCTTTTTGTTTTTTTGAGATAGGGTTTCTTTTTGTAGCCCTGGCCATCCTGGAACTCACTCTGTAGACCAGGCTGGCCTCGTACTCAGAGATCCACCTGCCTCTGCCTCTCGAGTGCTCGGATTAAAGTTGTGCACCACCATTGCCCACCTGGAGGCTTTCTTGAATGCCAGGCCAAAGAGGACAACATTATCCTGAGGTGATGAGAGTGTCATGGGTCTTAAGCAGGGGAGCGATATTATGACTCTTGGAATTTAAGATAATAAATTTAGCCCATTCTGTGCAGAAATGTCTTGGAAATAAGAGTCCGGTGTCAAGGAAAGCAACCCGGCTTCTCTGCCCCCCACCCCCACCCCATGCCGGTTGTGTGGAGATGGGACATGGGTGAGAAAGGAGCAATCTTAGAAACAGACTGTGGCTAGAACTCCGAGGTTCCTTTGGGCTCCAGGCTCACTCTGACCCCGCTGTTCTTGGTTCTGGCCATCACCAGCACTGGTGCAGCTGTTTCTCATCTGTGGCCATTTCCCTGGAAAAACTTAGAATGGCGGCCAAGAGGAAACATGTCAGGAAGGGCACAGGGAGAGCCCTAGGGGAAGTAGCTAGCTTCCTGGGGCTCAGACACTTTCCCCAAAACAGAGCAGCTTAGAAGCAAGTGGTGGGCTGTGATGAGCCCAGTGCTGGGGAGGCTGAGGCGGGAACATCAGAAGCTCAAAGTCATCATCAGCTACGTAGTGAGTTTGAAACTAACCTCAGGTATGTGAGACTTTGCCTCAAAAGGACCATATGTCCTATTGTGATGGCAATTCTTGGTTAGGGACTTTTTTCTTTTTTTCTTTCTTTCTTTCTTTCTTTTTTCTTTCTTTTTTTTTTTTTTTTTTTTTTTTTTTTTTTTTTTTTTTGGTTTTTCGAGACAGGGTTTCTCTGTGTAGCTTTGCTCCTTTCCTGGAACTCACTTGGTAGCCCAGGCTGGCCTCGAACTCACAGAGATCCGCCTGCCTCTGCCTCCCGAGTGCTGGGATTAAAAGCGTGCGCCACCACCGGCCGGCGGGACTTTTTTCTTAATTAAAAAAAAAAAGTCATTCGAAGTGGGAAGATCCTCTTTTAATCTGGATCTTTTGAGCTGGGAAGATACCTACACCTTTAATTCCGATCTTTGGAGGTGGGAAGAGCCACCTTTCGCCTGGGCCACACCCCTGCTGGCAGCCTGTCTAAAGGAAGAAGGAAGCTTGTGCTCTGCCCGCTTGCCCTCACTCACTGGCAAGTCCATCCCTACTGGCGTCAGAGCCTACTTCCCCAGGGTTCTTGTGTATACTGAAGGCCAGCGGAGACAGCCAGCCTCAGGGACTGAGTAACTACCGGATTTTTGGACTGTGAGTTGGCAGACAGCCATCGTTGGACTAGAAGGACCACAGCCTTTTAATATATTCTCTTTATACATATGTTTTCATTCTGTACATTCTGTTCCTCAAGAGCACCCTGACCGGTGCACCTAGGATATCAGCTTCTCTGAAACAGAAGAAACAGGGAGAGGATTCCACAGAAACTGTGGTGGTTCGAACAAGAATGACCACCATGGGCGTGGCAAGCTTCCTCGTCGGGACTGTCAGCTCACAAAATAATGACACAGAGACTTATTATTATGAAAGCTTGGCCTGAGCTTAGGCTTGTTCCCAACTGGCTCTTATAACTTAAATTAACCCGTTTCTATTACTCTACGGTCTGCCTCACGGCATCACCTTTCTTCCATCTCACACCTCCTGTTTTCCCTGTCTCATTGGCGAATCTGCACACCTAGATTCATCCTCCCAGTTTCTCTCTCTCTCTGCCTGGAAGGCCCGCCCAGTCTCTCCTGCCTAGCTATTGGCCATTTAGCTCTTTATTAAACCAATCAGAAAGTGCCATAGACAGAGACACGTCATTACAGTATAAACAGTCCACAACACATAGGCCCGTATGTTTGAATGCTTGGTCCTGAGGGAGTGGTACTACCTGACAGGGCCTAGGGGGTGTGGCTTTGTTGTAGTGGGTGTGGCCTTCTGGGAGGAAGTGTGTCACTGGGAGTAGGTTTTAGAATTTCAAAAGCCCCAGCCAAATCCAGTGTCTCTCTCTTCCTGCTGCTTGCAGATCCAGATGTAGAACTCCCAGATCCTTCTCCAGCACCAGGTCTGCCTGCATGCCACCATGATGGTAATGGACTGAACCTCTGAAACTGTAAGCCAGCTCCAATTAAATGCTTTCCCTTATAAGAGTTGCTGTGGTCACGGTGTCTCTTCACAGCAATAGAAAGACAGGAACAGAAAGGCTGTGGTGGTGATGTAGAGATGAGGAGGAGATAGCTAGAGAATGTAGGCGATGGAAATGTTCTAAAACTGTGGTGACAGTTTTGCTAAAACCTACTGAACCAAGGTCAGTCATGGTGTGGTGCCTGCCTGTAATCCAGTGCTTGGCATAGGCAGGCAGCCTCCATAAGTTCATGGTCTACCTGGGCTATATATATGTAGATCCAGGCCAGCTGATGCTTTAGAACACAAACTCAAAAGCAAACAGAATAAAAACATCAAATCATGTGTGTGTGTGTGTGTGTGTGTGTGTGTGTGTGTGCAGTCTCGGGACTGAACTTCAGTCCTTGCACATACTAGGTGTCTTAGAGTTTCTGTTGCTGTAGTAAACACCATGACCAAAAAGCAAGTTGGGGAGGAAAGGGTTTATTTGGCTTACACTTCCATATTGCTGTTCCTCATTGAAGGAAGTCAGGACAGGAACTCAAACAGAGCAGGATCCTGGTGGCAGCAGCTGATGGAAGAGTGCTGCTCACTGGCTTGCTCCCCATAGTTTGCTCAGGCTGCTTTCTTATAGAACCCAGGACCAGCAGCCCAGGGATGGCATCTCCCACAATGGGCTGGGCCCTCCTCCATCAATCACTAATTAAGAAAATGCCCTACAGTCAATCATATGGGGCATTCTCTCAATTGAGGTTCCCTCCTCTCAGATGACTCTAGATTGTATCAAGTTGACATAAACGAGCCAGTACACTAGGTAAGTGACCTTTCACTGAGGAATATTGCCAATCCACTCCTTTATTGAGAGCCGCTGGTAGCAAAAGTCCATGGAGAATACTGCAGTGACAAGTAGAGTTCAGAAGGTCAACCTACCAGAACTAAGGGTTCTGTTTCAGGAAACCATCACACGAAGGCATTATGGAATTACTGCCTTTTGAATGAACTGGCTGTCTCTTGTAAACTTCTTGTGTGATAACAGCTATGATTCTCCCCATTTACCATGCATCTTCATGTATGTGTACATGTAATCTCACGGTTGCAGCTCAATCTTGGGCACAACTTTTCCTAGACATTTGGGGTAACTGGATAACTGTCCCCAGCTGTGTTTATCTTTTCATTAACATATATCTGGCCAGGGCCATTCTCCAGACAAAAGTATTTCAGCAAAGATATCCTTTATTCCAAGGACAAAACTGAGCATAGATAAACATTAGCTCATCTCACTCACAGAAAGAGAAAAGAACCACTAACAAGTAAATCCTCAACTCCTTACCTTCACCCAGGGTTATTTACACAAGACCCTAACTTAAGACATTTACTGCTCACACTCCTGGGATGATGTTTTAGCCACTTGCTAGTTACTGAGTTAAGGCAGTTACTTCCCACTGACCCAAGGAGATTGCCCTTAAGGCCAGGCAGGCCATAGGTGCCAAGCTTCTTTCTTGTGAAAATCAAGTTTTAATTCCTCCTCAGCCAGGTGCTATCCCTAGATTCCCTAATTGATCTTAGCCTTTAGTTGACCCTACCCAGAACTCCCCTTTAGTCACCCCCTTTTGGGTTGTAATTGAAAGCTGACATTTATTGCTTGATGTGTGGATCCTTATCACCTCTCTCTGTGACCCTGAAAACTTCTAGCCTAGCTTTGCTTTGCCAAAGAACTACTGCTTGGGTATATGTACTGGTTCCCTCAGAGGACTGGGGAAAGGACTGAGAAGCACAAAGATGAGGACAGAGACTGAAAGAACTAGGTAGACCTGAGAGAACAGCAGAAGGGACTGACAGCAGGAGGGACCAAGAGCAGCTAAGTATGAGAACAGAAAAGAAACTGTAGATAGAACTGACTGAGAAGAATGAAGGAATGGACTAACGAACTCAGTGTGCTTAGATTCATTGAATATCCCTCAGATTAGTATCCTCCGCTGGTTGTTAGACTCTCCACGGACCCTGGGAGAAAACAATAAAAGCTGGACCTATTATTGTTCATATTAGTCCCCATGCTTTATTTTGAGACAGGGTCTCGTTAAACTGCCTAGACCAGCCTTCAACCTTTGATCCCGCCTCCATCTCCTTAGTGGCTGAAATTACCCTTAAATAGGTGAATTGGAGCCGGTGGACCGCACCGCTGCCACACGCCTTTAATCCCAGCAGAGCCAGGAGGATCCCTGTGAGTTGAAGGCCAGCCTGGTCTCCAAAGCGAGTTCCAGGAAAGGTGCAAAGCTACACAGAGAAACCCTGTCTCGAAAAACCAAAAAAAAAAAAAAAAATAGGTGAATTGGATGGTGTGTAAGTTAGATCTCTGTAAAGCTCCACAAAAGTACTTTGGCAAGGAAAGACCCAGCTCTGGCTCAGAATTGGTGCTGAGGGTGGAGAGTGGCATCCCCATTCACAGTACCTCATCAGCTTGGGAAGGACCCAATCGAGAGTGCCCCGAAGGTAGCTTGAGATGACGGAGCCAAAGAGAGCTAAATGAAGGTGGCAAGGAGAGTCCAGAGAGGACATGGGTTTGCTCAGGTCTCCCTGATGCGGATGCTGAGTGGAGGAAGAGCCCTCTCTCCTGGGATGAGCAAATGGAAGCAGGTTACTGGCTGCCCTGCGGCCCATGACTGGAGCTGGGGCTGCTGCATTGAGCTGTATGAGCGACATGACGTCCCCCAATTGCCTCGCAAGTGATAATACCTTCTATTTATACCAAACACCTCTCCTCCCAGGAGAGTGCTCTGTTTTCCCAACATTGATTCAGGAAGCCACACAGAGTGAATTGAATTAAGATTCACAGCAGCCACACACAGCATGCCTACCCCTTCCCCTGCCTGTCCCTGTCCTCCAGCAGTGCAGGGGAGTCTGAAACACGTCTCCACGCCTGCCCCATGCCTGCTCCAGAAGTCAAGAAGGGGGACTGGGCTGCCTCCTTCTGTCTTGAGAGAAATACAACGTGAATAAAGGGGTCTTCAAGTGTGCCCTCATCCCTTTTCCATAATAAGCGTGTACAATGGAGATTATTAAACCTCAGAGGTAAGACTTGCTAATGATAATTATCAGGCCCAATAGAGAATCACATTGAGGGCAACTTTGGAGCCTGTGTGTGTGTGTGTGAGAGAGAGAGAGAGAGACAGAGAGAGAGAGAGAGAGATAGAGAGAGAGAGTGATGAGAGATGAGAGAGAGAGAGTGTGATGCAGTGTGTGTATGTGTGTTATGTGTGGAGAGAGTGAGAGGGGGTGGAGAGAGAGAGAGAGAGAGGCAGAGGGAGAGAGAGGGAGAGAGAGGGTGGGCAGAGAGGGGGCGGCAGAAACAGAGCGCTCACACAAGCTGTTGGGAACTGACCTCAGTTTCTCCTGCGCTGGGCAAGCGCTCTGCCATGGAGCTCCAGGTACATCTCCTGTCTTTTCTAATTCTATGTACCTCAGACACAGTTGGCTATTCTGCCCATGCGGAAGGGCACACAGGCTGCCAGTGGGCATTGCCAGGGGACTCTTCATGGGCAGATTCCCTCTGGCTCACTGGAGAAATGAGAAGGAAGGGCAACTGGGCTCTGCCAGCCTATCTTTGTAGTAGAGATTAGGTTAACCTTGGCCTATCCACAGCCCTGACCCGAGGAGCAGACTACAGTCCTGGTCATGCTGGGTTGATGAATAGATGTATCCAAATGCACGACTGTCACACACACACACACACACACACACACACACACACACACACACACACCAGAGACGAGGCAGGATGCTTGGGAATCAAGACAGTACCAAGCATAAGAAACCTCAAACTCATCAGTGAAGACTGTATCCTTTTTGTGGACATGGTCACAGTGTGCTCGCCTTACACTCTCTTCCAGGATGCTGTCTCCTCCGCCCTGACTGGGGAAGTGCAGATGGTTTAGGTGATGCCAGCCCAAGAGAGCCTCCATGGCAGCATACAAACACCTCAGAGGGCAGAAGCCCTTACAAGCTTTCCTTAAAAGCCCTAATCTCAGGGTTGGGAACAGCTTAGAGCCCATTCAGTCATCTGCCCGCCCTCGGCCATCACCACATGCCCGAACACCATAGTCCGATGTACACAGGGACACCACTGCCCAAGGCTTCGCCACTCAAAGCCTTGTCCGCCGCTCTTCGTTATCAAGTCCCACGTGATGGCACCCACAGTAAAGAGCACTAGCTGGCTCAGCAGCCCTGCAACTGTGGCTCCTTAAGAGGACATCAGAGACTGGGCCATGGGACCCCAGGAATTATACAAAGTCTAAGGCAATTATGTTGGCTCGTAAAAAGCCATGACATGAATGTTCTTCAAACCACAGACAGGCTGCTCCCACTTCCACAGAAAGCATACTCAAGTGCTAGCCTCTACTGTGCCATACTTAGATAGTACTTTAGGGCTGGGAATACAGCTCAGTGATAGAGGGCTAGCCAACCCTCAGTGCACACACACACACACACACACACACACACACACACACACACACACGGACTGAATATGTGGTTCAGCAGTAGAGTGCCTGCCCCATATGGCAGCAAACAAAAATCAAGTGATATTCAACTCCAGAGATTACATTAAAACTCATCTTAAAAACCACAGTTCCAAGGTTGTCATTTGCATCCCTTGGATTTATAAATGTTGAGCAATAATCAAAGCAATTATTACAAAAAAACTTACTCCGTTATAGCTTCTTTTTGCATATTAAATATCTCTTGCAAAACTGAATGAACATTTGATTGGAAGCCTAGAGAGTGAGCTTCATCCTCCAGGGGGACGTGGAGCCACAGGGTGCAGGCTCTATGATAGCTCTGTGAGAGTGTGAGAGTGTGAGAGTGTGAGAGGGAGGGAGGAAGGGCACCCAGATGCTGCCGCTAGCCCTGCAAGGGCCCCTTTGAGTGGGCGTGCATGTGGGGGGCACTTACAGGGCTGTTGGTGCGGGTGAGCTCAACGCCTCCTGGCTGAGCATTCAGACAGGAAGCTGCCGTGCCCACGCAGTCCAAGGCGCTCCCGCGTCGCTAAGGATCAGGTGAGGGCTGCACAGCTCACCACGCTTCACTCGGAAGCAACCGTTTCATCTCCCGGGGTAGCCGCTGCTGGCCTTCTGCACACAGCAGCAGCAGGAAGTCGTTGGTGCTGGTGCTGGGGGGGGGGGGAGAAGCACTGGGAGCCGCCCCGCCCCGCCCCCGCCCCCTCCCCGGTGGTCAGTGGATGAAAACGCCCTGCTGGAGAGAGGGGAAAGGAAGGGGCCCGCGCAGGCAGCCTGCATTCGGTGTGTCTATCCAGCTGAACACCACGGGCTTTCAGGAAGATGGAGAGAGAGGCAGGGCTTCAGAGCAAGGTGGAGTGAGGACCCAGGTCACGAGACAACCGTTGAGTAAGCCTCTTTCATTTGACAACTGAGAAGTGGAGACCTTGGGACAGAAGGGACTTGCTCCGGGTCACACACTGGCTAGGTGAAGTTCAAGGGTCCAAAGTCCCCATGCAGTCCGTGTCTTGGTCCACTCAGCTTCAGCAGCACAGGGCGGTTAGCAAACAACAGAAATTTCGCCTCCCTATTCTGCAGACTAGAAGGTCTCAGATCAACGAGCTAGCAAACTCCATGTCTGGTGAGGAGGGCTCTGTGTCTCCTAGATGATGAGTTCCCATGGGTCCTCACAAGGTGGGAGAGCCAGGCAGCTCCCTTAGGGCCTCTTTTCTAAGGATGTCCAGAGGAGATGGACACTCATGATCTAATGATGTCCCAAAGAACCCGCCCCCCATATTATCACCTTGGGGTAGATTGCAGCATTTGATTTCTGTGCATTCAGACTGCAGCACCTTTATCAACAGCCCCACACCTGATGATGCCGAATGGCTGTTACCTATTTATCTCAGCCCCAGGAGCCTGGCTCTGTGGGGAGACTGTCCCATCGTCTCGATCTGACCTTGACTTCACCTCAGCCATCCAATGACTTCTTAGGGAGGCTATGGAGTAGGCCAGTGGTGGAGGGCATGGAAGGACAGACGTGCCTAGGTGTGCCTCTCCCGGGAGCTGAAGAGAGAGACTGGCCTGGGACCCGGCCCTCCGGCAGCAGCCAGCCCTCGGTGTCTTTGTCAGGGCTACAGTGACTGTGAAGCCCTGTGACCAAAGCAACTCGGGGAGGAAGGGGTTTATTTGGCTTACGCTTCCATATCACTGTTCACCACTGAAGGAAGTCAGGACAGGAACTCAAACAGGGCAGGAACCTGGAGGCAGGAGCTGGTGCAGAGACCATGGAGGGTGCTGCTTACTGGCTTGCTCCCCATAGTTTGCTCAGCCTACCTTCTTATAGAACCCAGGACCACCAACCCTGGGATGGCCCCACCCACAATGAACTGGGCCCTCCCCCACCAATCACTAATTGAGAAATACCTACCTCACAGGCTTGCCTGCAGCCTGATCTTATGGAAGCATTTTCTCAATTCATGTTTCCTCCTCTCAGATAATTCTAACTCGTATCAGGTTGATATAAAAACTAGCCAGCATATTGATGACAAATTTCACCACTGTGGGCACTAGCCTAGGGGAAATTTCAAACTAGTGAGGGACATTCTGCTGGAGGCCTTGGGGTCAAAAAAAAAAAAAAAAAAAAGACTCAACTGTGATGTGTAGCAGATATTGAACAGGGCAATAAAAAAAGGATTTTGTGCTCAGCCACCGTGGAAAAGAGCCTGGTGGTTCTTCAAAAACACTGAATATGGGATTATTGTGTGATCCAGAAATGCTGCTCCTAGGCAAACACTAAAAAGAATTGAAAGCTGGTGTCTGAGCAAATACACACGAATGTTTGTAGTAGTGTTATTAATAATATCCCAAAGAGACTGGGATATAAAACTCAAGAGTCGAGTGCCTGCCTCATATGCACAAGGTCCTGGGGTTGGTGCCCAGCACACAAACAAAAATAAACACATAAACAAGTAGAAATTAGATATTGCTCACCAAGAGTACTTACCCAGCAGGCACAAGGCCCTGGGCTTATTGCCAAGCATCATAAACAGATAAATAATAAAAAACTGGGGATATAGTTCCATGGTAGAGTGTTTGCCTAGCACATTCATTGGTCCTGGGTTCAGTGACCACTACCACAAAAATAATACTCCAAAGGCAGTCAGGTATGGTGACTCATACCTGTAACCTTAGGGAGCACAAGGCCTGTCTGGTCCATATAGTGAGTTCTAGGACAACTAGGGCTATGTAATGAGGAAAAAAGAAAGTATCCACAAGACATAAACATCCCAAATGTCTGTCGGTAATGAATAGATAAGTAATGTTGCATATCCACATGGTAGAATATTACTCAGCCACGTAAAGTGATGGTGGAATATTACTCAGCCACGTAAAGTGATGAAGTACGAACATATGCTGTTACAACCTGATGGACTTATTAAAATATCATGTTAAGCAGAAAAAGCTAATGATAAAGTGTCACTCAGTAAAGCTAAGAAGTCTGTCTGGGCGAGTAAGATAAGGGTCTTCTGCTTCTTTGTTTATATTTTTGGGACAGGGCGTTATGTAACCTAGGCCAGCCTTGAACCCTTGATCCTCCACATCTGAGTCCCAAGTACCACTATTACAGGCATTCACCTGCCATGTTTGTTTTAAAGATCTTTTTCGATTAATTTTCCTGGTTGATAAAATGTCCAGCGATGAAGGGAGCAAGACACGTGCATTTCTTTTAGAAGCCCTTCCTTCACAGAGGAGCTGGGGAAGAAACCAGAGAAAATCAGAGAGACCTTGATTCTGGATTCTGAGGCAGCTTCTAAGATTTTCCAACTTCCCCCCAGCCCCACCCCCTACTCCCACCCCACCCCAGCCCCACCCACACTCCACCCCACCCCCAAGCCCCACCCACACTCCCCCCATGCCCCCAGTGTGTTCCTGTGTGCATATGGAGGGCAGAAGTCAACCCTGAGTGTGACTCATCAGGAGTCATCTGCTCTGTCCTCTCTTTGAGACAGGGGACTGATGAGGTGAGGAGACTGGCCAAGAGCCAGTGGGCCGGTGAGCCGCAGGGATGCCGGTCTCCACCCCCAGGGATGCTGGTCTCCACCCCCAGCGCTGGGATGAGAACACTTCCACTAGCAGAGCTGGGGATCGAACTCAGGTCATCATGTTTGTGCAGCTGGAGCTTTGTTTGCTTTGGTGTGTTGTCTTTCCCGCCCCCCATTCCCTTTCAAACTGCCCAGTGTGCCGGGATGTCATTCAGGGGCATCCAATGCACCTTTTGTTCTCACTGCAGCCGGATTTTCCCCGCATTGCCAAACTCCCTCAGTGAGTGCATCAAAGCAACTCTTCTGACCTTTCTAGAGAGGCTGCCTCAGTTCGTGGATTGCTAATGATGTCTGAGGTGACGGAGGATCATAAGCTCAGCACTCGGGAGGTGTCTCAGTAAGAGATGAACAACTGATTTATTGTTTTGGGTCGACGATCAATAGGTTTCCTTTCTGTTGTTGTTGTTGTTGCCGCCTTTTTCCTGCTCAGGTAGACACTCTGAAAGCAGAAGCTGTCTAGATGGCGGAAGCCGTCCATCCCGCAGGACTAGAGACAGAGCTGAAGAACGGAGCAGCTAGGAGAGGCAATGGTAGGGTGATGCTCAGCCTGAAACAAAACAGCTCTCCACAGCCCTTCCCACACGGCTACCCTTCCAGCTTCTTCGTCTCCTCTAACAGTATTTTCCTTTCACTACAATTGCCTACGTTCCCACCACCCTCTCCCTAGTGAAGGGTCCTGACTGATTGTTCATTGACTTTCTGAATCTAGAGTCTCAGGCCAGCTGGGCGAGCTTCCAACCACCAAGCTACACCCCATTGTCTTTTGACATTTTCTTTTCTTGATACAGAGCCTCACTAAGTCTAGCCTTGAGCTCACTCATAGCCTAGGCAGGTTTTGAACTTTCGATTCTCCTGCATCAGTCTTCCAAGCAGCTGGGGTCATGGACCCGTGCTACCAGGCCCAGCTGAAGAGGACACTTAAGTCTCAACCAACTTAGCTGTTCTTTGCATGCCTTTTTTTTTTTTTTGTGTGTGTGTGTGTGTGTGTGTGTGTGTGTGTGTGTGTGGCGCGCGCACGCTAGCATGTGTGAATGTGCTCGTAAAGATTCTTCAGGTAGAAACGAGGGAGGAAGGGCATGGAGATGCTGTGTGTATTGGGTGAAGCTGGAAACGTTGCTAGGGTGTGGCCAGCAGGTGCCCGGGCCTAAAGGGATGTGAGAAAAGAAACAGACAAAGCTACAGGTAAGTTAGGCCCCAAAGAACAGAGCCTGGGATCTCCTAGGAGGAGGCTGAAATGGCCCTTCTGGACTTGGGAGATCCAGCCAAGGGGCAGAAGCCAAGCAAAAGTCAGATGTAGAAGGGAAACAAGCCATGGAGGCTGGACTATGGAGGGAAGGGACTCGGAAGTAACAGGCTGCAGCCAAAGGCCCAAGCTTCCTCCTGTTCCCTGGAATTCCTATAGGATTTCCAAAGCCTTGTAGCAGTCAGATCTGTGTTGTAGACTATTATCTTAAGATGTGTTAGATTTGTTTATGCTGTGAAACATTGGTTTAATGTTGCAAAGATGTGTTGCATGCTTTTATGTTGCGTTTGTTTAACTCTGTGAAGTGGTGTTACTGTGCCTGTCTAAAACACCTGATGTTCTAATAAAGAGCTGAATGGCCAATAGTGAGGCAGGAGAAAGGACAGGTGGGGTGGCAGGCAGAGAGAATAAACAGAAAGAGAAATCTAGGGGGAAAAGAGGAAGAAAGGAGAGAGATCAAGGAATGAGAGAGGAAGGAGGAGGACTTCTGGGGCCAGCCACCCAGCCACCCAGCTACACAGCCAGACATGGAGGAAGAAGGAAAGAAAAAGTATACAGGAATAGAAAAAGATAAAAGCCCCAAGGCCAAGGATAGACAGGGTATTTTAAGAAAAGTTGGCAAGTAACAAGCCAAGCTAAGGCCGGGCATTCATAAGAAATAATAAGTCTTTGTGTGTGTTTTATTTGCGAGCTGGGTGTCGCCCCACCCTCAAAAGACCAAAGAGTAAGAGTAGAAGACTAACCAACGACAGACCTATCTTCACCTACACCACAGGGCTCTTCCTTGCCTCTGCCTCTAGCTAATGGACTTGTACATGCTGGTCCTTTACACATCACCCCTCTGGGCACACATACTTCCCTCTTTGCCTCTGCCTGTGCTGTGGGTCTGGCTTGATCAGATCTCTCTACGCATGACATGTGCCTTCATTGCTAGTGTACCAACGGTCACTTTTCATCAGTGCGGATATATACTCATCCTGAAACTCGGTACAGACAGAAGCCCAGTCAGGCTCAGCTCTTGCATCCAGAACCCACCAGCCCTGGGATGTGGTTGCCACCTGACTGGGCCTGGCGGAAAAGAAGAAATGAAGCTGGAATATTGGTGGAAAAGAAGAAATGAAGCTGGAATATTCCTATCAAACCTAGGGCCCTTGGAGACCCGTTGGGGGCAGCAGGAAGGGCCAGCAGGTTCTCTGAAGTAAGCATTTTCACTGGCGCCTCCTCCAACCCAGCCTGGGCCTTCTAGATAGAAATCTGCCTCCCAGGGAAACTGAGGATGGTGGTAGCTCCCAGGGTCGATCACGTGGCTGCTTTGCTGGCTCATTATGCTCAGAGCACAGGACATTATACGTCTCCCCCAAGCAGAATGAGTGCGCAGAACAATGAGGACGTTTCTCCCAGACTGTGAATGTGTACGGGAGTAAATTCACTCCTCACTTCCCGCTCACAAGGAAACCCTTGCTGTCCCTTTGTTCATTTTTTCCCTTTGGTCACTGTGACAGCCACCTGAGAGAAGGAACTTGAAGGAGCTAAGAGACATTCAGGCGCCTGGAGTCAGGGGTTTCAGTCCCAGACTGGCCTTGTTGTCTCTGGGCGGAACTCCGCAGCAGGGAGTTCACGTGGAGCGGAGCCGATCTCAGGGTGCCCAAGAAGCAGGCAGGGCAAGAAGGAAAGGAGCAGGGACAGACGACGTCTTTCCAGAACGTTCTCCCAGGGATCTGCTTCCTTCAACAAGGCCCCGCCTCCTGCTTTCTACCATCCCCCAATAAAGCCGTTAAATTAAGAATCCCTTAAGGGATTAATCCATTGATTAGTTCAAAGACCCCAGGATCCAATCAGCGCTCAGATCACACTTGATCTGGCAGTTGAGGACCAGGCCTTCAACACAAGAGCCTTTAGGGGAGACGCTTCCTATCTAATGGCTAACATCCAGCCAATCTCTTTGGAGCATGCTCTCTCGCCTTTCCAGCTGACGATTCTGAAGCGGTCCAGAGGCTGAGTGTGCCAACCAGGAGACTGCATGTTCAATGGGAGCCTCTACCAGGCTCAGATGTGGAAGGGAGGGACCACACAGAGGTGCAGTTCTGTCCGCCAAGGCCATTGTTGGAAGAGACTGGAAATGTGCGGGTGGTGGGGGGGGGGGGGGGGGGGGGGGCAGGGGCGGGTGGTGCCTTTGACTCCTTTCTGTGCCTTTACGTCCTTGTCTGGAATTCCAGCTACTATTGTGCTCTTCCCACTCTCCTTCCTGTCCAGTCATTACAGTCAACTCAATCTGTAATGAGCTAGAATCCTTGAAAGCTCAGTGCCTGATACAGAGGACAGGCGTGGAAATTCTGCTGCGGGGGAGAGAGAGAGACAGAGAGAGAGACCAAGAGAGAGAGGAGACTCATTTGTTTTATTTTTGAGACATCTCACATAGTGGCACAGGCTGACTTTGAAAGACTTTCTGGGTCGGGCGATGTTGGCGCACACCTTTAATCCCAGCACTCGGGAGGCAGAGGCAGGCGGATCTCTGTGAGTTCGAGGCCAGCCTGGGCTACCAAGTGAGTTCCAGGAAAGGCACAAAGCTACGCGGAGAAACCCTGTCTCGAAAAACCAAAAAAAAAAAAAAAAAAAAAAAAAAAAAGACTCTCTGATCCTTTGCAACTACCTTCTGAGTTCAGGGGTTACAGGCATGTAGTGGGGGATCCAATCCAGGGCTCTCTGAAAGCTAATGTAACAGAGTTACATTCCCAGTCCACATGTTCAGCTTAAAACAGGCCTATCCTTAGGAACGTTCCTTATCCTGAAGCCTGGAGTTGTATACGATACTAAAAAAGATGTTCTCAGCCAGGTGGTGATGTCGCACGCCTTTAATCCCAGCACTCAGGAGGCAGAGGCAGGCGGATCTCTGTGAGTTCGAGGCCAGCCTGGTTTACAAAGCGAGTTCCAGGAAAGGCACAAAGCTACACAGAGAAACCCTGTCTCGAAAAACAAAAAAAAAAAAAAAAAAAAAAAAAAAAAAGATGTTCTCAAAATTATGTCCCCCATCCTCCATTGATACTTCCCGTGAAGACACCACCTGGCTCCCCTCCCCTCCACCCGTTTCCCCACTGCCAAGGCTCGCTTCTGGAGGACTTACGAGAACCTTAAGCCTCAGCTTCCCTCTCAGGTCTAGAGTGTGCTGTGATTCATCCTCTGCTACAGGTTTCACGGCCACAAGCCAAGCTATAAGAATATGCGTTTTCATTATCCTGCACAAACATTCTTCCGTATTCCTTCTGTTCCTGTTCCTCAGGACCTCACCCCGTTGTTAAAAACCTTCCAGCACACACCTCTAATTCTGGAACTCAGGAGACAGGTGGATCTCTGAGTTCAAGGCCCACCTGTTCTACATCGTAGTTCAAGGTCAGCCAGAACTACTTAGTGAGACCCTATCTAAAAATAAATAAGCAAATTAAAAATAAAGTAAAAGCTTCATGGCTGAAAACGATTGCCCCATCTCTCTCAAAAGGTCAGTCTGATATTCTCAGGCTCCCAACTCCTCGGGATTTGAGAGTCAGCTGCAGTGACTCAGAGCTGCTTCTCTTTGGTTTTTGGCTACCAGCTTCTCATCTCTCCCCCTTGCAGGAGTGTGGAGGGGTCAGCATTGTTAGGGGTGCGGCAGAGCCCAAGCAGGTCCACCTCGAGGAGAACATTGGGTACGAGGTCTGAGAGAGAAGAGGGAAGACTGGGTGATGAGAGAGAAAGCTTGAAGATATGAAGGTGTTACCTGCTGGATCCAAACCTCCACCCCAGACTCATTGAAACAGGAGTCTTGGCTGGGCACACTTTTAATCCCAGCACTCGGGAGGCAGATCTCTGTGAGTTCGAGGCCAGCCTGATCTACAGAGCGGGATCCAGGAAAGGCACAAAGCTACACAGAGAAGCTCTGTCTCGAAAAAGCCACATTTCCGGAATTCCCTATAATATTTTGCTATAATTTAAAAGTACACTGTTATCTAGGGGCTGAGGATGTAGCTCAGTGTCAGAACACATGCTTGCCTTGCACAACGCCCTGCATTCAATCTGTAACAATAAAGAAAAATAAAGTCACAGCTAAGTATGAGAGAAGCTGAAATGTACAGGGTTTTTCTGTTGTTTGGTTTGGTTTTTGTTTTGTTTTGTTCTGTTTTTGAGACAGCATCTCACTATGTAGCCCTGAGTGGCCTGGAAATCTCTATGTAATCCAGGCTGACCTTGAACTCACAGAGATCTACTTGTCTCTGCCTCCTGAGTACTGGGAGTAAAGCATGCACCACTATGCCCAGAAAAAAAAAAAAATGAAGTTTTGCTTATGTAGTTTTAGTCAACTAGTGTGTGTGTGTGTGTGTGTGTGTGTGTGTGTGTGTGTGTATGCATGCTCATACATGCGTGAGTATGAATGTAGTTGTATGCAGATAGAGGTCAGAGGTCATCTTTTGGGAGTCAGTTCTCTGTACTGTGGGATTTGGGGATCAAACTAAAGTTATCAGGTTTGTGTAGCAAGAGATTTTTCGTGTGCTGAGCCATCTCACTGGCCCCCGAATAGGGCATTTTCATCGGACTCATTGACACTCAAATAATATGATCACCCTTTTGCTGAGAAAGCATAGTCTAATGGCAATTAGCAGTCTGGTTAAGAAGCGCAGGGTAGGGGGCTCAGCTGTTAGAGGCATTGCCACATGAACCTGACAACTTGAGTCCACCCCGTGGTGAAGAAACTAACACCCAACCATTGTCTGGAGTGGGTATTCATGTAAAGCATGGGACCTTTAATCCTAGGGTCATGGGTTCAAGCCCCACGTTGGGCACCAGATAATGCAAGAGGTAACTGAAAGTTTTCCTGTGCCCACAAAGCTCCTGCATCCTCATGGTCCCACAGCTGCTCAGACCCAAATGAACACACAGAGGCTTATATTAATTAAGAACTGTATGGCCTATTGGCTCAGGCTTCTCACTAGCTAGATCTTACATCTTAAGTTAACCCATTTACATAAATCTATACTTAACCACGTGGCTCGTGGCTTACTGCTATCTTTACATCTTGATTCTCATGGCAGCGGATGGCAGCGTCTCCTCTGCTCTGTCTTTCTCCTTCCTCCTCTCTAGTTAGAATGTCCCACCTAACCCTATTCTGCCTCGCCACTGGCCAATAAGCTTTGTTTATCAACCAATCAGAGCAACATATTTTCACAGCATACAAAAAGACATTCCCCCATCAGCAGGAAATATGGGGATTACTGATAAAAGAGCTATTTATTAAAGGATTATATCAGAGGGTACAATTCACTAATACAGGATAAAGCAAATTCAGTCACAAGTCCTGGAAGGCTGAGAACTGGTCCCACACCGCTTTATGCGGCCTGATTCGGTCTCCACCATTTCAAGAGCTTGGGAGAGAAGGGGCCCACATACATGCTCCCCAGGTCTTAAGCTAGCAATGAGGCTATGCCCTAGGGGCTGGTACCCCAAGGCCATAGGTGGACCGAATACCCACTACAGTTGTCTTTTGGTTTCCACATGCGGCTGCATTGCACACACACACACACACAACAGCAATAATAATAATAGCATTGCACACATACAACATAATGATAGCATTGCACACACATACAACAGTAATAAAAATAGTATTGTACACAACAGTAATAATAATAATGTTGTATGTACATACAACAGTAATGATAATAATAGTGTTGCACACATATACAATAACAACAATAATAGCATTGCACACACATATTACAGTAATAATAATAGCATTGCACACACATATAACAGTAATAATAATAATAGCATTGCACACACATACAACAGTAATAATAATAGCATTGCATACACATACAACAGTAATAATAATAATAGCATTGCACACACATACAACAGTAATAATAATAGCATTGCACACACATACAACAGTAATAATAATTTTTAAAAGCCAAATCCAAATATTCACTGCTATTTTAAAGGAAAAGGAGACAGGCAAAAGGACAGAGGGAAAGGAAGGGCAAAGATTCTCCCAGGATATGTACCCAGTCTGTTTTTGGACTGCCAGCTCCCACATAATGACATGGAGACTTCTTATTAATTATGAAAGCTTGGCCTTAGCTCAGGCTTGTTCCCAACTAGCTCTTAAAACTTAAATTAAACCACTTATATTAATCTACATTCTGCACACAGCTTGTTACCTCTCCTCAGTACCATATGTCCAACTTCCTCTGAGTCTCACTGGTGAATCTCTCACCTCTCAGATTCTTCCCAGAGTTCCTATCTCTGCCCAGAAGTCCCACCTATCCTCTCCTGCCTAGCTATTGGCCATTCAGCTTTTTATTAAGCCAGTCAGAAGGTGTCTTAGCCAGCTGAGGTAAAACAGACACATCTTCACACGGTGTAATCAAATATCCTGCCACAGATCTGCTGACGAAACTCAGCTAAAACCTCGTTTGGGAGGACGCTGGACAAAAAAGTGATACAAGTTTAGATAAACATTGCAAAAGTGAGAAAAGTATAAAGCTACGTAAGCTCTGTGCTCACTGACCCACACAACTCCAGATACCTTAAACTGTGCTCAGTGTGCAGTAGATACCCAGCAAATACATTTGACTAGAACAATTTGAAACACATTTGCACCCCCTAGATTAAACAAAAGGTAAGTTAAAGTAGCCTG
The DNA here is from genome assembly GCF_004664715.2 of Peromyscus leucopus. Taxonomy (NCBI): domain Eukaryota; kingdom Metazoa; phylum Chordata; class Mammalia; order Rodentia; family Cricetidae; genus Peromyscus; species Peromyscus leucopus. The sequence goes on from NC_051081.1 coordinate 17,465,405, forward strand.
GGTTTAATCCAGTGAAATTCATGTGTATGTGGACAGACTTGGTTGAGGGCCGTATTAGTGACTTTCCTTGTTGCTTTGACAAGAAACATGAGCAAATTACTTGAAAGTGGGAAGGGTTATTTTTAACCCCTAGTTTCAGAGGCTTGGGCCTCGCACACTTAGACGACGTGGTGGCGGGAACACAAGGCAATGGAGGCCCATGGAGAACAGCTGAGTAGAAAGGAAAGAGAACCAAAGACCCTAAAACACACCCCAGTGACTCACTTCCTCCAGCCGGCTTCCCTGACCGTCTTAGAACGTCCCGAAAGGGTGCCGGCAGCTCGGAACCAAGTGTCCAGTTTGTGAGCGAGTCTATGGGGGACATCGCCTATTCAAGAATAACAACAACGAAAGAGAAATGATGGACAATGGCAGATAGAGGGAGCCAGAAGAGCCAGAGAATAATTACAATGGTTGAGAGCAGATCCAGAACTTGGAGTGATTTGTATTTTCTTATTTTTGCTTTCCTGAGCTTTTAATCATTCACAGTTAGCAATTCATTAAAGGCATTATTATAGTCTTTCTTTCTTTCTTTTTTTTTTTTTAAAGATAGGGTTTCAATCTGTGTTCCCTGCTAACCTGGAACTTACTACGTCGCCTAAACCTCCCTCAACTCTTCCTGCTTCAACGTCCCAAGTACTGTAATTAGAGGTTTGAGTGGCAGTCACTGCTTGACTGTATTTAGCTACTTCTGGTTTTTTTTTTTTTTCAACCCTGAAGATTAAATCTAGGGCCTTTCGAATGCTAGGCAGGTGTCAAAACAACTGAGCTGCCTTCCCAGGGCGTATTGTCTTAAAAAGTAATGTCAAAATCCATTTGAGACAAAAATCAATACAGGTGGGTAGGGTTTTAAATAAAAGAGTAGCCAGGCAGTGGTGGCGCACGCCTTTAATCCCGGCACTCGGGAGACAGAGGCAGGTGGATCTCTGTGAGTTGGAGCCCAGCCTGGTCTAAAAAGTTAATTCCAGGACAGCCAGGACTATTACACAGAGTATATATATGGAGAGAGAGAGAGAGAGACGGAGACGCAAAGGGAGAGGGAGAGGGAGAAGAAGGAGAGGAGAGAGAGAGAGAGAGAGAGAGAAGAGAGAGAGAGAGAGAGAGAATGGATGGAAGCAGGCATTTAGAAACCATTTCTCAAGGGAAAGACTGACTCCCATGGGCCTGTTTAGACAGGGAACCCACTTTCTGGATTGAAGATTGAGATAAACCGGCCCTCGGTGGCCTTTAGGGATCTTCTCTACCCTGGGATCCTTGTCAGTAGGGACAATCGTGGGTTCATTCATCCACAGATGCCTTGTGTGCATTCTTCACACAGACATATTTGAAAACCAAAGCTCTCTGCAAAGTTTTAGGACAAGAGCCCATGACTCCACTCAATACTCCTTATCCATCTGGCTTCTCCTCCACAGGTATAACTGAAGACACTATGTGGTAATACATGCGGGGACCCTGGAAATCTGATCTAAATTGGCTTCATCACAAGCACAAGCCCACTGCTATGAGATATCTGATTCTCACTCCTGAAGGGGAAAAAAAAAATCTCTGTGGAATTTACAGAGTGAATTGTTGCTTAGACTGAAGTCATCCCATAAAAGACCGGCCAATGAGGCTACATGTTATAAAACAGTGAGTCGGTCCCTCAGACACAGTCACCTTCTGCTCATCACAGATCCTTGAACTCAGTGTGCTTCTTCTTCCTGCTTCCACACCTCACCCCCAGGACAATCCTGCGGGTTGGGATGTCCCTTCTTCTCCAGTCACACTCTTACCCACCCTCTGGCCCACCCCACAGCCTGCCTGCTGTCTACAGCTGCCTCTGACTGCTGCATCCCTCACCACGAGCTCTCTGCTCCATCCTCCCATAACCAGCACCACAGAGACCGCTCTGAACCATGTGTGTTGTCCCGAGGCAGGGTCTGAGGATGCAAATGGTCAGGGTTCACTGCTCTGTGTACACTGCCTAGTATACCACTTCGTATCTGGTGGGTTCTCAATAAATGTCTGCTTATTCGTTACTTTAAAATAACCAGGAAGAGGTTAGAGAGTATCTCAGTGGTAGAGTTCTCATGTAGCATGCACAAGTCGCTGGGTTACACCAGCAACACACAGACGCAGAGACAGACACACAGACACATACAGACACAGACACAGAGACACACACACAGACACACCCACTAACAGACACACACACACACACACACACACACACACACACACACACACGTAGCTGGAGTTTTCTCCAGTCCTGCCTGGTCCACAGTCAGGACAAATCTCTCTCACCTGCCAGTCCCGCAGCCACTCAGATCCAACCGAGTAAACACACAGAGACTTATAGTGTTTAAACTGTTTGCCCTAATGGCTCAGGCTTCTAGCTATCCAGTTCTTACATCTTAAATTAATCCATTTCTATAAATCTATACCTTGCCACATGGCTCGTGGCTTACCAACATCTTCACATGCTGCTTGTCATGGCGGCTGGCAGTGTCTCCTCCCACCTTCCTGTTCTTTCTTTTCTCCTCTCTGTTAGTCCCACCTATACTTCCTGCCTGGCCACTGGCCAATCAGTGTTTTATTTATTGACCAATCAGAGCATTTGACATGCAGACCATCCCACAGCATACACATCCTAAAAAAAGAAACTTATCAAGAGATCACTGAACAATTAAGAATTATTTAAGTTGATTTTTGTTCTTAAGACATGGAGTCTCTTTTTCCAACTATATGCAACTCCCAAGAGAGTCATTTAGTATTTAAGGACACAAATTGGAAGTAAAAGAATGGAAAACATATTCTTGAGGGCCTGAGGTACAGTTACACAAGTAGCACACTTGGCTAGCATGTGTGGAGTCTGGATTCAATCCCAATATCGGGGGGTGGACTTTGGGACATGGGATGTGGCCCATATAATTCAGTGTAGAGCCTGTACTTAGTATGTGCACAGCACTGGGTTCAATCCCTATACTGGAGTGTGTGTGTGCGTGTGTGTGTGTGTGTGTGTGTGTGTGTGTGTGACAGGCATTTGTGAGCTGCCTAATGTGGGGGCTGGAACTGAACTCTGCTCCCCTGAAAGAGCAGTGAGCACTTCTAACCACTGAGCTATCTTTCCACGCCCCCAAAAGATATCCTTTAAAAACAGTTACTAAAAGAGAGCTGGGTGGCTATCCTATTCTTAGACAAACTAGACTTTGAGAAAATGAGTGAGCGAGCAAGAGAGAGAGGAAAGAGATTGCATATTAATAAAAGGGTAAACTCATCAAGAAACTCTACTCTCCTAAATATATAACAGAATCCCAAAATGTCTGACAATAAGCACTGACAGGTTTAGAGGGAAAATTATACAGTTTTATAATAAGAGTTGGAGACTTCAATATCCCATATCCAATAGTCAATGGGACTATTGGACTAATAGACTAATAATGCAATAGAGGCATATTCCACATGAGGTTTACTCAGTCTCAAGAACCCTCTCTTTTGAGTGGCAGTTGTCAAGAAGAACATCTCCAGAGCAAGAGCAAGACATCATAAGTACCACTGTGGTTGCCTGTGACCTTGCATCCTTTGTGACATTACTTATCTACTGCTGATCACATGCCCCTTCCTGTGAAGATCCACGTTGGGTATCAAAGATGTCCTCTTCTCGGGTCATAAGTCCAGGCTTAACTTTGTCTTCAAATGCCAAATGGCTCCAGGAAGTTAGAGCTGTGGTACATGGGTCGTCGGTGATGTCCCACGCCGTCCACTCACTTAGACCCTGGTGTGAGCCCCAGGCTTCAGCCAGGCTTCACTTTCCTTAGAACAATTTTGTCAAATAGCTCCTGGTCCACAGTCTGCCCCTCCCCTGCTCTTCCCTTTACCAAGTCTCCCTGGCCTCACGTTAGATTAGCCGACTGTCTCTTCTATCCCCAAAGGTGACAGTGGCTTACTCCTCCACCATCCTGTGGCACTGGCATGAAGAAACCTTTGCCAAATCACTGAGGAAAACACAATCCTAACTTCAAGAGAGCGTAGGGAAGACAATGGCTTTTAACAACCAGAAAGGGAACCCAAGCAGCCTTTCACAGAGGAGAGATGACCAACTTCCTCCAGTTTTCAAAAAGAAACTTTATTATTTAAAAAAAACCTTCCAAATAAAACACAACACACCCAAGTTAACCATAGCCAAAGTCTACAGAGCTTAATGAATTTATAGACAGTTAAAATTGGCATCAAAAACAGAAACTGTGAAGCTTCATGTTAAATTTTACACTTTCAGTACTGAATGTATTTTATGCATGTATCCACCACCAAATTAAAAAAACCCAGGACAGAATAAGAACTAGAAAAACAATTAGCTTTATATCCTTTTATATTTATGTTTATATATATTCATAATTTGTGTCCATTAGCCGATTTCACTCCTTCCTGATTCACTTAGATTTCACACCAATTCTTCTAGACTTGTTCCACAAGATAGAAAGTGAAGAAATTCATTCTATGAGGCCAATATCATCTTTATACCAAAACCAAGTAGAGACAAATAAAAACAACTGCAAAACAATTTCTTTGATGACCATAGATGCAAAATTTTTTAGCCAAATACTTACTAACCAAACTCAGAAACACACTAAGGAAAGCTTACATTATGACCAAGTGGGCTTTGTCCCAGAAAGCTAAGGTTGGTTCAATAAACATAAATCAATGAATGTACTACACCGTATAAACAAACCCAAGGACAGAAACAATGTAATTATTTCAATTGACACAGAAGGCATTTGACAAAGTTCAACGTGCCTTTGTGAGAAAAGTTCCAGAGATTTTAGGAGTGGCTGGAACATACCTCAAAATAGTAAAGGGTCTGTCCAACAAACCTGTAGCCAGCATTATATTAAATGGAGACAAACTGAGAGCATTTCCTCTAAAATCAGGAAGGAGATAAGGTATCCACTCTCCTCTCTTATTCAGTATAATGCTCAAATCTTAGCTACGGCAATCAGACAAGAGAAAGACATAAAAGAGGTAATAGGAAGAGAAAAAGTCAAACTAGTCCTGTTTCCAGTGACATGGTTTTTACTTAAAAGACCCTATTGGGTCTACTAGAAAACTCTTGGACCTAATAAACACAGTGAAGTTGTAGGAGAAAAAAATCAACATATACATAAAACAGTATCCTTCATTTATACTAATAGTCCATTCTCTCATAAAAAAATTGGAAGTAATATTCTATCCAAATTAATTCTCCCAAAATTGAGTATTTATACAGGAATATATGTAACCAAAGAGGTGAAAAGTCTCTACAGTAAAAAATATTGAAAAAGAAAAGTACAGAAGGTACTAGAAGATGGAAAAATATTCCATGTTCCTGGATAGGCAGAATTAATATTGTGAAAATATTTATGCTACCAAGATTAATATACAGAATTAACGCAATTGTTATCAAATTACCATGTCATATCTTACTGGTCTAGAAAAAAACAAAGCATTTATATAGAACCAGGAAAGACCTGAGGAGTAAGAACAGTGCTGGAGTCACAGCACGGGACCTCAAACTATACCATGAAGCTATAGTGATGAAGAGAGAGGATTCCGTTATCAACAGATGATACATGAAAACAGAAAGTTTCCAGAAAGCAAAGGGCAACAGCCCCCAGAACGGGAGAAAGTGATCACCAACCCCCTTCAGATAGGGGGCTGATACCCAGAACTTGTAAAGAACTGTAGATAATAGTGTCTGAGCAGTTCTGAGAAGATCAAAAAGGTTTGGAGGCACCCAGCACGTTTCCAATCTGCTACTTGGAATGCAGAATCCTAACAAAAATTCTGTCAGCACAGATTAATTTTTAAAAGAGAGTATTGTTTGGAACAAATTCCTTTGTTCAAACTGAATTTTATAACCATTTTTCTCTTTACAGCTAAACTGGTTCAAATTTTCCACCTTTTTGTTGTTTTTGAGAGAGAGTCGCATGTAGCCCAAGCTGGCTGCAGATTCACTATGTATTTTGAACATCTGATCCCCCTGCCTCTGTTGGGATTACAGACATGTGCTGTCACTAGGGTTTTATGTGGTGCTTGGATCAAACCCAGAAGGCAAGCACTCAACCAACTGAGCCACATCAGCCCCCCAACACTAGTTATTTTAATTTTTAATAAGTTATTTTTCACTGGGCATGGGTATGTACATCTTTAATTCTAGCACCCAGGAGACAGAGGCAGGTAGAGCTCTATGGGTTGTAGACCAGCTTGGTCTACATAGTGAAGGAAAGAAGGAAGGAAGGAAGGAAGGAAGAAGGAAGGAAGGAAGGAAGGAAGGAAGGATGATATTATTTTTCTAAGGAGGAGGCATGTGTCTGAAACTCATAACCATCTTGCTTCACCCTCCACAGTGCTGTGATACAAAAATGGGTCACCATGCCTGGCTCTACTATTTTTTAAATACAAACTTGTCAAATCCATTACCCTTGTGCTTCTTAAACAGGTCTACTGAGCTTCAGTTCACATAGCGTACAATTCTGGGATTTACAATACATAACTGGATGTTTTTTAGTCTCTAAACGGAATCATAGCATCATCACCACAATCAACTTCAGGATATTTTCACCGCCCTCATACAGAAACTCAGTCATCCATTGTCATTCCCATCCGTCCCTGTCTCAGGGTTTCCAGTGCTGTGAAGAGACGCCATGACCATGACGATTCTTATAAAACAAAGCATTTAACTGGGGCTGGCTTACAGATTCAGAGTTTAGTCCATTGTCAGCATGATGAGAAGCACAGTGTGTGCAGGTAGACATGGTGGGTGCTGGAGATGGACTGAGAGCTCTACACTCAGATGGGCAGACAGCAGAAAGACAATGCCACCCTGGGCCTGGCTTGAGCATCTGAGACCTCAAAGCCTGCCCCCAGTGACACATATCCTCCAACACACCTCCTAATAGTGCCAGTCCCTAGAGCCTGTGGGGGCCATTTTCTTCAAACCACCACAATCCTTAACCCCAAAGTGACCACTGAGCTTCTTCTGTCTTTGTGGATTTACTCATTAGGACATTTCATAAAACTGGACTTCATAATATGTGATCTTTTGTGATACTGTTTTCCTTATAAGCACAATTCTTTTAGGATTATTATATGTTTATTGCCCATATCAGTACTTCACTCCACTTGCTGGTGAACATTCTGTTGTACAGACATACTGTGTTTTAGTTTCTCACATATTAGCTGACCTAACAGTTCCTGTTTGTTACCGCTGTGACTGTCAGTATTTCTGAGTGTAGTAGATACACATTCTATGTATCTTGGCTGTGTTCCTACGCATGGAGATGCTGGTTGAGTTTGAATCTGGCGTTACCTGACTTTCTTGGCTAACACTCCAACATTGTATTTCCCCTTACAAAAGACAGAAAGGGAGGAAGAAAAGAGGAAGAGGAGGAAGGGAGAAACAGACAAATGTCTGTTCATTTGTCCTGTCTGAAGTTCCTGAGTACATGGTAGATACAAGAAGGTTGGGGTTGAAATGCCAGCATCAAAGTCATGGGCCAAAATTTCCTACAAAGGAAAAGTTTAGTGAGAAAAAGAAAACTCGGGTTGACAAGATGGCTCAGTGAGTAGGGAAGGGCACTTGGTACCAATCCTGATGACCTGAGTTCATTCTTCAGAGCCGACTTGGTAGAAGGAGAGCATCAACTCCCCTAAGTTGTCTTCTGACCTCATCCACATACAGTAGTGTGTACTCACACATGTTTACACAGGCGCGCACACACATCAAGTCAAAATTTTAAAAGAAAAGGGAATCGAAGCTGATTCTCTATTTGGAAAGCTGAAGAAGAGGGGCCCACTGCGTGATCAGTGGCCTGGGGGAGTGGGTCGGAAGTGGGGTGCTTTAGGAGTAAGAAGTAGAAGGCGTAGAAGGCAAAGCTGGGATGAGACACCCCCCCCCATACTCCCCCACCTGCCACACCCCCATCACCAACTCTGGAAAATCACATAATAAAGGCGCTGAACCACAAACTCACAGACTTAAACACCAATTTTGTATAGGGCTAGAAAGCCATTGGAGAGTGAGGTTTGGAGACATCTGTCACATGACTAGGCTGAATGGGCAGGACGACAGCAGTGACTGGCAGTTAGGATGGCCCTAGGTGGGGAAATTTTGCCTCAGCAAGCCCTAGCCTCAGGACTGTTGCGACAATTCTGGGCTGAGGTAAAAGCATTAGGATAGCCAGCTGGCACAATCAGTGCCTTAGATATTGATTTAGTGGGCAAAAGCCACATTCATCATGGGGCTGGTTCCCTAAAGGACCCACATCTATGAGCAGGGAACTCATCATTTCTCTATTACATAAATAGATTCGCCACTCGGCACTGAAGTTGATGCCAAGGGTTTTCTGCTAATCAAGCTAGAGTCGCAGGTTGGAGGACAGGGTGGGCCCCCAGCCAGCTAGGCAAGGAGTGAGACCCAGAGGCACAGAACGCTGCAGTCAAGCACACCAGCCCTGCTCTGGGAGTCTGGCAAAGCCAGGAGAGGCCTGGCAGTGTCTCTCAGCTGCATCTGGAGGCTCCGCGGACATCTCCTGAAATCACACCTCTCGGGCATGATTCTTTCAGAGGTCCATGGCTAGGCCATCCTTACTGTCTGCAGAGGCCGACTGGGGCAACAGTCAGCGGAGGCAAAGGCTTGGGAAGGGAGCAGTTGACGATAACAGTAGTTTGCAGTGGTGATGGATGGCGACTGGATAAAGCTCCCACTGTGAATCAGCGTACTCAGGGTTCTCAGTGGATAAGCTGTTCTCCTCCTTAAACCACAACTAGCCGTCCGCAGTGGGGTGGATCTCTCCCCATCTGTGCATACCTAGAGGGGCGTGGTCCCCTCTACCCATACACTGGAGCAGCGCCTCTAAGATGCAAGCCTCCCTTACCCCTGGTTGGTCACCATCTACATCCCAAGACAGGTGTCACTCAACACTCCACACCTCTCCTGCCTCCAGTGCCAGCCTGTGCCTCTACACTGGGTGGCGGGATGGGGGGATTCCAGATTTATAGCTGTGAAATATTCACTGCGTGGTTGGTTCACAATAAGTACCACCACGCTGCAAACACCCCTCTGAGTAGGTGGTAGCGTTTTTCCTGTGGTGGAGGCTAGCAAGTCTGGCCCTGGGCTGGGGGCAGGATGAAGACAGCTCAGCATTTTGCCAGAGTTCCCTCAGCCACCTGGAGTGTCTAAGAAGTCACCATCAGTATTCTCTTCCCTGTTATCTATATCATATCCTTAGTAGGCTCTTCCTCGCGGCCAATAAAAGAGAGAAGGAGGGGAAAGGGGGGAGATGGTTACCCAGAGAGGACGGAATTATCTGTCTATACCGAGGGCGTTCCTCACTGCACAACTTTATGACCCCAGCCAAACTGGGTTCTGCCTGGCAGAGAAGGACCAGCGGCTGCGCGCATCACCCACTGTATATACACCCACCGATACAGGGCGGAGGAGGCTTCCGTAGGGCGTTCCAAAGCACACTGTTTCTCCTAGCGAGCTTCTACCCTCCTCACCCTCCACCGCACCCGGGGTGTATCCAGTCTCTGGCCCCTCGGGCGAGTGAGCTGGGGTAGCAGAGAAGCCCCAGCAGTGCCGGGCCTAGGATCCTCCTGCTCTGGTGGCCCCAAGTCCCCCACCTGCGCGTGACTCCTCCTCCCGACTCAGTTCCGCAGCGTCCGCACCCTGGCGACACGCTGTTTCGGCCACCGCACCTGCGTCAGGGTGGAGTAGGGGACAATCTGGAGGTAGAAGGGGAAAACAAGGAGGGTCTGGGGAGCACCGTGGTGCCGGGTGAGCAACCGCGCTCCGGGTGGAGGGTCCCCGCAGCCTAGAGCCTCCCACCCCGGTCTGCCGCACCGATGCGCTGTCCGCGGTGCTGACGCCGGCCGGCCGCTCGGTCGGGAGGGGGAGCAGACGCCCTGGTTCCCGCCGCGCCCGGAGCCTGTCCTTGGTTCCCAAGCCGTGTCTCTTCCCCGAGAGGACTCCGCCGGAGTCCTGGCGCAGCGGTTGGATCCAGGCACAAAAGAGTGAGCAAAGGGAACTTAAACTTCAGGCCGGAGGCCGAGAATCGGAAGTCGGGTTTGGCTCCCGATGGCCCCCAGCCCCTGAGACCTTAAAGCACCAAGTTGAGTAAAGTTTCCCAGTGGCTTGAGAAAGGAAGCGACTCCGGAGCCCAAGCGCAGGGAAGGAAGGACGCGGTTGTCTAGCGCGCTGGCAGCCAGCACCGCAGTGGGACACCTGCTCCGATGGGACGCGCTGGTGCCGCCAGAACGACCCGGAGGCGTCGCAGGAGCCCAACTCTCCACCCCTTCCTCCCTTCCTTACTCACCCCTCCCCAACACCCCGCCCCGTGCTCCGGTGACTCCGCCTTTCCGTGCTGGGTAGCTCTCCGGCGGTAGCAGGGAAGGGAAAGAACCGCTTCCCCGGAGGACTCGGCTCGGCTCTGAGGCTCCGAAGCCGACACCGCCAGCTCAGTATCAGCGGTGGAACAGGACCGCCCGCCCAGCCTGCGCCTAGGCGCCACCGAGCCCCGGCAGCCTCATGGGACGCCCCAGAGGACTCGCTCTCTGCCCTGTCACCGTGTTCCGATCCTAGGCGTCCGGACTCCACGGCTCAACCGGTTCGCAACCCCACGGCCTGTCCGGAGAGGAGTATGCGGCCCGGGGCCCGGTGGACTCCGGCCACCGGGCGGCGCTGGCCTAGCTGCGGAGCCCGGAGCCCGAGGGCAGCAAGTGACGAGCCGCGGGAGGCAGTAAGGCGTCGGGGAGCCGAGAGAAGCGCTCCAGCCCGGGTGCCCGCTGGGCCGCACGACCCACGGTGTGTGGCCTGAAACCCGGGCAGGAGGCGGAGGCTCCCTGCCGTCCCGGTTCCGGGGGAGGCTGCAGAGGGGCTCCGCGGCGGCCCCCCAGACCTCTGGCCACCATCCTCACGCTCCTGCTCCTGCGGTGGGGATGTCACGGCCCCGGCTCCGAGCGCCGCCCCAGCCCCGGGGCTGAGCTGCGGACCATGTCCTCCCGCAGCCCCCGGCCCCCGCCCCGCCGCTGCCGCCGCCGCCTGCCGCGTCCCTCCTGCTGCTGCTGCTGCTGCCGCCGCTCGCACCTCAACGAGGACACCGGGCGCTTCGTGCTGCTGGCCGCGCTCATCGGCCTCTACCTGGTGGCGGGCGCCACCGTCTTCTCCGCGCTCGAGAGCCCGGGCGAGGCGGAGGCGCGGGCGCGCTGGGGCGCCACGCTGCGCAACTTCAGCGCGGCGCACGGCGTGGCGGAGCCGGAGCTGCGCGCCTTCCTCCGGCACTACGAGGCCGCGCTGGCCGCCGGGGTCCGCGCCGACGCCCTGCGACCGCGCTGGGACTTCCCCGGAGCCTTCTACTTCGTGGGCACCGTGGTGTCGACCATAGGTGAGCGGCGCGCCCCGCGCGTCTTTCCCCTGCGCGCCGGTCACTCGCTGTCCTTTCCACCGACCTCAGGCTGGGCCCTCTTCCTGACACCCTTTGCCTGCTTCTGTCTCGTTCTCCGTCCTCTGGTCCTCTTACTTTTCTTTCCTGCATTCGGAGCGAGAGGTGGCCCGAATGCACCATCTCCAGCTCTTAGCGGCTGTCATCACATTTGACTTGTGTGTCAGCGAGGCGCCAAGCACTTTGAGCGCTCCATGTCCAGGCTCCGCTCCTCGGTTTTGTCCTCTGTAAGAGGGTTGCTGAGAGAACAGGTGTTGAGGGCTGCTATTTCCCACTCCACCCAGGCCTCGCTATCCTCAGCAGGTGAATATAAAAGCCTTTTCTGCGTCCATTCCCAGCTTTTTAATTTCCTCCTCGCATTCTCTTCTCCTGTCGACACTGCCCCACCCCCTCAAAGTAAAGTCCGTTATTTGCAATCCACCTCTTCCGCTCAACTGTTTTACACCATTCGCCTTGGTTGTTCCCCTTCCATCTTCTCCAAGTTCTTGACCTCTTGTCCAACCAATGACAGCCAGGCGGTAGTCGCCTTTGCATTACACTTTCGGTATAAACAGCTCAGGTTTTCTTAACGTTGGGGGAAATGTGCAGACTTGAGATCCCAGCTCTCCTCCCCAGCTAGACTGAGTCCCCTGGCGCTCCTTCTGGAGAGACGGTCTCCAGCCACCACTGTGTCCAGCCCCCTCCACCCACTCCTTTTCCCAGGCGTTCCGCATCATGTAAAGCAGCCACCTCCCCCATTTATGTAGCTCTGCAGAGTGCCGAGGAAACATACTTTGACAAGACTTGGTTGTGTCTCACCCACTCCTTTTTGAGTCTCAGGGTAAGAGAAGCTCTTGCTGGTCACACTCGTCACCCCAAGACATCCTTTTCCGCTGGTACAATTTGGGAGGAAGGGGCTGTGCTTTCAGGGTGGAGAAGTGAGAAACTTCATATGAACACATTTTCTTTGTGACAGTTCAGAGTATGGGGCATGGACTCCGCCTCAGGCAGAGAGAGGTAGCAGGTTTGTTCAGGATATGCACAGAGGGAGATGTCTCTCTGCATCTCTCTCTGTCTCTCTCTCTCTCTGTATAGTCTGTGAAAGTACTTCCTTGCCTCCAATCATTTTTCTCCCGTGTCATGCTTGATCTGATTATTTTAAATAGAAAAGGCAAATATGGACCAAGTCCAAAGTCTACACAAATTAGATATTTTTAAAAAACCCTTTAAAAATATATATCATGTTGTTATGGTGATTGAAGATATAAAATGACCCCCTCAAAATCCCCTTTTAAGAGCTGCATCGAGTTGCTATAGCAACTAGAGGGTTTTTTTTTTTTAAGTGCTTTAAAAGTACTAGGGATGCTTAATCTTGGAGGATGACATCATGTGTTTATAATTCATTGTTGACATGTACTTGTCTGGTAAACACTCCCTGTTGCTTCTTCTACCTGAAGGTACACCTGTGAATATATTTTGTCACAGTACCTTTCTCCCAGTGACATGCTCTAGCTTCCTAATGGAGCTGCAAGATAAGCAGAAGTTATTGCCCAGTGTGCTCTTCCTCTCCAGGCTGGGAATCCATCCAAAGAGCCTGTCCCTGTGACCTGTGCTCACTGTGTGTCTCTCCTGAGCATCACTGTCCTTCCTTCTGGGGCTTCCCCCTCAACTTCATGTACAAAATCAAGTCAGCTTGTTTGGAAATTGTTCCCTACCTCAACCTTTTCCCTACCGTCAGGATTGGCTGCTCTTTAGTCAAATGGAATGGAACTGTGCTCTCTCTTTTAGATTTAGGCAGGCAGTGCGGATGAGCTACCACCAAAGATTGTGGCTGGGCTATGAATGGCCTAGCAAGTTGCTTCCAAAATCTGCAGGGCAACATTAGTACCAGCCTGTGGACGGCTCGGGGTGGAACTGGCCCTCTGTGGGGAAACCAAAACTGCGTATGCGTATGAGTGGTCTCTGCCAGCTGCCTGCTTGCCTGCCACACTTGGGGATAGTGGTTTAGATTGGTCCTTTTATGTCAGCCAAGTAAGTTCTTCTGAGTGCCCAACCAGCGTGATTATCCTTTCAGCCTTCTCTGTGAAAAATATATTTGGTTGAGATTTCCGCAAAGACCTACATATGTCGGTTTATATTCTGCTTGTCTATCCCCTCCCCTTCAAATGTCTGTTTGTTATTATTACTGATGCAGTTACGGATGCAATCACACAGGGAACCAAAGCTCAGCCATAAATGCAGAGTGGAGGATCTCCAGTCCGCCACCTCATCCAGGGAAGAGGAAAACTATCATGTTCTGGGTTTTATTTGATCAACAATCCTCACAGGGTGTGTGGTTCATGCGACAGTGTGGAATTCAGGGGTCCAACTCTGTATCCCGCCTAATGAGATGGAACATTTTTGTTGTTGTTTATCTGGCTCAGCTGAATGATCCGCATGGTTTAAGTATAGACATTCCTTCATTCATTTTGTAACTGCGAAGGGTTTTGTGTGCCAGGCCCTGTTTAGAAAGGTTAACTTTTGCTCTTCATGACAGCAGTTTGAGCATATCTCAACAGGGGCAGCTGAGATGCAACATGTCTGATCCATCCCCACTAAAGATGACCAGAACAAAAAGGAGTCTGAGTGGTATAGTGTTAGGAGATTTATACAAGGTCACACAGTTATGAGGGATTCACCTCAATCCAGAGCTGAATTTGTGTGGGGTATATTACAGTAATTTCATACATAGAGCAGTGGGAATATCCTTATGTGAGAATGAAATATTAATAATGTGTATCTGTTTCTCTCTCTCTCTCTCTCTCTCTCTCTCTCTCTCTCTCTCTCTCTGTGTGTGTGTGTGTGTGTGTGTGTGTGTGTGTGTGTGTGTGTGTGTGTGTATCTATCTGTATGCCTGTATGCATGCATAAATCTGATGCTAAGGCAAGGACTAGTTTGCTAGTCGGGCCAGCAACTGATTAAATACAGAAAAAAACTTGAAGGGTCGCACAGATGTTCCAGGCAGATGAGTTAGAAGCAGCTATAGGCCTTAGGCAGGCAAGGGCCAATACAAACTACAGAAAATCAGAAACAGGGCTAGCAAGCAGGGGACATTCTGGAGAAGTGTGGTCTAAGAACCCTCACTCTCGAGAGCACCCATTCAGGGGAGGTAACAGAAAGGGCGGGAATTGGTCTTCAGTGGTAGCAGCAGAAAGGGAGATTCGATCTGACCATGCATGTTCAAGGTCAGACGGAACATCACCGTGAGAGGGAATATGTGTCCTAGCATTTGACCTGAACAGGGCCCCCTATCCTGAGCTGGGCACTTTGCAACTGTGTAAACACACACGTCTTCACACAGCACAGACCCCACGGGGAAATGTGCCTGCAATTATTCAGCGGTAGTTGAGGATGTATAAAAAGTCTGAGTAGCTCGAGCAAGACATTTAAAAAGTCCACTTTGTACCCTAAATTATTCATCCTGGTTGCTCACACAGATCTGAAGCCCTGGGTAATTACTACTTCTCCCTTTACTCTCTGTGACATATTCCCTAGGGGAGGGTGGGGTTAAGTTTATTTTAATGTGAACATGTTTGTGTCTGCATTCCTCCATTTAACAAACACCCAAAGCAACAACACTTGAGACAGATGCAAGTGTGGCCTTTGGTACATCATCATCTGTATCATCTGGCGTCAGGTGAACCAAGGATGAGGACCGTACCAAGGCACTCACTCCTCTAGTTCCCAACTGTGTTCTTAGCAGCAACACTCTGGCTTGGAGAAATTCAGAACCGTCCAAAGAGTATTAATCCATCATCTCACATCTTAAAGGATGCTTTATTGGTTTGCTTTGAGCAGATTAAAAGGAAGCTCTCCCTTGGGGCTTTCATTATGCATCTGCTGTCAGATTTACACATACAGAAGAACATATTTAAAAGTCTTTCTCAAATGGCAGCTTGGTCGAAACAGAAATATTTTTGCTTCCTTTTATTAGGTTTCCTGGCAGAGTTTCTGAGCTGCAAAGCTAAAAATCATGCCGGTGGAGACGAGATGGTGTAGGTACGAGAGTTGTTGAGTTTGGCACTGCATAATTTAGCTCGATGCTTTCAGAATTAGGCGCACTTAATTATTCGGCCACAAGATTAGTAACAAGTCCTGACTCCATTCACCCCCCTCCCTTTAAAAAAAAAAAACCAAAAACATGGGTTTCTAAAAACTGTTTTTGCTGCAGAGGAGACTAAGACGCTGTAAGACCAAGATCACTACCATAATTCATTTGGTTCTTCTAACATGTATGTGAAGTGGCTGGAGGTGGTTTTGACACCTGGAGTGGCGTCCGTGTCCCAGAAGGAGGTGGGTGCCTTCTCTCAGTTCTTTCTTTCATTAGCTGGGTTTTTTGTTGGAATGAGACACTGTGACAGAATTGAAGGATATTGGGGGAAACAGACATTGGGTTTGAAGCTGGAGATGAACAAGAAATGCGTTTCTATTCTCTGCCCCTCCCCCACCCTCCACCTCAGAGCTGACCCAGGCCACAGTAAACAGTGATTGCTTAAGTGATTCAGAGAACAAGTCCCTCAGAATAGAACACTGCTCCAACCCAGCCCTTCTCCTGTCTGCCAATCCCCTGCAGTGGGCAAACTAAGGACCTAACTGACCTGGGCTGCTCTGTTTCCCTCTGTTCTATCATCAATGTCAAGTCCGTGGCTCTCCGTGGCCTGCACATGTGGCTTTTAGTAGGTGCATACTCTTCGTTGTGGTTGATGCTTCCTTACTGCAGGCTAGCTGGGTGGTTCCCTGTCCGGGCTATTTCGAGCAATGCCACAAAGAGCATCTTCAGGCGTATGGCCTGGTCCTTCTGCAGAGCATCTCCTCAGGGTGAGTCTCCAGCCGTGAAATTGCTGAGTCAGTCAGTGGGCACCGCTAGTGAAATTGCTGAGTCAGTGGGTGTTGCTGTCTTCACGGCTTCGGGCCAGCCATCTTGGAGGGAGGAATTGTTGGCTCTCTCCTGAAGTGAGTGTCTGCTTCTACAAAGCCTCACAGAGGTTGCACAGCCATCCGCTAATTACTCCCTGGACGCGGGCCACATATATAGGTTTTCTCTAGGATCATGATGAACTAGGCTGATGCCATCTCAGCCTCCACTGCTGCTTCCTGTGGGAGCCTTGGTTGCGAGAAGAAAGACGAGGAGAAACATATGGGGACAGCTACAGACTAAGAGAAGAGGAACATCTGGATCCGCATCTTTCCAAGTCTCAGGCAGCTGATGAGGAGCATCCTTCCATTCAGCCCTGACACTGCCCAAGGGCCTCAGTCTGGGTGGCTCAGAGTTACACCAAATGGAGCAAAAGCACCCTTAAGTTTTTATAGCCGCAAGTACCATGAAGATCTTCTAGAACTTTCTCTACGCATTTAGAAGAACATTTTGTCAACAAAAGCCAGCCAGAACCCATTATAGAACAGACTGTAGCAGAGCTGTGCTGACTAGGTATCAAGACAAGAAGCTCACCATTAGACCATCCCCCAGACACCATCTACTATCTGAACTCCCCCATCCCCCCACCCCTTAAGACAGAATCCTGCCGTGTAGCCCAGGCTGGCTGCTGCTTGCTCTATGGCCTGGACTGGATTAGAACTCATTTCCAAGGGCTAGGATTGCAGGCATAAAATATTACAATTGGACCCTTGAAGTCTTTGAGGGACCCTAAAGCCCTTCTAAGACTAGTCCAGAAGGAGCTCAATTAAATGTATTCCTTCTCTTCTACAAGGCCCGGAGTGGCCCAGAAGTTGCCTACAGTCCCATAGCAAGCCTGAAAGGGCAATGAGAACTCAGACTTTAGAAAAGTTTCCTCGGAATTGCGGAAGGAGATGGATTTCCCACTTACACACATGTACTCACGGAGGGAAGGGGACAGGGATGGAGGGAAGTGCAGGAGCAGGGGGATAATGTTCTTGCCAACACTGCTCAAAAGGAAGCAAGGACTGAATTAGGCCCAAGTTCTCCCAAGCCAGTACCTAGGCTTCTAGAAGAGCGCGTGTTCATCTATCCACAAAAAAGGAAGGGGAAGGAATTGTTTGTAAAACTTCCTGATCTGAAGGTGGTGGCCACAGCCTTAGGTATGTGCTTGGAATCAAGGTCCCCACCTTCCCAACCTTCGCCTTGCAGGCTGCTCATATTAGGAGAAGCTAAGAGACAGCCAAAGGCCGTTGTTCTGTTCTTGGGGTGGTCCCGACCCCAGGTCTTCTCTGAGTGCTCCAGCCCTGCCCTTGCCTCTGTCCAGTGCCACTGACCCCAGGTTCTGGAATGGGTACATGGGCCAGCAACCAGCAGGACCAAAATGTGTCTGGATCCCATAGAGTCCACACTGAGAGGTTCCAGCCTCAGATCTTCACAGGAGCAGACGGGGTCCCCCTGGAGCTGAAATAATGGGTGGTAAGCCCTGAAGCATCCCACTGTCTACGGGACTGAGGGGAGCTGAAACAGCATGTGTGGGGGTGCTTGTGCAGGGCAGAGAAGGTCTTTAGTCCTCACCCAAGCTGTGCTTGGCTGCTCAGCGCTCTGGCCCTAGGAAATCCCACCCTAAGTGCTGCTGTCCATAGCCAACTGCCAATTTTAGTCCTTAGAAGCAACTAGACCTCCTCTAGTGGCCTGTGGCTGTGGTGAAGGAGGCTTTGCACAGTCTTGAGTGCCACCTTCCTGGACTTGGACAGAGCTAAAGTGGTTCATCATCGGGTCACTGGTGACATGAGTGTCTGGGTCCCAGAAGGTGTGGCTCTATTCGCTTCCCCTGGGTCTCAGAGGACCCCTACTGAGGTGACTGGTAGAACACCCAGTGACTTGCAGTTTCAAGTTGTATAATTCTTATCTTCAGGGCAGATGTTGTAGACTAGAAGGACAAGGTCCCCCATGCAGTGTCTCTCACATTGCACAGGACAAAGGAACCACCCAGGGTCTCCCCACTGCAGTTTCCGACTGGAGGCCTACGGTGGGACCTTGGGGTCTGCATTCCTCACAACCTCCTCGCTGTGTCTAGACTTCTGGGCCTCAGACCACACTGTGGAGTAGGAATCAGGGCAGGAGCACAGTCAGGGTCAGTGGCTGTGTGGCTTTGGGCCGGGCACATCCCCACCAGGTGACTCAGTCTCCCCAACCTTTAAAGAAGGGAATGCCAGGAACCACTCGAGTCCCTTCCCCCTCTGATGCTGTCTCATGTGTGAGGACTGTTCCCTTAGCCTTGCCAGTGTGGACTGAGCACACACTGGCTACACCAGCTGCAGCTGCCCGCCTGCGGCCCAGTCCAGCTCTGTGCCTTCCAAGCTGTGAACTACTGGAACGGGAACTACTACTATAAAGTGAAGATAACGATGTCTCCTGAGCTCGGTGTGTTGTCCACACCTGCAGTTCTAGCGCTCAGAAGGCAGAGGCAAGAGGATTGCCATGAGTTTGATCTCAATGTGGGCCTACATAATGAGTTCAAGGCCAGCCTGAGCAGACCCCATTCAAAATCCACAAACAAAATATCTAGGGATGCAGCTCAGTGGTAGATCACGTACTTGCCTAGCATCACACCAACCAAATGTACATCACATCAAAACAAACAAACAAACAAATAAATAAATAAATAAATAAATAAATAAACAATAGAACTAAAAAGCAGTAACCTGGGCATGGTGGTTCATGCACACTTGTAATCCTAGAGTTGGAGAGGTGACCCCCTGCAGTCAGTCTAGCCTACTTAGCAAGTTCCAGGCCAGCCAAAGACTATCTTAAGGGAGCAGCAGGGAGGTTGGACCTAGAGAGATGGTTTAGCCGTCTAAGAGCACTTGTTGCTCTTGCAGAGACCTGGGATTGCTTCCCAGCACTCACATGACAGCTTACAATCATCTATAACTACAGTTCCAGAGGATCCAATGCCCTCTTCTAGACTCTGCAGGTTCTACACACAAGTGGTACACAGATTCATGTGCAGGCAAAACACTCATATACACAGTAAATCAATAAATGTTTATACACACATATGTTGATGGTCTCTGGCATATATATACATGCACACACTATTACCATTGCTGTGCTAAACACCATGATCAAAGCAAGTTGGTAGGAAAGGATTATTTGGCTTACAGTTCCATATCACAGTTCATCATCAGAGGAAGTCAAGAAAGGAACTCAAACAGGGCAGGAACCTGGAGGCAGGAGCTGATGCAGAGGCCATGGAGGGGTGCTGCTTACTGGCTTGCTCCACATGACTTGCTCAACCTGCTTTTTTATAGAACCCAGGATCACCAGCCCAGGGTGGCCCCATCCACAATGGGCCCTCCCATATCAATCACTAATTGAGGAAATTCCTTACAGACTTGCCTGCAGCCTGATCTTATGGGTACATTTTCTCAACTGAGGCTCCCTCCTCTCTAATGACTCTGGCTTGTGTCAAGCTGACATAAAACTAGCTAGCACAACCAACCCCTTGTCAACTTGACACACAAACACATCACTGTTAAGCCATAACCTTTCCTTTCTT
The DNA here is from genome assembly GCF_004664715.2 of Peromyscus leucopus. Classification (NCBI taxonomy): domain Eukaryota; kingdom Metazoa; phylum Chordata; class Mammalia; order Rodentia; family Cricetidae; genus Peromyscus; species Peromyscus leucopus. Next base: position 17,485,377 of record NC_051081.1, read on the forward strand.
ATTCATCCCCAAGATCACGCATTAATAAAGACATCACAATATAAGACATTTTACAAAGTCTCACAGCCTTTAAAAATTCAAACAAGGGCTGGAGAGATGGCTCAGGGGTTAAGAGCACTGACTGCTCTTCCAGAGGTCCTGAGTTCAATTCCCAACAACCACATGGTGGCTCACAACCATCTGTAATGAGGTCTGGTGCCCTCTTCTGGCCTGCAGACATATGTGCAGGCAGAACACTGTATACATAATAAATAAATAAATCTTTAAAAAAAAATTCAAACAATTAGGGGCTGGAGCAATGGCTCAGTGGTTAAGAGCACTAAATGCTCTTCCAGAAGACCTAGGTTCAGTTCCTAGTACCCACATGGCAGCTCTTAACTGTCTGTAACTCCAGTTCCAGGGGATCTGGCACCCTCACAAAGACATACATGCAGGCAAAATCAATGCACATAAAAATACACAAATTGTTTTAAAAAAATTAAGCAATTAAAAATTAGGTCACTTTAAAATATTCAGTCTCTTTTAAAATCCAAAGTCTTTTAAAATTTAATGTCTTTTAACTGTAGACTCCTAGAAAAATGAAAGATAACTTGAATACTTTCTTACTTCAAGAGGGAAGAACCAGGGCACAGTCATAACTACACCAAAGCAAATCCAAACTCAAACTGTGTACGTTACTCAGTGTCTAGGATCCACTCCCATCTTCTAAACTCCCCCAAGGGGCTTGGGTCACTTCTCCAGCTCTGCCCTCTGCAGCACACACAGCTTGTCTTCTGGGCTCCGGCTGGCCCCCTCCACGGCTGCTGCTGTTCTTGGTGGTCACCCACGGTACTGGCGTCTCCAGTATGCTGCAGTAGGCCGCATTCCCATCGATAGCCTCTTCTAGGCTCTCTTCATGGTGCCAAAGCTCAACTTCTCTACACGACCCCTTCAGTCCTGGGCCTTCAACTGCTACTGAGGCTGCACCTGCACCGATTTCCTCTCCTGGCCTCCCAGTGCAAGGCCTCAGCTGCTCTCCATGACTGTCTCAGTTAGGGTTTCTACCGCTGGGAAGAGAGACTACGGCCACAGCAACACTTATAAAGGAAACCGTTTCACTGGGGCTGGCTCACAGTGTCAGAGGTTTAGTCCATTATCATAATGGCGGCGTGGCGGCAGATGTGGTGCTGGAGAAGGAGCTGAGAGTTCTACATCTTCATCCACAGGCAGCCCAAGCAACCGTGTCCCACTTCCTACTCCAACAAGGCCACGCCTCCAAATAGTGCCACACCCTTTGAGTCTGTGGGGGCCAGTCACATTCAGACTAACACAATGGCCCGGTTATGCCTTCAGAACCAGTACCACTTACTTGACACTTACACCACCAAGTTCAGCTGCCAGTGTGAGATACAAACCGTAGCCATCTCTGGAACGCAGCTTCTGCGTGCTGACTTCGAGGAAACACTTCCCAGATTTCACCTCAGTGATGCTGGTCTCCTCCCCCTCCCCCTCCTCCCCCTCCTTCCCCTCCTCCCCTTCCTCCTCCCCCTTCTCTTCCTCCTCCTCCTCCTCTTTTTGAGACAGGGTTTCTCTGTGTAGCCCTGGCTGTTCTGGAACTAGCTCTGTAGACCAGGCTGACCTCGAACTCACAGAGATTCACCTGCCTCTGCCTCCCGAGTGCTAGGATTAAAGGCGTGTGCCACCACCACCAGGTGCTGGTGTATTCTTAATCACAACTAATTTCTTAGCTCCAGCTACCTAGCATCAATTGTCCTGGTAACACAAAGGTTTCCCTTCAGTGATGTTGATTTTTTGTTACCCATGTGCTGACTCTTCAGCCTCAGCTGACCAGAACCATAGATTCTTAATTCAAATATGCAATGACCCTGATAGAGTCTTTAAGTGACTCTCAAACTTCACAGGCCAGGCCTCCATCCTCTGCATTTCTCTTAACACTCTTGTCTTCCAAGCTCCCACAGAACAACTCACCAAAGTTTAAATACTCAATGGCTTTACAAGCCCAAAGTTCCAAAGTGTCTCCACATTCTCCCCAAAACACATGATCAGGCCTGTCACAGCAATACCCTACCTCATCTTGGTTTCCAGACAGTTTCTTGTGTCTTGCGCTTTAACTTTAGTAGGCTGCTCAACTCACAGAATCCGCCTGCTCTGCCCCGATGCTGGATAAAACAGCACCAACATCTGGTTAGAGCTACTATGCTGTGATAAAACACCATGATCTACGCAAGTTGGTAGGAAAGGGTTTCTTTGACATATGAGTCCACATTCAGTTCATCATCAGAAGAAGTCAAGACAGGAACTCAAACAGTGCAGGAACCTGGAGGCAGGAGCTGATGCAGAGACCATGGAGGGGAGCTGACTGTTGCTCATGGCTTGCTCAACCTGCTTTCTTACAGAACCCAGGATTACCAGCCTCAGGTGGCCCACCCACAATGGGCCCTCCCACATTAATCACTAATGGAGGAAATCCCTTCAGGCTTGCCTACAGCCTGATCTTATGAGTGCATTTTCTCAACTGAGGCTCCCTCCTCTCCAATGACTCTAGCTTGTGCCAAGTTGACATAAAACTAGCCAGGACACATACCCAGAATAGAAAGAAATGGTTCTTGCTCATGACCTGCTTTAAAAGTTAAAAGGGTTCATCCTGTGTGCATGCCTTGTCAGGCCACAGTGGCACAACGGCTTACTAGAGTTGGCCATGCCTTGTTGGTGACTCCTGGGCTGCCCTTGGAGCCCACCCTCCCCCACCCCCCCACCCCCACCCCCCCCCCCCCCCCCCCCCCCCCCCGCCGCCTCACCACCCTGTGCAGGGTCCTCTGGGTCTCTGCCACATCTATACAGTGGCATCCACCACTTTGAGGTGACCTCTGTCTCTAGGGAATGCTATAGTCCTGTGCTGTTACATAACTATTGCGGTGATTTGGTTTAGTTTGCATTTGAGGCAAGATCTCACGTAGCTTAGGCTGGCCTTGAACTTGCTATGTAGTTGAGGATGACTTTGAACACATGATCCTTCTGCATCTACCTCCAAGACTATAATGGTGTTCTTTATTAGTTTTTTTTTTTTTTTTGAGCACTCTTAGATACATTTATTTATTTGTTTGTTTGTTTATGTGTTTTTGGAGACAAGGTCTCATGTAGTCTAGGCTAGCCCTGAACTTGATATGTAGCTAAGAGTGACCCTGAATCCATGATCCTCTTTCTTTCTTCTCCCAAATGTTGGGATTGCATGCACCACTATGACCCATTTTCTGAGGAGCTAGGGATCAAATCCCGGGCTTTGCAGTTGCTAGGCAAGCACCCTGTCACCTGAGCGACATCTCCAGGACCCAGCTAATGTCTTAGCCATTCTGCACATGATCTGGCCAAGGACTGAGTGATTGAACCCAGTGCTTTTTCTGCCCCCGGCCTCCACAGAGCCATCAGCAGCCCTGTCCTTCCCACATTCCTGTTTCTTGGAAGGAGGTTGTGGGCACTAAAAGCAACGGAGAAAAGTCTGGCCCAGGTGGGTCCTACCCTGTTCCCCTGGACCTGGTATCAAGACCACTGATGGAGAATGATTCCAGAAACTTCTCACTCCAGACCACCACGCCAGCAGTCAAGGCCTGTGTTCCAGGGTTGAAGGAATGACCAAACCCTCGTCATCTCCTTGGTTGACTCCCCTTCCATGTCGTCTGGCATGTCTACACATGTGCCTTCATCTATGTTTTCCCAGAAGCCTCCCCAAATCCTTTGGACAGAAAAAAAACACTTCTCCTTCTGTAGCTACAGAGGAAGCTCAGGGAGGTTGAGGGACAGTCGTCGTCACGCAGGTCAGTCCTGGCAGAACAAGAATTTGGGGTCCTGACTGCCCAGGATCCTATCTGCTGTTCCTGACTTAGTCATTAAAGCCTGGGAACCCTCGGGTCTGCCCCTGGCGGGAGGTGGAAGAGGTAGGGGAGGATCCCAGGCAGGACTGCAGGGCAGTTAGGAACTCTAAGACCTGGCCTTACCGTGTTAGCCTCCATGGCTATGCTGGAGCAAGGGCTGCCCGCTCTCCATCCCACAGCCCACACCTCTGAAAGGCGGCCGCTAAGCAGGCCGGCATGGTACCACCGCCCCCCAAGGGTTGACTCAAGGGAAAGTCTGCTCAAGGTCATAGCCTAAAGGTCAACCCTGCCCAGCTGTTGAGCAACGTAAAAACCCTGTGTCTGTGAGTGTATCCATTCACCAGCCCTAACTTCGGGCTACCCCTCCTCACTCCTCCTCCAACTCCTCCACCTACCCACACACCACACACTTGCTCCAGGCACATCAGCAAGCCGCTCGGCCAACGCTCACGCTGTTTCCTCCACCTAGAAGAAGACGCTTCCCTTCCTTCCCATTTCTACCCATTTTCTACTTGGTCTTCCAGGTGCCTGGCATGAAGGCCCTCTCACAGCCCCTAGACATGTGCTAATTATTCACGTCTGTGCCAGTTTCCCCAGCTCTGATGCGTGCCTGCATCGGGTGGAATAGGGTGTGTCCGAAGCTGGCATAAGGCCTCCCACACTCGTGTGCGATTTGCCCTCTCTTTCTCCAAGGCACCAGCAAGGTCGTAGCAGTGCCGGGCCCCGCTGCACGTAGAAAAGCGCTCATGGCTGCATCAGCATGGAGTGTTGAGTGCCTCCTCGGAAGTGGCCTCTCTGTCTAGAGATGATGAGGCCCAAAGGGAGTCTGTATCAGTCTCGGAGCATGTTGCTTGGCACAAAGTACTCGATTGGCCAACGCACGTTGAGTGGACAGATGAGTGAATGGATAACCGAAAAAGCTTGGGCCTCTGGGAAACAGCAAGCTATGCCCCTCCCCCAGATCTTCCTCCCCCCATCCCACCCCTGTGGTTGGTAGAGCTGAACATGTTCCTGGCCCCTCGGTCTGGCCACCGCTTCATCTCTCCGAAGCTGGCAGGTACGCAGCCAGCTCGGTCATCTGGGACTCCCCTGGCTGGCATTCAGGCATTGCGGCTTTTGAGTCAGATGGGTCCTGTCCTGACCCTGCTTAATTTAGGGCTTTGGGGTATAAATATGCCTGGCCAAGTCAGAATTGCTGGAGCGAAAACAAAGCAGGCGAAATAAGATCGCGGCACACAATACTGCCCCGCCCCCTCCGCTGGGCATGGTGGGAAAAGTTCAGTCCTGAATAAGAGCTTCTACTTCTGGTCCCGTTTCTCCCATCGCCTTGGAGTCCGGTCTTGCCTTGGTTTTAGCTGTGTCCCTCAGTCACGAGAGGCCCCTCTCAGTTCCGTCTCTAGACCCCGCATGGCCTATGACTTTAGCAACTCAGGACACACCACACGGATGGACACTGCCTCACAAATCTGATGGAAGTTTTTATCCGTAAGAAAATATAATTCCACAAACCAAGAAAAGCCACACCCACCCACACAGCCCAGCACCTCCACGATGCCTCCAGAAATACTCAGGGAAGCTTTTATTGGAATTGGGTGTCCCAGCTTTCTGGAAAGTTACAGTGGAGATCAGCGCAAACCCTGAATCACAGCCCACGTGCTTTCTCCCTTTTCCCTTCCAAATGGCCGAGATCTCTCTCCCCTCTGCCAAGTGCTCCGAATTCGGAGTGCCTTCCCAAAGCCTCATTGGCTGCTCACCCCAGACCCTGCCAGAAGTGCTGTGGGGACAGTTGCTGCAGGAGGGGAAAGAGAGCACGTTAGCACTCACCCCCGGGGAGCAGCACTTTGGAGGCCTGGAGAGTTTGGATCGTAGGGTTCTCTGCTTCCTCAGAAAGCTGAGGTGGCATGTTAGCCAATCCTGAGGGCGATACAGCAGCCCCTGCCCGCATCAGTGCCGATGTGGGGGACCTCAGGCCCAACTCTGCCAACATGCTCGCCACCAGCCCCACGCTTCCTGTTAGGTGCGCACTCACTACGGAACCGGTGGTTAGCATCTATCTCCTTTGCGGATGATGGGTTCCTGGAAGGAGCCTGTGTCTGGCCTTCTCCTCTTCCCATCGAATCAAGCATGGCACATGGCTCCAGGACTATTCTTGAAATGAATGTACATTTGAACAAATGGTTGAGATTTCCCAGCCTACCTGGGTGCTTACTAAAGAAAAAGCAAGCTATGAAAACCTCCACTTGCAAACTAAATGACAAGCCGAGCCGAGGAGTCGGTTCAAGGTCATCTCTGCTGCACAATGAGTTTGAAGCTCACCTGAGCCACATGAGAACCTTTCCAAAACACAAACAAACAAACAAACAAAACAAAGCCAGGCAGTGGTGGCTCACACCTTTGATCCCAGCACTTGGGAGGCAGAGGCAGGTGAATCTCTGTGAGTTCGAGGCCAGCCTGGTCTACAGAGTGAGTTCCAGGACAGCCAGGGCTGTTACACATAGAAACCCTGTCTCAAAAAACACAAAATACACACACACACACACACACACACACACACACACACACACACACACTTTAAAATAAAAAAGGAAGAGGAGGAAGAAGGAAAGGAAGGAAGGAGGAAAGAAGGAGGAAGGAAGGAAAAAGTAGATAATGATTGACTCTATAAAAGAAAACTCCAGTGTTTGAGTTCTCCATGGCAGGGCTGCTCTGAGCTGGGTGTCCCGGCAGGTTAAAAAGGAGCAGAACTTGAAGCCAGCCTCTGCAGACTCTCCTTCACCACCTTGCAAGCCCCTAATGCCTGAGGTAGCCTCGGTCCCTCCCGTCAGATTCACAGGCAATAAATATCTACGACCTACCGGACCATGGAGAAGAGTGTCCAAGAGGCTGGAGTGCTTGCAGCAGGCACTCAGGCCATGGAGCTGCCCAGCAGAGACTGGGCTGTGGGCCCGACTGGGAGAACCGGCCTCACAAGGCTGCTGGACGAGCTCGGTGTGGACGGCAGGTGTGCGTTATTCATGCCTGCAGTTTAAGGATGAGGAATCCTGCATCAGGAGACAGCTCACTCTGAGCCTGGGTGCAGAGTGCTAGTGGAGAGTGCTGGGATTGGGCTGTGATTCTGTCACTTACCCCCTGCTTCTTCAGTGAATCTATTTCCACTCCTCGACGAGTCACCCTAGACGACTCAGCCATGAGCTTGACACCTTGACATCTCTGAAGCAATGCGTCTCTCCATCCACTCCGACAGGTTCCATCCACTCCCTTGGAATGACCAATAATTGCACAGCAAGGAAAAAAGTCGGGTTTGGTGGGTACACACCTGTAATCCCAGCACTTGGGAGGTAGAGGCAGAAGGATTAGAGGTTCAAGATTAGCTTGGTCTACATAGCAAGTTCCAGGCCAGCCAGGGCCGCATGGCAAGATTTGGTTTCAAACACAATAAGACAGCAAGCCAAAACTATGTAATGGGCCAGAATATTGATTCCCGCCCTTGCTTATCTTTTTCTAGTCTTCGTCTCAATGAATGTCACCAACACTGTAGAGCTCTCCCAATTCTTTCTTCCTAACTTTCCAAGTCCAATCCATTGTCAAATCTTGCCAGGGGGCTGGAGAGCTGGCTCAGAGGTTAAGAGCACTGGCTGTTCTTCCAGAGGCCCTGAGTTCAATTCCCAGCAACCACATGGTGGTTTACAACCATCTGTAATGAGATCTGGTGCCCTCTTCTAGCCTGCAGGGATGCAGGCAAAAACTCGGTATGCATAATAAATAAATAAATTTTTTTAAAAAAAAATCTTGCCATTTCAACCCATCTTGTCTGCCTCCCCATCATCCTTAGCCTCCCCATCATCCTTCCTCTCCCCCAGCCCTCTGCATGGTCTCCCGTGGAAGGCTGCCAGGGTCCTAACCCATCCTAGCTTCTAGTTTCTTCTCTGCTTCTTGACAGCCTGTTTTCCAAAACCAAAGATAACTTTAAAAAGGGCGTCGGGGGGGGGGCGGGGTCTCATGTAGCCCAGGCTAGCCTATAGCTCACCATGTAGTCAATGCTACCCTTGAACTCTTGATCCCCCTAATCCACCGCCCAAGTGCTGTGATTATGGTTACAAGCCACCATGCCCAATTTACTAAAGATCGTTAAAAACAGGTCAGGTCAGTCCACTCTCTTGCTTGAAACCTTCAATGCACGCCTGCTGCCCCCAAATCGTGTTCTTTCCTGCAGGGCCCATGCTGCTTTCTCCTTTTCTCACTGCAGCGTGCTGGACATCTTCTTAGACCTCAGACCACTAGCGTTTACTTTCTTAGTCTTGGGTGCACCGTTCCGTAAATCACAGATGGCTAACTTCTCAACTCTAGTCAGGCCTCATTGTCTAGAGCGAACATGTCACCCCTCACGGAGCCTTCCTGGCCCCCTAACTGTAGTCGCCTCTCACTTGGTTACTGCCTGCCCTAAGGGCATGCATTCTTTTCAGAAATCCTAGTCACAAAAACAAAACAAAAACAAAAACAAAAAAAAAAACAAAGAAATCTTGGTCACATATCCCACCTACTCCCTGCATATGAGAGCAGAGACCTTGTCTCTCAGATTCCCACTGCCTGGTGTTTGCAGAACAAATATATAAACTTTCCAAGTTTTATGGGGGAGTTCTTTCTACTTTTTTTTTTAAATTCTGTACATGTATGGGATGTATTGTGACCACCCCTCACTCCCGTTTCTCATCTTTGCCAGTGAACCACCTTCTTTTTGCATATCTCCTTTTCTTTTCTTTTGAGAGAGGGTCTCATGTATCCCAGGCCAGCCTCGAACTCACTGGGTAACCAAAGATGTCCTTGATTTTCGAATCCTCCGCCTTTACCCTCTCAACGCTGTGGTGGCAGACCCCTGCTACTACATGTAGTTCCCGTTTTAACATCTATAAAGCAGGAGTGGGAAGAGCACTTGTGTCTCCTGGTGGGTGGGAGGTAATACGAGACAGTGGCTGTGGATGCTTCAGCCCTTACATTTAATAAGCCCTCTAAGATGGGGCCGTGCTCATACGAATGCATCATTGGGCTGAGATCATCCGGGGAGTGGCCAGATCACGGCCGAGGAGCCTGACCCATCTTTTGTTTTTCCACTGTGTCTGACAGGGTAGGTAGGCCTGAGGAAGAGCCGGGGGCAGAAGCAGGCTGCCTCAAGCATGTTAAGTAGCAGTGACCTGCAATTGTCTTGATGGCAGACCTTAAGGGCCAGGCAGAAATGCGCAGACTGGAAGCAGGAGTTGTTCTAAGTTCCGGAGTGTTGTAGGGAAGCATCCTGGCCACGTAGTCAGGCAATCTAGTTAGCTTCAACCACCAGCACCCAGATTGCCTAGAAACAACCAAGTAATTGTGTAATCACTTGTCTTAGCTGTTTACCAACATGTAAGTCAGCCCACCGCCAGCTGTCCCTCACTTTATCGAGAGCTGTGTGTCTCTAACAGCAGAGCATTCTTTGAGGGACATGGACTTAGCTCGTATATTTAGTTCTGGCCCGCTGTGTGATCCCACACTCTTTCAAAAGGGCTGTCACTGTGAATTGTTTTGTGAGTTCTGAGTGCTCATGGCGTTCTGTCTTATAGCTGCCGTTGGAATGGACAGTTAGTGGATCTGGCAGCTGGAATGTAGAAGCTGTACACAAGCCTTCCTCACCATGACCTTGTGAGGGGGGACTTAACCAGGGTCAAGGGTCCAGGGAGATCCCTCCAATCATAGACTGAGGGGATGTAATGTAGCAGCCCAGGAGGGAACTGGGTGGGATGAACCAGTGATAGACGCTTAATCTCATGGTTGTGGGTTCATGTAGCCTGAGTCTTTTCTGGGGGGGGGGGGGGCACAGCTGCTTAAAAAATAATCATTCAGAGGCTGAATATTAATTATAATTGTTTGGCTGATGGCTCAGGCTTACTATTAACTAGCTCTTACAACTTAAATTAACCCATTTCTATTCCTCTAAGTACTGCCACGTGGCTGTGGTGTCGCCGGTCTGCTGGCATGTTGCTCCTTGGGTGGCTGGATGGCATCTCCTCGACTCTGCCCTTCTTTCTCGGTGTATTCAGTTTATCTTTCCCGCCTAGTAATATTCTGCCCTGCCATAGGCCAAATCAGCTATTCATCAGTTAATAAAAGCAACACATATTCGAAGCGTACAGAAGGACATCCCAACATCAGGTGGACCCTTTGGAAAGCAGCGTAGAGGATTTCAATTGCCAACACCCAACTCTAGCTCCAAGGGATCCAGTGCCCTCTTCTGGCCACCACAGGCACCTGTACACATGTGCACATACACACCCACAGTCATACACACACATACAGAGATAGAGAGAATAAAATAAATCGGGGGGGGGGGTCAAAAAAGACCACAATATGAAGATCCATGGCGAGGGGCTGGCAGGGCCTGGAGCTCTCCACAGTGCACCTGGAGAAGAAGCCTTTAGAGGAGGAAACCCCCTCCTCCAAAGTGGGCTCGTCAGCGCTGCCCCACCCTGGGATCTCAGGACAACAGCCTCCTGTGTCCTGCAGAGAAAGGCACTGGTGCTGGGATGCAGCAGAAGCCGGCATATAACAACGACCTTAATTCACGGAGCCTTGTCCTTAGAATCTCGTTACCCTCATCTAATCCCTGCTTTATTTCTTTTTTTTTTTTAATGTTTTCCCATAAAACCTCTGCTTTATAGCCATTTATGGCTGAAGGGCACCCCAGATGCCTACTCCAAGCTGGTACTCTGATGAATTCTATCAGCCCGTGACCCCGTCCCCTCCCAAGGCTAAGTGTGGAGGAGGGAGGGGACCCAAAGCCTCCATTATTCCAGGACTCGGGAGTCATCAGGCATCTGTATGGCTCTGACTCTGCTTGTCTGCGGTGTTTCCAAGTTTTCCCTGCTGGGCTGTACTGAGATGACATTCAGAGCCCTCTCCAGCCTCTGCACAGGGCAGCCTGGGGCTAGAGCTGCACCTTAAACTGACAGGCTCCGCCAAAATGCACCAGACATTTTTTATGGATTAACGAGCCTAGAAGTAGAGAGCTCAGGAAATCTTGTAGTATGGATGTGGAGGCAGGAGTTACACTAATCTCCCATCTACATTTTCCAGAACAATTATCAGGCCTTGTGTTCCAATTCAGCATCCAGAAAACACGGCCCCAGTTAGATAAGTAGATACTTATTCACCAAGTGTTTGCTGGATGTCCTCCGTGTGCACATTCTTAAATCCCTAGGGATGTGGCAATGGACACATAGACAGATCCCGCACTATAACATTCTGCTTATGGAAGAAAGGCAATAGGGCCCACAAATAAGGAGTGTTGCGTGGTCACGCACGCTACAAAGAGAAAACAGCAGGGTAAGGCGCTGGCTGTGTACATCCGTTTATGCTTGCTTACCTCGATTGCATGAGAGCCCTGGGTTCGATCTCCAGCCCGCTTCTGACCTGTCAGATGCCACATGCATGTGACGCACATACATACATGCAGGAAAAACACTCATACATGAAATTAAAAAAGAAAAAGATGGCTTGCTGCTTCCAGAGATGGGGAAAGGTGGACTTGTATCTCAGGTTGGGACTGAGACACAAGTTTGGGATTTGCCAATTTATAGACCATTTTAATATAGTCTTAAGAGGGGGAAGACATGAATGTAAGTGCTCAGATGATCAGGGTACAGCTCAGTGCTAGACTATTTGCCTCTAAGGAGGAAGTTCTGGGGAAGCTAGAAATATTTCCCAGTACCAGGAGTCATTGTCTGTATACTTCCAGAATGCACTAATTAGCAGAAATCCATGCTGCCCTCTGAAGTCCCTGAATTAATTCAGCGGCATGTGTAAGAGCATCCTTCTTCATCTTGAGTCCGTTTGGAAACAAGAGCTCAAGTGTGCAGGAGAAATATAAGGCTTTGCACAGTGCTGCATAAATATGTAACTGCCTGGGCCCCAGGACTCCATGATAGATCACCAGGGCCCAGGACTCCATGATAGATCACCAGGGCCCAGGACTCCATGATCACCAGAACCCCAGGACTCCATGATAGATCACCAGACCCCAGGACTCCATGATCACCAGAACCCCAGAACTCCATGAGAGATCAACAGGGCCCAGGACTCCATGATCACCAGAACCCCAGGACTCCATGATCACCAGAACCCCAGGACTCCATGATAGATCACCAGGGCCCAGAACTCCATGATCACCAGAACCCCAGGACTCCATGATCACCAGAACCCAAGGACTCCATGATCCCAGAACCCCAGGCCCATGATCACAGCCAGAACTCCATGATCACCAGAACTCCAGGACTCCATGATCACCAGGGCCTACAACTCCATGCTAGGTCACAAGGGCCCAGGAATCCATGCTAGGTCACAGGGCCCAGGACTCCATGCTAGTCACAGGCCAGACTCCATGCTAGGTCACAGGCCCAGGACTTCATGCTAGGTCACCAGGGCCCAGGACTCCATGCTAGGTCACAGGGCCCAGGACTCCATGCTAGGTCACAGGGCCCAGGACTCCATGCTAGGTCACAGGGCCCAGGACTCCATGCTAGTCACCAGGCCCAGACTCCATCTAGTCACAGGCCCAGGACTCCATGCTAGGTCACAGGGCCCAGGATTCCGGCCCCCCCTGCAGTTTTTCGGGAGCCAGCTGTAAGGCATAGGGAACACATTCACTTCGGAAGAGTCTTTCCTTAATACAGCTGTCTCTGTACCTGGGTGATGGCGCTGAGTGGGCTATTTCTCAAGGGAGCCCTTACCCGTTACCTGTTGGCCTCATCCCTGAGCAAATTATTTACCCAAAGAAAACAAGAATTTAATTGAAAATTTAGCCAGGCATTTTTATGACAGCCTCTGTCCTCCATGCTCAGCCTTCGCCTCCAGGTTGTGGTATTTGCTCTGCACCTGTCAGCGCGAACGGTCGGCGTGAGAAGGTGTTTGCACAGCGCGAAGCAGCTCGCACACGTTGCTCATTACACCCTCATCTGCATCCTGTGGCGGCAGGTACAACGTGTACTGTTATCTGCAGACAAGGAAACGGAACAGAGATGGGATGGGAGGGGGCAGGGCTGGAGAGATGGCTCGGCCATGAGGAGCACTTGGCCTTGCCCAGGACCCAGGTTTGGTTCCCAGCACCCACATGACAGCTCACAACTGTCTGTAACTCCAGTTCTAGGGCATCTAATGCCCGTTTTGGGCCTCTGCAGATACCAGGCATGCGCACGGCACATATACATATAAGCAGGCAAAACATCAACACACATAAAATAAAATAAATAAATCTAAAATTTTTCTAAAAGTAGGTCACTCGACTTTCTGAGCTCGAGGATGGCTCCTTGATCTGGGAACAGAACTGACGGTCTAACCCAGGTGTGACTGACTCCATGGCGGACTCACCCCACTCACCCCACAAAGCTGGTCCTCCCCGAATGACACATGGAGAGACATAAAGCTGCTTACCAATGACTGAGCCAGGGGAAGGCAACAACCTTTTCTGATAATGGCTTCCTGTTTGCTCAAGGGGAAGCTTCGCATGCGCCCAGCCCTTCCAGATCTCGGTACAGCCGCTACCCCTGCTAGCCAAGACCGGCAGACCATGCAGGGACTCCAGGTCTGCGAGGGTCGCTCTGAGGAACCTGCCTGGTCACTTGGGCCTCGTTCACCCTCCTTTCTGAGTTGTCTTCTGCCTATGATGGCGACATCCCACAACCTTGTCATCATCTTACCCTTGGATGGCTTCCCTTCCCACCCAGGCTTGTCCTGATTAAAAACAATAAGCCAAGCTGGGCAGTGGTGGCACACACCTTTAATCCCAGCACTCGGGAGGCAGAGGCAGGAGGATCTCTGTGAGTTCGAGGCCAGCCTGGGCTACAGAGTGAGTTCCAGGACAGCCAGGGCTACACAGGGTGAGACCCTGTCTCAAAAAAATGAACAAACAAACAGAAACAAAGAATGGGCTATCAAGAGGGGGTAACTGCCTAGCCTGAAGATCTGAGTTTGATCCCCAGGTCCCACATGGTGGAAGAAGAGAACCCCCAAAAGTTGTTCTCTGACCATTCAATGCTCACACGTGCCTATAGACATATACACATACATAAATAAAATGTAATAACCTGTCTTTAAAGAAACCAAAAGCCAAAAGGAAAAAGAAGAAAGAAAGGGTGGGAAATTTCCTATTTCCACCACCATTATTTACCTCTGAGTCTTCCCTCGTGATAAAATGTGGGGCATTGCTTTTCATGTATTTTTTTTTAAGTATCCTTTTTGCTAGATGCATAGTGTTCCTTAGAGAGGGTGTACCATGGTTTGTCGTGAGTATGTGTTTCCCCTCCGTAAGGCCTGTCTCACTGACACCCTCCCCCACCAGGAGGGCCCTGGTGAAGACTGTGAGTAATTGGGTTGTCTGGGGGAGGGAAAGGAGGTGGGTTATGCTTGGTGCACGGTATGTGTTAGCTCCAGAGGGGCCATTTAGAAGGCTGGAAAATTACAGAGTGCTCATGCCCAGCCCACGTCTGCCAACAAAGGGCACCTACAACAAATGCCGGGAAATTACAGCCTCTGCCGTCTGAGCGGCTCAGACGGGAGAAAAGGACACGGGACCCACGTGTCTGAATAAGAACACTGGGACAGTGGTGTGGCTAGCCCTGGGCCTGGGAGGGACGCTCAGAGGAAGGAAGGCCTCCCAGGGCCCCCTCACACACAGCTCAACAGCTCAGTGCTCAGTGGCTGAGGCGCCCGGAGGAAAATTCTCCAGGTTGCCATCTTGCTGAGGAAGATGATCCAGAGGGAGAATCCCTTTGGTGAAGTTCTGCCCTGGGACGCCTGCATGTGGGCAGCGGGAAGCAGGAGCGCAGGGCAGTTGAAGAGGTGAGAGCTCGTGTGTGTGTGTGTGTGTGTGTGTGTGTGTGTGTGTGTGTGTGTGATGGTGGAGGACCAGCCATGCTCAGCACCCTGAGTCCAATAGAAAGATGTGACTGTGCGGCTAGGAAGTCGTAAAGCCCATGCCTCATACGCATGGGGACCTGGATTTGATCCCCAGGACCCGTGTTAGGAAGCTGGGTGTTGTGGAATGCATTTGTGGCCCCGTTACAGAGGGGCTCCTGGAGCTCACTGGCCAGCCAGTCTAGTAAGACCCTTGAGGTTGACCTCTGGCCTCCATACACACATGCACGTATGTACATACATGCACTCATCCACACAGGAACATGTACACACACACACACACACACACAGGAGGTGAGAGTGAGGGTATGTTCTAGAAGGTTGCTGGCCTTCCACTGGGTGGGGTGAGGCAGGCCCGGCCTGGCCTTCAGCACCACATCTGGGAACCCCTGCTCTTAGAGCCTGTGTTGGTGACCTGGCTGCCTGGAAGGACCTCCACCTCCTGCCCATCACAGGACCCGCTAGGAGTGGGGGGGTGTCCTTCCCCAGGCCCAGCTCCCAGGGGACCAGAACACACGCAGTTCCAGGATCTCATGGCTGTCCTGGTCCGACCTCTGTTTAAGGAAGAACCAACAGAGCACATGCCTGAGGGCTACACCTGTCCTTCTGGATCTGGAGTGTCCGTCAGGTCACACCTGTCCTTCTGGAGTGTCCATCAGGTCACACCTGTCCTTCTGGATCTGGAGTGTCCGTCAGGTCACACCTGTCCTTCCGGAGTGTCCGTCAGGTCACACCTGTCCCTCTGGAGTGTCTGTCAGGTCACACCTGTCTTCTGGAGTGTCTGTCAGGTCACACCTGTCTTCTGGAGTGTCTGTCAGGTCATACCTGTCTTCTGGAGTGTCTGTCAGGTCATACCTGTCCTTCTGGAGTGTCTGTCAGGTCACACCCATCCCTCTGGAGTGTCTGTCAGGTCACACCTGTCTTCTGGAGTGTCTGTCAGGTCATACCTGTCCCTCTGGAGTGTCTGTCAGGTCATACCTGTCCCTCTGGAGTGTCTGTCAGGTCACACCTGTCTTCTGGAGTGTCTGTCAGGTCATACCTGTCTTCTGGAGTGTCTGTCAGGTCATACCTGTCCCTCTGGAGTGTCTGTCAGGTCACACCTGTCCCTCTGGAGTGTCTGTCAGGTCACACCTGTCCTCTGGAGTGTCTGTCAGGTCACACCTGTCCCTCTGGAGTGTCTGTCAGGTCACACCCGTCCCTCCTGGAGTGTCCAGCCTCAGAGCAGACGTCCCTGGCAGCTCAGCCGACCTCTCCTCACTTTTGGATGTCTACTCTGAGACCTAGAGAGAGGCTCAGCCACAGTGGGGTCCCTGATGGAGCTCTGACCCCGCTCTACCAACCCCCACACCTCACCTGAGCCTCAGACTGTACATCTAAAGACGGGCTGACACACGACCTACTTAGGTAGGTGTGAGGAATAAAACCTGTCTAAAACTGCCAAGGCCACTCAAGCTTCGGGGAAGGAAGTGTCACAGGCCAGTGTCTGAGGTTTAAAGGGTGTAGCTGTGTCCTGTTCTTGGTGGGGGTGGTTGGTGGTAGCCATGGTGAGAGTTGCCATCTAGTGCCCTAGCCGCGGTTTTTTCCAGTTACTCAGATGCCTCAAGGGTGGGAGAAATGGCTTGGCAGTTAAGAGCCCAAAGACCCAGATTTCATTCCTGGCACTCAGGCAGCATCTTAACAACTGTCTGTAACTTCTGTTCAGGAGGGTCTGACGCCCTCTTCTGGCCTCTGCAGGCTCTGCATACACATTTGCGCAGACATACATGCAGCCAAAACACCCATACACATAAAGTAAAAATAATTAATTTTAATTAGTAATTAAAAAAATTTTTTTTTGGTTTTTTGAGACAGGGTTTCTCTGTGTAGTTTTGGTGCCTGTCCTGGATCTCGCTCTGTAGACCAGGCTGGCCTCGAACTCACAGAGATCCACCTGCCTCTGCCTCCTGAATGCTGGAATTAAAGGCGTGTGCCACTACCACCCAGCTATAATTTTAAAAAATTTAAAAAATAAAAAACAAATTAAAAATAATATTAAAAAAAAAAAACTTCTACCTCAACTTATTCTCTTTAAAGGATTACTGTTGCCTGCCAGCCTGTGAACAGGCCTGGGGGATGTTTTGTTGTTTGTTTTGGGGAGTGGGTCTCAGGGAGTCCAGGCTAACCCCGAACTTGCTGTGTAGCCAAGGGTGATCTTGAACTTCTGATCTTTCTCCTCTGCCTCTCAAGTGCTCACATTATAGGCCTGCGCTACCATACTGGTTTATACAGCACTGGGAATCGAACCCAGGGCTTTGTGCACGCCAGGCAAGCTGTCTTCCTACTAAGCTACACTCTCTTACTCGTTTGGAAGTGTGTCCCGTTAATCGGTGCAGGAGTTTGAGAGCTTTGGCAATCTGCTCTTGCTATGACTGGCAGGCACCGGCCGTGCGGGAAGGCCACAGCCTGGGGACCCTCACCCAGCGTTGGTCTCTTGCCTGGTGCCAGCCCTGCTGGACTTGAATGGTCACAGTGTGGCAGGGCTGTAACCCCTGTCGGCTCCTGAAAGCCCATCCTGGCTGCAAGACCACAGAACAGGACGTGGCTTTAGAACCCACCCTGCCCTCAGAGTCAGGACCCCCCGTCTGTCATCTCAGCGCGTAGGAGATGGAGGCAGGAGCATCGTTTAAGGGCAGCCCGGGATCTATGAGACACGGTGTCAAAACAAGAAAAAAAGCAAAAGGCGTTCTACAGTTAACCAAGATATAAAGAAATTAATCTGTTAGGTTTTTATTGCATTTTCTTGTGTGTGTGTGTATGTGTGTATTTTCTTGTGTGTATGTGCATATCTTGTATATTAATAAAGGACCAGCCTTAATGATATACTTCCCAGAGGCTCAGAAGAGAAGCTACGAACGGCGAGAATCATTTTCAGGAAAAGAATCTAAGTACACCGAGCTCTTTGTCCGTCTATTTATTCCTCTGGGATAACATCCTATCTACACAGCTTCAGTTCTGCTCTCGTGCCTAGCTCCTTTCTTGCCTGATTTCTCTCTACATTTATCTGCTGTCCTCTCTAAGTTCTAACTTAATTCTCTCTTCTTAATTCTGCCTCATCCTTCTCATCTTGTTCTTACCCAGCTAGTATTTTCTTGTCTGGCTCTTCCTCATCTTCCATCCTGACCTCCAGTTCTCTAGTCTAAAATCCTCTCCTGCCCAAATCCTCAATATCCTCTCTTTGTTCTCCTTAATCCTCAGTTCCCCTCAGTCTCTGAGGTGTTCAGTTATAACCCCAAGCCATAGAGATCCTCTGGAAGAGCAAGGTCACCAGGCTTAAATTCTTATGGGCTTATAAAGGCAGGTAAGAATTTTTCTCCGACAGTACCTGTCAGACTTTCTTTACAACCCAAATGAGTGCTAATGATCAATGGAATGGAATTTATGTGCGCAGTCTACATTCCTAGAAGTGGTTAGGTAAGAAATTGGGAGTCTATTAGTAAGGCTGTAAGGAAGGAGGGTCTTACCCTAAATTGAACAAGAAATCAAGCTATCTGCTTGACCTAGGAGACAGGTGTTATTCATTTGGCCTTGGATGCTTGATAGGTATTTTAGATAAGTACACTGTTAGGAGTTCTTGAAAGCATGCATAGTACTACAAGAAAATCACTGTAGAAACCAGCTAATATATAAACAAAAGCTAAAATATCACCAAGACTTCTTAAGCCCTGGCTTGACCTTTGGAGAAGTCCTTGACTTTTCCAAGTAGTGGCTTTTGTGATAGTAGCTTGCAGCACACACACACACGTACTACACATAGCATTTTCTTGTGTGTATGTGCATATGTGCACACACACATGTACTACATATAGCATGTGTGAGGAGGTCAGGGAACAACTTTCAGGAATTCCTTCTCTCTTCCACCCTGTGGGTACTGGGAATCGAACTCGGGTTTTCGGGCTTGGCAGCCTTTACCCTCTGAGCCACTTCACCTGCCCTGTTGACTGTTTTCCTGAGACGGTTTCATTCTGCAGTCCAAGCTGCAAATTTAGAGACTCTTCCCACTCAGCCTCCTGGGTGTTAGAATTACGGCATGTAATTCCTCACCTCAGCACACCTCACTAATTTTTAAAATTTTTTTATTGTATAAGTTCTTTAAAAACTTTTCATTACATTGACTCATTTTGAGCATGTGTGTATGGGCCCACGCATGTGTACTACATACAGCATTCTCTTGTGTGTGTATGTGTGTGTGGGCATGGGGACTAAGCCGCAGGGCATGTGTGGAGGTCAGGTGACAGCTTGCAGGGAGTCGGGTCTCTCCTTCGACCGAGTGGATCCTGGGGGCTGAACGGACGTCATCAGGCTTGGCAGCAAGCGCCTGTACCTGCTGAGCCATCTCACTGGCCTGGGCTAACGTGTGTGTGTGTGTGTGTGTGTGTGTGTGTGTGTATACATATATATTAGTGTATATGCACATATGTGTGTATACATATATGAGTGTGTATGTACATATATACATATATAGTAGTATGTGTATATATACATATATGTGTATATACATGTATATATATTAATGTATATATGTGAGTATACATATATGTGTATACATATATTAGTGTGTGTATACATGTGTTAGTATACATATATGTATTAGTGTGTATATACATATTATATATATGTTAGCGTGTGTGTGTGTGTGTGTGTGTGTGTGTGTGTGTGTGTGTGGTGCACGTGCGTGTGCCTGCTATGGTCAGCAGATGGAAGTCAGAGGACAACTTTCAGGGTCACTTCTCTCTTTCCACCATATAGGTTCTGGGGATTGAACCTGGGTTTGGAGGCAAGTGCCTATTTCTGATGAGCCATCTTGCCAGCCCTTACACTAATTTTTTTTTTTTTTAGAGCAAAACTTTGGTTGTGTTTATTGAGTGCCTACAAGGCACTGAGGTTTATAATGAAGCTGAAAGACACCAGGGTCGGACTTGTTTGCCAGGGCCTCTGTCCATCAGCCTCCAGGAGGTGGCCCCATGACGGTGACCAGAGGAGCCAGAAGCAGGTGACCCATCTCACAGGGAGGCCATTTCTTTGGGTATAAACATCCCCCTGCAGTTAATGGGATAAATACAAACACAGCCTCCTCATCAAGGCTCTGGAATGAAGCTTTGCATCCTGGACTCCCTGCTGCCTCTGCTGCTGCAGGCCACAGTGGCCAGGGTTGGCCATGCGGGCTCCTGCAGCCAGCCAAGCTGCCGGCCCGTGTGGATCTGGTTTGGCTCCGTGGCAGCGTGGGCAGGCAGCGCACAGTGCCGTAGGCTAACACTGGGGCCAAGGACTTGGTTTCTTCTTTGCTTACGGATGGCTCTGTCTATCTGTGTCTCCCTCTGGTCATCCCTCTGCGTGTCTCTGGCCCCTCATAGCTTCCAGGATCAGATGAGAGCCTCCTTGTGGCTCTTCTTTGTCTCAAAGGAGCTATCTACCGATAGAGCCACACGCCGAGGGCTGGGACCTCCACATATGTGTGAATCGGTCTGATACGGGCTTCAGAAGCCGCCGTGAGCTCCTCATCATTGGAGGCAGAAGGATGAAGGAAACTCAGAAACAGTGAAAATATGGTGAGAGAGGACCAAGTCTGAGACACAGCATGGCAGCGATTCCTCCATGCTGCTCCGCTCTGAGCCACCCATGGGGATGGTCATATTGGCCAAAGAGAGGCCAGGGCTCCTTAAAAGGATGAAAACCAACAAGCATCATAGGAACCAAGGCTGCAGGTGCTGAGCAGGGAGTCTCCTGAATACTTATGTATGGGACAGGGGCAGCGATGCTCATGGTTTTGCAGAAGGCTGTGAAGCAGATGCCTCTATCATTCCTTCACGGAGGCAGAAGAGCTGGCGTTAAACCATAGAGAAGGCGTTTCTGTAGTCTACAGTGTCTACTTTCCGACTACCCATGTGTACTAGTTTTATGTGATAAAATACCCCAACAAAAGCAACTTTAAGAAAGGGTTTATTTCAACTTACAGTTTCAGGTTACAGTTCACTGTAGGCAAGTCAAGGAAAAAGCTTGAAGCAGCTAGACACATCCCATCCTTGAGCAGAGAGAAATTAACACATGCATGCTTACCTGTGCTTAGCCTCCTCTCAACACTTAAACAGCCCGGAATCCCTCATCTAGGGAGTAGCGCCTCCCATAGTGGGACGGGTATTCTCACATTAATTAACGCAATCATGACAATCCCCCACAGACATGCCCTCGGGACAGCCTAATCCAGCCCATCCCTCACTGAGATGCCCTTTCCCAATGACTCCACACTGTGTCACGTTGACAGTCAAAACTAGCCCATCACACCAGAGTCAGAGAGATGGCATTTGGAAGGGCTGGAGAGATGGCTCAGCAGTCAGAAGTGCGTACTATTCTTGCAGAGGACCCGAGTTTGGTTCCCAGCACACACCCTGAGCTCTAGGAGATCTGACACTCCCTTCTGGTCTCCGCAGGCACCTGCACCTGTCACATGCTCATGCAGACACACACACGTCATTTACAAATCACAAAAGTAAATACATACATTTTTAAAAGAGATGGCATTTGGAATTCCCACCAGAGGGACTCTTTGCCTATAGCCATTAGGACCTCCTGGAGAGGCGAAGTGGGGAGATGGTGTCCCTCTCCTCCCAGACAGACACGAAGCCCCTTGGCCTAGCAGTCTCACTTCGCGGCTGTCACACAGTAGGCTCTTTATAACATTAGGAAAGCCAATAGCAGATGAGCACATGGGTGAGCCAGAAAAACGGTACCCTCACTTACTGTATCTTCTGTAAGCTGGAGGTCCGCCCAGTGTGGCCTGGTCCTCTCTAAATTTGACCTTCGCTGGTACCCAACCTCAGTATTAGACTGATAACTCACATGTATTAATGTCTGCTTTCCATCAAGTACTCTGATGAGTACAAGGGCTGTTTGACCCTCCAAACCTGTCTCCTTCCGATAGACAAGGAAACGGACATGACTTGCTGAAGGTCCCTGTAAGGCATGGTGGGTCCAGGGCCTGTGGTTTAGCACCATGCCCCAGTATATGGGCAATTGACTCTGCTTCTCTGAGGCAAAGTGGCACTTCCAGCGTCTGGGTGCCCCCAGACTCCCAGGAAGTGCTCCAGGGACCACCTCTCCCGTGCCCGGAGCCGGCTGCTTCCCAGCTGCCCATCCTGAGGAACTATGAGGTTTCCATCTTACCTTTTTGCTGTTTGGCTCTGTCTCAGCTTTTGGTTTCATCTGGGTTGCTCTAATTTGGTTTTGTGAGACAGGGCGTCAGGTAGCAGAGGATGGCTTTGAACTCCTTTGAACCTGATGCCCTACCTCCCTGAGTGCTGGGATTGCACATGTTGGCTTGTTTCTGTTTTTAACCTTCTACTGCCTTTAGGTTTTGAGTCTGTTCCCTCCTGTTTGTGGCCTTGATTTGGCTCCATATCTCCTCCTGGCTGCTGCCTTGTGTGGGTCCCCTCTTTTCCATACATGTATATGCCCACACACATGTGCACAAGTGCGAGTGTGTGTGCATGCATGCACATACACACACACACACACACACACACACACGCACATGCACACACACACGTGCACACACATGCATGCATGATAATGGTTAGTCTTCCCATTTCCTTCTAAAATTTAATAAAATGCTGAAAGAAAAAAACTTAGCCAACACGCTCAGTGTCCCCACTGTTGCTTGAAATCTCCTTGGCTATCATGTGTCCTTTTCTTCTTGTAAACTCGTTGGTGGATTTGTTTCTCTCTCTTAATCCAACCAATGGCAGGGGCAGGTCTTCTCATCTTCTCGGGTGGAGTGTGCTGGGGATTTGCCAGGGCATCTCTTTGGCTGCTGTTTTCTCCCCTCTCTACGGTCCCTCCTTCAGTGCCTTTGTTCTCTGTTGTTTTAAAAAAGTATAATAAGCGGCACTGTTACCGGGCGAAAAGGTCATGAGACACGACAAAACTCAGTATCAGAGCTGTATTAGGAGGAGGGGGACAGAAGGGATTGAGCAGGCCTGTGGAGACACACGTGCAGAGAGAGGGGGGGGGCGAGGAGAGGACAGAGAAGGGGGAGGAGGAGTCTGTGTCCGGCTCTTTAAGGATTCCTCTGCACATGCTCAGGTGGGCTTCCGGAGCTACGCCACACATGTGCTGATTGTGTGACCGTGCTGTGCAAATTTGCGCAATCACGCAGTGCACTGATGACGTAGGACGTAAGACCCCTTGCGTAGCTACTGAACTGTGCATGTGTGGTCGTGCAGCTGGAGTGGCAGAAACCTAACGTTCCGGACTTTTTGCTTATTATAAAAAAGCGGGTGAACAGGAATAGGGGCGTTGTTTCTCCTGGAAAAATTGCTTCCAGCTGACTTGGTGGGCGTCGGTTGACTCTTGGTGGGGGATGGTTAGGGAAGGGAGCTTCTGAGGTAGACAGGAGTCCTGGAGTCATCTGCTGCTTTGGGAATTGTCTGACAAGGTGCTGTCCAGGTGGATTCAAGCCAGTTCCAGAGCTCGCTGACCTGTCCAGGTGGATTTTCTGGAGCTTGGAAAAATTTTGAACATATTAAGAAGCAGCCATGAGAAAATTAAAGTCTTGGGATAGTGACCATGACATTGTCGTGTTAAGTGTTTAGTACTCTGCTTACATTGGTTAGTGTTAGTGAGAGAGAGAGATTGGAACGTGTTTTTAATTTTTACCTGCTATAAGCTTTATCAGAGACATTATTTTAAGGCACCTGTTTCCCTTATTAGTTTAGCATCCAGGTGACACAGGTGATCAATTGCTGAGAGAATTTAACAGTAATAGATGATTATATTAAAGTTTGTTTTGGCAAAGCCCAGACCCCTTTGGGTCTGGGGGTGTAAATACCTTTGGACTGTTACTGTTCCTTACCCCCTGGGTATACTTGATGATCCTTGGACTCCAGCTCTATGGTGATCCTGTAACAATTAGCTGAGTAGTCAATCAGAAGAGGGCACCAGGAAGAGAAAAGCTTGTGGGGTGAGACCTCCTTCTTCTGGAATCAGGGACAAGGCAGTAGATCCTGATGTCCTCTGGGACAGAGAGAACAGGGCCCTGTGTGTATCACTGCTGACCGGTCTGGAGTGAGGCACATGGAAGGGGCAAACGAAATGAAAGCTCCTACCTTAGCTGGAAAATCTCTTCCCATTAAGTAC
Organism: Peromyscus leucopus; assembly: GCF_004664715.2. Taxonomy (NCBI): domain Eukaryota; kingdom Metazoa; phylum Chordata; class Mammalia; order Rodentia; family Cricetidae; genus Peromyscus; species Peromyscus leucopus. The sequence continues at coordinate 17,509,349 of NC_051081.1, forward strand.
CCCCGAAAGTACAATTAAGTCTGGTGAAGTGGGTAAGGCTGTCCCCCTACCCCGACAATAAGGGAAATGAGAAGGAGACGTGGGACCTCAAAACTCTCTTAGGATGATTAAGTGGCTTGGTGTCCAACAGGAAGGAAATGGATCGCCCCATGCTGCATCCTGGGTTCCCTGTGAGCCCGTGGCCAAGCCTAGGAGGTCTGCTGGAGGTCTTTGTTTGTCCCCATGCCATGAGGTGCATGGGGGCAGTCAGCTGATGAGTTGTCTCTCTAGGTGGCACTTTGAACAAGGCTCAATTGATAGCCTGGACGGGCACGCACTAGCCTGCGACGCCTTCTAAAACAGGGACCTGGAAGCCCCTATGCGGCTGCTCAGATAGCGTGTGCCAGCATTTGGCAATTCTGTTCATGGGCTTTCTCATCTCTCCCATGGTACCTTAAATGCCACAGCTGAGACTTCCACCTGTGGGGTCAGGAGCCCTCTCTCCAGATGCTTAAGTTTAGCCCTGATGTTGGGGAGCTCTGAGAGACAAGAGACAGATTTTATTCCGTGTCTTGATTTTTTTTTTTTTATAGTTTGATGACTTTAGGAAGACCCCCCCAGGAGGCAGGCTGTAAACTGATCTCTATTAGAGAGTCATCCGGATTATTATGATCCCAATGTGGGTCCTGGTTGTAAACTTATTTGCGTGCATCCTAGCCTGCTTCCAGACCTGTCCGTGCTTAGCGGCCTGCCTGGTACCGGAGAACAGAGCAGAGGTCACATAGGCGAAGATTGTTTGGAACCAGAGATTGCTCAGGTTTAGAAATGCACGTGGTCAGGAGAGAGAATCAGAAAGGGGTGGGGGGGTTCAGAGCTCAGGTAAAAGCATGGGGATAAGGTAACTCTTCATTTGCCCGTTCACTGGCAGAAGTTAGATAATTCCCATGAAATATCGGGATTCAAGCAGCCGTTACATGGCCAAATTTACTGGTGTCTGGGGATATTTAAGGCATTTGTCAGAGGAGGAAGCCTCCATGTCCCATGACTGCAGCCAAGAGAAAAATAAAAAATTAAAATAACAAACGAAATCCCAGGCTCCCATCTCGGGCATTCCCGAGGACAGGTAGTCTGTGGACCAGCATAAATTATCACCACATATTACACTACTTGTCATCATGGGAGGGGCAAGGTCTGGGAGCGTATGTACTGGAGGACACCCCCACCCCAGAGTCCAGACAGCATTCAATACTTCATCAAGAGAGAACGTGTCATGGTGCGCAGCCCGAGGACACCCCCCCCTCACACACACACACACACACACACACACACACATGTGTTTGCGTGCGAAATATATCTCAGGCTCCAGTCACGGGAAATGGCAAGGGATCGGAAAGGGAAAACTCACCGATCTGGTTAGCCGGCGTGTTGTGCGGAGCGTCCCGGTGGCTGAGCAAATGAAAAGAGCGGAGCAAGCTGTGGTAGGTTTAATAAACCTCGGTACAGGGTCCGGCATGCAGAGTGCTGGGAGGGCCTGGTTCGTCTTATTATATGTTTTAAAAAGTATAATAAGCGGTGCTGTTACTGGGCGAAAAGGTCATGAGACACGACAAAACTCAGTATCAGGGCTTTATTAGGAGGAGGAGGACAGAAGAGAGTGAGCAGGCCTGTGGAGACACACGTGCAGAGAGGGGGAGGAGAGGACAGAGAAGGGAGAGGAGGAGTCTGTGTCCGGCTCTTTAAGGATCCCTCTGCACATGCTCAGGTGGGCTTCCACAGCTACGCCATGCATGCACTGATTTCGTGACTGCGCTGCATGCATTTGCGTGATCATGCAGCACACTGATGACATAGGATGTAAGACCCCTTGCTTAGCTACTGAACTGTACATGTGCGGTCAAGCAGCTCGAGTGGCAGAATCCTAACACCCTCCCCTCTCTGAGGTCCCCTGTCCCCCTTCCTCAGTGCCTTTGCTCAAGCTGCTGATGGGCCTGAGACACTGTTGTCTAGAGGCCTTCAGGAGACCTCCCTCCTCTGACTCAGCACCAACCTGCCTCCTCCCTCCCTCCCCTCCCTTACACTCTACACTTTCTGCTGTTGAGACTACTCAGCACCTTCATGTCATGCACAGTGTTCGCTGTTTGGTATCCATCTTCCACACCGGGCTGGAAGTTTCAGAGAGCAGGGACCTTGGTTAGGCCCACCGGTGACTCGCAAGGCCCTGGCACGGTGCCTCATGTTCTCCAGGCCCTCAGTATGTGTCTAGTAAGTGAAGGACACTTCCTTCATAGGCTTCCTCCCTTTCAGTGCCGAGGCCTCTCAGGAACCATCATTCTTATACCACATGTGCTCCCTAGAAGGCCTTACCTACAGGACCCCTGACTCCTCGGCCCAATGTGGACCTCCCAGACCCGGTCCTCGGCACCTCCTCTGCTTGCTAAGGCATCTACTCAGATCCAGAGGCACCTCCTCCAGGAAGGCCTCCCAGCTCTTCTCTCAGGGCTCCCTGGATTCCCTCAGGATCTCCTTTTCTGTCATTTTCGAAGGCAATATCATCATTGCCACCAGGGCAGAGACCTGAAATTACTCCTTTTTACTTATTAAAGTAGGAACTAGCCGGGCGTTGGTGACGCACGCCTTTAATTCCAGCACTCGGGAGGCAGAGCCAGGCTGAGCTCTGTGAGTTCGAGGCCAGCCTGGGCTACCAAGCGAGCTCCAGGAAAGGCGCAAAGCTACACAGAGAAACCCTGTCTCGAAAAACCAAATAAATAAATAAATAAATAAATAAATAAATAAATAAATAAATAAAGTAGGAACTAGGGATAGGGCTATAACTCGGTGGTAGAGCGCTTGCCTAGTACATGCAAGATTGTAGGTTTAATCCCCATCGCTGCAAAAAGACAAAATCAGGAACAACCCCCATTTGTACCCAGAAATGTATTGGTGAAATTATTAAGGCCACTTCACGTAGTTAAAAGGGAGGTTTATTTAGTGGCATAACTTACAAATGAAGGGATAGGTAAGTTACAGGGTCTGGGGAAGACGCAGCGCAGTCCGGAGGTGTTCTCTGGAGAACTCTGCTCGGTCTACCTCCAGCATCCAGGGTCCAGGAAACAAGAGAAGGCGGCGCATCCGGATCTTGGGTCTTCAGGACCCTCTCTTGGCCCCGCCTTGTAGGCATGACAGTTACCGAAGCCTCAATGGGGGTTGGAACTTCCAGACCAAAGCTGGAATGGCTACCCACTACAGAAATGTGAAATATTTATTAAAAGCATACAGAAGGAATTTTAAATGAAAGTCATATCCTCACCACCCAAAGACATGCTCCCCACAGGAAATGAGTGTGTGTGTGTGTGTGCACACTTGCACATATACCACCAGGTAAATTGAACACTGGGAAAGAAATTCTGTTAGGAAAATAATGTGTGGCATCCAACTGGATATTACCGTGGGACACTAAGGACAGAGGCCTTTGAAGATGGACGAAGGCAGCTCCCCACAGCCAGTTTGGTGCCGACAGAAGGACTATGCTGCCCTTTGATTGAACAGAACTACAGCAGAGGAGCTCACTGTATGACCATAATGGAGCAAACTATGAGAAAAGCCCTATAATCAATCCCTAACACCAACCAAGGGGTGAGCATCTACCAGACCACAAGGGCAACCAAGCATTCCCTGTCTGGCGGGTAGGACTGGCAGTGCTCTGGATCCCATGTGCCAGCTGAGAGTGATCAAGGTGCCCATCATAAACTTACCTCCCCTCCCTGGCAGCATCCAATCCAGAGTGAAGCCTGCCGTCTTCCAGCCTTTCCCCCAAGTCTTCAGAGTCAAGCCCAGACCACAGAATCCCCCCTTTCAGATGCCCCTTCACAGAGATGCTCCCCAGAGTGTACCGTGAACCCTTGTCACCAGGAGCCCGTAAAGCCGCTTTGTTCAAAGGGTGTTTTCCTGGTGTCCTTGGCTGTGGGCCACGAACAACCTGTTCATGGCATTCCCTGTCTCCACCTTCATTATCAAAACCACAGCACACCCGATCTTAGCCTAAAGACAGAGAGCCACTTCAGAAACCCATTAAAGGAATGAAACTCCATCCAGGAGGGGATCCATGATCCCGGAACAGTACCTGCTGGTGACTGGCCGTCAGTTCCAGCAGGGATGTCAAAGCGATTCCCCCAGGGTGGGAGGAAGCCTGGAAAATTGTGTATCCTCGCTGGCCAGACGGAATGGAAAAATGCAAAGGGCTAAATAAGACTTCAGGACAACAGTCAACAGCAGAACAGAAGCGGTCGTAGGCAACCTGGAACTAAATGTCCGGAGAGGGGAAGTACTGCTGGGTAGGCCAGTGAGATGGCCCAGGGGATAAAGGCGCTTGCTGCCAAGCCTTGCCATCTGAGTTCGATTCCCAGGACCCCCATCGTAGAAGGTGAGAACTGACTCCTGCAAGTTATCTTCTGACCTCCCCCCCCACAGGCCATGGTAAGCATGTGCCCCCCAATAGATTAATTTAAAAATAAGTAAATAATGGCCGGGCAGTTGGTAGCAAATGCCTTTAGTTCCAGCACTTGGGAGGCAGAGGCAGGTGGATCTCTGGAGGCCAGCCTGATATACAGCGCTAGAAACCTTGTCTCAAAAATAATAATAATAATAACAATAATAAATAATGTTAAAAAAAAAAAAAAAACTTAAGTGAGTTCAAGGCCGACCTGGTCTACAGAGCAAGTTCCTGGACAGCCAAGGCTATACAGAGAAACTCTGTCTTGAGAGAAAAAAAAAAGTTTAAAAAATGTAAAACATGCCAGCTGGTGATGAGTCGTTTCACAAGGTGGGGGTGCCGCAAGTCCGTCACCCCTGATTATGGAAGGCAGTGAGCGCTCAGACAGTCAGGACAGGAGCGTGGCACTGACAGGCTCTGCTTCTGTGATACTATTGAGAGAGTGTAGAAGGGGGTACGGCGCTCCGGCCATCTCTGTGTCCCTGGGAGAAGGAAAGGTAAGTAGTGAAGGAGGAGGAACAGTGGAGGTGAGCAGGCCTGAGCTGCAACTCCAGGGCCTCATTCTATGCCCTTGGCCAAGGTCATGGACAGCTCCAAAACTTGGGCCCTGTCTTAGTCCCATTGCTGTGAAGAGACGTCATGACCACAGTGACTCTTACAAAGGAAAACATGGAACCGGGGCTAGCTGACAGATTCCGCGGTTTAGTCATGGCCAGAAGCACAGTGGCGTGCAGGCAGACGTGGTGCTGGAGAGGTAGCTGGGGGTTCTAGGTCTCTGCAGGCAGCAGGAAGAGAGTAACCCCAAAGCCCACCCCCAGGGACACACTTCCTCCAGTGAGGCCACACGCACTCCAACAGGGCCACACCTCCTAATAGTGCCCCTCCCTAATGACCAAGCATTCCAATCTATGAGCCTATGTGGGGGACATGCCTATTCAAACCACACAGCCTCCATCTCCTTCCCACACAGGACAGTACAAACTCGTGCCGCAGACCCAGGGCAGGCATCGTGACCGCGGCAAGCCTCTCTGCACGGTACGATTGGGCATACCTGACTGGGCATGTGCTTTGAAGCAAAATCACATATGCATGCATCCTCTTTTTTTTTTTTTTTTGGTTTTCCGAGACAGGGTTTCTCTGTGTAGCTTTGCGCCTTTCCTGGAACTCGCTTTGGAGACCAGGCTGGCCTCGAACTCACAGAGATCCGCCTGGCTCTGCCTCCCGAGTGCTGGGATTAAAGGCGTGCGCCAACACCGCCCGGCGCATGCATCCTCTTAACCTGGCCGCTGAGCAGGGCCTCAGGGACAATGGGGGAGCTTTGAGCGTCACGACTGTGCCCTGTGCTCTTCTGTCACACTCTTTCCTTCCCCAAGCCTGTGTAGTGACTCTGGACTGCACCTCAAAGGCACCAGCAGGATGCCGGGCCTGGGGTTCCAAAGGTGCGGGTTCACTCCTCAGCTCCACTCGCTCCCTGTACACAGTCACCGGACTCCCCTCTACAGCGGCTGAGAGGAGAACCCACACTTAGAACCCGCCCAGCCTAGGTCCTCGGCTCAGCAGTGACAGTCCCACCCCCGCTGACCCCTGCCAGGCTCTAAGGGAGGCTCTGGGCTCAGACATTCTGAGGTGCTATGGTGGTTGCTTTGATGGATGCCTCGGCCTGTCTGACAGCCTCTGGATGGGGCCTGTCAGCAGATTGGCAGGGCAAACAAACCGGCTTCTCTGAGGTCCCTGCTGGGTACTTCTCTGGATGCAGCTTTAAAGCTGTGGGTCTGTGTTCATTGTGTCTTCTTATCTACTGTGAACAGCCGACAGGCTACCTTCTGTGCGCAGAGGTGGGGGTTGCGAGCAGATGTGGAACACCATAGTCAAAAAGGACCAAGACTGGCCTCTGTGCATCACCAATCCCTGAGGGTTTGGCAGCTAGCCTTTTGGAGCTCTGTCCCCTCGCTAAGTGGGGACAGAGAGGACCTCAAGGCAGCCTGAGGCTAAACGGGTGGGCAGTTCTTACGTACATAATGACCTGACCGGGCAGAGCTGAACTTTCCACTGCGAGCAGGGACTCTTTGCTTTTCTAGAACCTCAATGTTCCCTAAAAATCCTGCCCCTCTGGGATTGGAAGATTCGAGATACGTTATGATGAAACCGACATCTATTGACCATGGAAATTGGGTTTATTTAGAGGGCCTGCTTTCTTGCATAGGCTTCTCTGTCTCCCTCTGAGAGGCGGCCTGACTTCCTGGTCATCACTGGAGAGAGCCTCACTAGGTGCTCTGAAGTGGGAAGAGCAAGAAGCCAGGCTGAGCAGGACTGAGCAAGGCAGGCGATCTCCTCCATTGCTGGCCACACTTCTGCTTCAACCAAAGCCCGGTCTGCTCTTTAGATTCCTCCTCCTCCTCCTCCTCCTCCTCCTCCTCCTCCCAAAGTCTTGGGCTGAGGCTGGGGTTCTGCTCTTTTGATGGGGGACAGGCGGGGTGGTGATCTCATCCTTGAAGGGGATTAGTCACCAGAGAGACAGGGACGGAGCCGGGGGCAGGATGGAGCTCGACACTATGTAAATGAGTCATCTTCCCGGCAGCTCCACCGGGGCCGGTCTTGACAGCTGCTCCCCAGGAGAGACTGTTAAACGGGAGCTACCCGGAGGCAAGAGTAGTTAGCCGGCTTTTAATAACTCATTTTGTTGAATGATTTCTTGTGAGGAGACAAGAGTTGAATCCCAGGGATGAGGCACAGAGTGGGGGTTAACCGCAATCCCAGCAGGAAAGCTGTGCCCGCGCTCAGTGCTCCAGGGAACTGCTTTGTGCTGACAGCTTACCCAAACCTTTCTCGAGTTGAAAAGCACTGGCCTAGAGGCTGGGCCCAGACACTAGGGAAGGAGCTTGTTGAGCATGCATGCATGCACAAGGCTTTGGTTTCCATCTTCATCACCAAGAAAGAAAACCCCTGGTCTGCACCATGGGATTTAGCCCTGTTTTCCCAGCTCCCCTGTCCCCTCCGTCTCCCAGCCCTCAGCCTCCTGCCATTAAACAGAAAATCATCCCAGAGGCCCCCAAAGACAAGCCAGCCAGGCAGGATAGTGGGGGGCAGGTGCTTTTGCCACTTGACTGACTGGCTCCTGCCACTGTATCTAGAGTCACTGAACACTGGAGTGAGATGGACGGACACTCAGCCCTGCACCCACAGAGAGACCTCCACCCAACACTTCTGCCCTTTGAATTCGCCCAACCACAACAGCAACAAACACAGAAGTGTCACTCTGCTTTTCCAACAACAGCCCCATACCTCTGTCGCCTGTCTATCATCTATCTATCTATCTATCTATCTATCTATCTATCTATCTATCTTATCTATCTTATCTATCTATCATCTATCTTATCTATCTGTCTGCCTATCTATCTATCATCTATCTGTCTGTCTATCTATCTATCTCCTATCTATCATCTAATCTATCTTCTACCTCTCTGGATTGACAAAGCTGGCACTTACCTCTAGATGGACCTTCTACCCAGCAGAGAGCCCGAAGCTGGAAATGAGCCCAGAGGTGAAGCTGAGGCCCAGTGAAGAGAAAGACGAGTCCATGATGGAGGCAGGCAGAGCTTGTTTCCTATGCCCAGATTCCTACCTAGTTTTTTAAAGTGCACTTTTCTCACACATCTGCCCTGAAGCACTTCAGTTATGACGTAAGGGCCGTGCCTGCCCGAGGCGTTTCCCAGGAAGCTGGTGCTTTCATATCAATCCCTAGGCTCTGGAGAAACCATGCCCTCCCTCAGCCCTCACAACCACAGTGAGAGATTGGCACTGGGTGTCACAGAGGGAATGTGGAAGGGCAGAGAGAAGCATTGTCCACGTGACCCCACTTGTAGATGGAGCCACACGACAGCCGCCACGGCTCCCGCCCTCAGCGGTCCACGGAAAGTCTTGGGAGTGGCGACTTCCTGACTTTCTTCTGAGGCTTCTAGACTCTTCAGTTCCTAGAAAGCAGAGCTGGGTAGCATTCATTCATGCAAAGCTGTGAGATGGATACAAGCTTCTCCCTGCGTTCTCCTTTTCTTTTTCCCACAGACTCATGTACTCCTACCCAGCCGCAGGCAGGCACCAGAAGACTGACCCCTGCATGTGCCCCAGACCCTGTGTCCAGCTCTAGGGGATGGCATGTCTTCCTCAGTCCTGGAGTTTGGCTCCTACACTCTTGACATCCCAGTCTTCAAAACTGAGCACAAACTCTCCATCCAGGGGCTTCCCCCCCCCAGTCACCCCAGCAAGGGTTCTTCAGGGGGAGCTACAGGGGATGCATCTGGCGAGATGGGATTGTCTGTAGGTTCTCCAGGTGACGGCTGCTGTGTGTGACTAGATCTGAGTGCTGTCTCCCTGCGACTGTGGCACACTGCCTTCCTTGTTTCTTCCAAACTCTTCCCTGGACGTCTCTCTTCTCTTCTCTTCTAGCTACAAGCATTATCACTTCTTTTTTTTTTTTTTTTTTTTTTGGTTTTTGGTTTTTCGAGACAGGGTTTCTCTGTGTAGCTTTGCGCCTTTCCTGGAACTCACTTGGTAGCCCAGGCTGGCCTTGAACTCACAGAGATCCGCCTGACTCTGCCTCCCGAGTGCTGGGATTAAAGGCGTGCGCCACCACCTCCCGTCGCATTATCACTTCTGCTGTGCTCTTGGGCAAGTTACTAACTTCAGCATCTTTATCTGTTGGGTGGATCCCATTTACGAGTCTCACAGACGGGGAGGATAGTAATTCCCACCACGGTCCATCCAATCTAAGGCACTATTCGTCACGAATACCCTCAACCATGTGTGTACCATGGAATTGACAATATTGCCAAATAAACTACGTCATTGCTTGTAAGGTGCATGATGAGTTGAGACGTGTTAAAATACAGAGGATGGGGAAGGGAACCGGGTGGGTGCCCTGGGGCGGCCAGGGTTAAATGATCTGATGAGCCTGAAGGACTCTGCACAGTGCTGGATGCTGAGGGCGCCCAGATGGGCTGTTCTTGGCCCTCCTGGGTTCCAGCCCTCTCTCAGTGCTTTGTGACCTTTCCCAGCTCCCAAAGGTTCAGGCTTATCAAGACAGCTCTTTGTCCACCCCGGGAGTCCTGAAATTTCAGGTCCGTGGCTTGGGGCCCAGGAAGTCTCTGATCCCGTCGTTCTCACCTGACCAGACCACGGAGCTCGGCTGAGAGCCTCTTTCCTCTCTTACAGAGTCAGGCCGTACTTCACCCACACTGCAGGCCCTCCCCTCACATCCAACCCCAGAGAAAGGGCCTCAGCCCAGCTTTGTATGAGTCAGTCTGTCTGTCTATCTTGTTTGTTTGGTTGGGTTTTTTTTTTGTTGTTGTTGTTGTTTTTTGTTTTTTTTGTTTTTTTTTGAAATAGGGTTTCTCTGTGTAGCTCTGGCTGTCCTGGAACTCACTCTGTAGAGACCCGCTTAAGAGACCTGATTGTTGGGGTTGGGGATTTAGCTCAGTGGTAGAGCACTTGCCTATTGCCTAGCAAGCGCAAGGCCCTGAGTTCAACCCTCATGGAGGGGGATGGACCTGATTGTGGGCTCAGTGGCTACTCTTCCAGAGGACCCGGGTTCAAGTCACAGCAGCCACATGGCAGCTCACAACTGTCTGTAATTTTAGTTTCAGGGGACCTGACACCCTCACACTAAAGCACATAAAATAAAATGAAATAAGTGATTTAAAAAAGAGAGTTCCGCTTGCCTCTGCCTCCCTAGTACTAGAATTAAAGGTGTGCCCCACACACACACCACCTGACCTTCTTATGAGTCTTGGAATTCTTGAGGGTTGAATTAAATTTGAATTTAGACAATTCAAATTTATCGGAGTGCATGCTTGTAATCCCAGTCCTGTAGCAGGGGGATTACTGAAAGTTCAAGGCCAGCCTGGGTTACAGAGCATTGTCTCTGTCTCAAAACAGTGTCAAATGAGATGGTGATGTTGGGAAAGGATTCCTAGAGACAGGTGGGTCTCCATGGCCAAGGTTAGCAAATCAAATTCAGGCCCTGCGATTGCAGTTCTAGTTCACGTAGGAAATCGTCTTTTAGTAAAAATATGCCCCAAATGGAAATTCTAATTAACTCTCTACAGCTGGACATCCTCCAAGATACCTACTGACATATTTGACTTAAATCTAATATCATAATGACTTCAGTTGATTATAGCAGAGTCCTGTGGAGATATTTGTTAAAATGCAGATTACTGGGTACTAAATAAACCCTCTGGAAGGGGACGAGTCCTGGAATCTACGCTGTAGTCATACAGTCCAGCTGCTTCCTAACACCCTGATTGTTACGTCACCCTGGGGAAATTCTTAGTGGCATTTTTAGTCTCAAAAGAATACCAGCTTGGACTATAAATCACATCCCTCTCCCCGGAGTCAGCAGAGCAGCACCTCCACGCAGAAGGTTCCAGAGGGTGATGACCCAAGTCTCCCACTGCCCCAGGGCAGTACAGCCTCCAACATACGGGTCCTGAGCACCTCTGCTTCCGTGTCGACTTCCTTGCCTGCGTTCCTGGGGATAGTTACACCCTCTTCCCAGAGTGGCTGCCTAGGAAGAGAATGTCAGTGTCCAGCGTCTCACAGAGGCTACCACCCGGGGTGCATGATGCCTATTGGTGGTGTCTGCCCGATCTCAGTCCCAGGCTCCTCAAATCGAACTGCAAAGGCTCTGTCCGCTGGGCCCCGTTTGAGAAAACCGCAGCAGGCAGACCGTGGGAATGAGAGTCACAGCTTTTGTCCGAGTGACATAACAAAGCCCCAAGTCTGCTCTTTGCAGACTGGGATGGCAGATCAGTTGTGGCGTCCACTAAACAGCAGGCTTTTGTTTACGGGGACAGACTGTACCTCTACAGGGTGTGACAGGTTGGGGGGGGCGGCGGCAGCCTCAGTTTCCTGGGGATTTCATTTTCTGGGGCTGGGGCTTTGGGGTCCTTCTCCAGATTCAAACTGAGCTGCCTGAGCTTGAGGGGGCAGCCACTCTACTGAGGAAGCAATGTGTGGGCCAGCTCCGCAGCCTTGCCCAGTGCCTTGTGCCCATCTTGATGACGGGGAGGGAAGATGTCATGTCCCGCCTTGTCTGCCGAGCTGAACTAACGATGTATGGTTTAGAGGGGAGTAGTGAGCCCGACAAACCAGACCTAGAATAAGACAATCGAAGACACACTCAGCGGCTGTTCATTGACCCACTGCCGGAGAGCCCCCAGACCTGCCGGAGGGCCCCCAGACCTGCCGGAGAGCCCCCAGACCTGCCGGAGAGCCCCCAGACCTGCCGGAGAGCCCCCAGACCTGCCGGAGAGGCCCCAGACCTGCCGGAGAGCCCCCAGACCGACCCCAGACCTGCCGGAGAGCCCCCAGACCTGCCGGAGGACCCCCAGACCTGCTGTCACCTCCGTACAGAGAGGCTGCACAGCTAATCACACACCCAGTGTCATTCAGGGGTACAGTCATTGCCCTTCCAAGTGGTTGTGCTGAGTGGAAACTGAGCCAGGGCCACGAGAAGACTCCAGCACCGGTTCTGGCCCTGCTCTATGTAGGAACAATAGGAATAGGCTGTGCACAAATAATTTGGTATTAAAGGCCACTTATCTCGTATTGGTCATCTTGCTGAGACCCTTGGAAGGTTCAGCTATCCAAGCCAAATCTGCAACCTAAACCCAAATACTAAAGGAGGACCTCAGTAGAAGCCAGAAACCAGACGTGGGGGGGTGGGGTGGTGGGGGTGTTAGAGTCCCCACAAACACTGGGAAATGGAGGAAATAGTCTTGGCCACATGATATAGAGTGGGTCTGTGGTCAACCAGACCCTTATCCAGAAGCAACAGACATCTCATGACCCAAGCCCTGGGTCAGCTCTTATCTAATGACCAGTGTGTCTCATCTGTGCTACGGAAGGTAAGTCCACCTTGGAACAACGAAGGAAGATCAGTGGTGCCTCCACGTGTCCAGGTCGAGGCGGGTAGCTGTGATCAAGAGCCACAAAGGCCTCTTAGCAACCAGAGGCAAGACACTTAGGGATAACACTCTTCTCCCTGCCTCTCCACTCCCCAGATGTGGGGCCCTGGCAGCTGCTTCACCGTAATCCATGGTCTCCTCGGTGAAGTGGGGCCTGCCTCTGTAACATGAATCTTAAAGGGGCTTAATAAAAACATCTTAAAGGGTCTTTATAGCTTGTAGAGGTGGCGTGAGCTGGTACACGCAGGGCCGGCACAGAGTGCAGGGCAAATGCCATGGAATCGGTTTGCCAAAGGGGTTGACGCAGACAGCAGCTTCATCTCCACGGGTTGTCGATGAGGACTTCCTTTTGCATGCTTTCACAGCATCTCCCACAAACACCAGCGTTTCCAAATAGCCTTCTGTTTGGGTCTGGCTCTCAGTGCCAATCTTGGGATGGAGCCTCATCCCCAGGTACCAAATCCAACCTTCTAGTTCACCTCCTGCCAAAGCTTAGCGTGTTCCTCCTGCTCTGGCCTGACCTGTGGCTCAGGAGTGTGGGTGCAAGGGAGGGCGTGGCAGGGCTGGAATCTTGTCTTATGTCACTGGGCCTTTATGTCACTTGCTAGTGGGGCTACCCTGCCCACTCTAAGGACAGGCATGCCCTTTTGTAGAGCCCTGGGTTCAATTCCTAGCACCAACCAACCAATACTCATGGCCAAAAAGCAAAACAGAATGAGAAAAGGGCCAGGGTCCCATAAACCCCTTGCGAGGACAGGCCCTCCACTGGCCTAAAGAACTCCCATTAAGGCCTCACCCCGAAGGTTCCATCACCTCCTAGTTGTGCCTAGACATCAAACCTTCAACAGATGAGAATTTGGAAGCTACTCAAGATCCAAACTAGCCAGGCATGGTGGTGAATGCTGTAAACCCATCACTTAGGAGCTAGCAGCAGGAGAATTAGGGGTTAAAGGTCATTTTTAGATATATAGCAAATTTTACTGCTATACAAAGTGTCCTGGAATTGGTTGGTTCACAGAATGAGTTCCAGGACAGTTCCAGGTGAGTAGCCTAGGTATTCGCGGAAGAAGCCTACACACAAGGACTCTAATATCTCAGATGCATCTCCCACCAATATCCAAGATAATTTCTAGACTTTCAGATGCCTGGGGGTGTGCAGGATATCCCTTTGTCAAACCTGTTTTGTTAGTGAATCCAGCATGGACACGTCTGGCTGGACATAGTGTCACACCTGTAATCCTAGCAGTCTAGAGACAGAATAAGGGATCCAGAGTTCAAGGCCAGCCTTGGTTACGTAGTAAATCTGAAGCCATCCTGGACTACATGAGAAGCCTGTTGAACCTACACACTCACACACAGGAAAAAAGAAAAAAAAAGAGGAAGAGTGAAGAATTACGTGCCACAGGTTGTTCTCAGTGTTGACACTTTAGCCGAAAAATGGAAAGAATAGGAAAGCGCAACTCAGCATTCTCATAACTAGACCAAGCACCAATTTTCCAGGCTTAGGGCTTTCCATTTCTTTAGGAATTTAACAAAGGAACCCCTCCACTAGAGGTTCCATTTCCCACTGTGACAAAGGGAGGTGGTGGTGTGTGAGGGCCAGGCTCTCGCCGCCCTCTTCCCCCACTAACACTTCAAGGGACAAGTCAAAATTCGGGTCTCTTAGGCAGGCATGGAGCTCCGTGGTAGAGGACTCGCCAGGCTTGCCCCAGGCAGGGCTGCGTTCACCAATGGCGACAAAATAACAAAACAGCCAGGTGTTTTTCTCTCAAACTCTAATAAAATAGTCCTCAAGCTGAAACAGCTAAGTTATAACAAAAGTTGTAACACTCTAAAAATCAAGAATTTTTTCTTATGAGGAGGTATGAGAAAACACATAAAATGCACAGTTTAACACATCCGACAGAGCTAGCCTTTGGGTGACAAATCAAGGACCCCTGGATGTAAATCACTCTTCCCTGCACCCTCTCCCCAAAAAGGCCCTACTCTTTCCTTATAATTTGATCAATCAAGTAGGCATCCCTTAAAAAAAAAAACTGTATTATATTACTGAAACAGTGCAGGTTATTTCCTTTACAGCTTCTTTTGTTTAATGTCCTTTTTTTTGTGTGTGAGATTCATTGTATAAGTAGCTATGGCTCGTGGTTTTTGTTTTTTCTTCAGTGAGGAGGTTCCCCTGTCTTGAGCAGACCATGGTCTAGTTACGTTGCTGGGCACTGGTTTATCAATATAGGACTCTAGCTGAATGGGGTGTGTGGGTGCAGGTGCCTGAGGCTTTGAATGGAAGAGACTTTGGACCTTCTGCAGCTAGTTACAGGTGGTTGTGAATCACCTAGATGCTGAAGTATCTACTAAGGGCCTCTGCAAGAGCAGTATGTGCTCTTAATCGATGGGCCATTTCTCCAGACGCCAATCTACAACTTTCTAAATTTATTTTATTTTGTTTTTGAGACAGGGTCTGAAGGGATTGGCATCGGCTCAGGACCCCCAAGACCAAGTTCTCAGCACAAAGGAGATTTATTTGCCCTAGAGCGACAGAGGGTAGGGAATGAGAGGCAAAGACAGGAGATACAGGATCAGGGAGAAGGGGAACGGAACCAGGGAGAGGGGGAAGGGATAGTTGTCCTGGAGGGACAAAGGACTGCCTCTGGAGAGGAAGGAGACAGATGTAGCCCGTAGGAAAATGCTATTATAAAGGTACAAGGGGAAGCCCCATGTTAGGATGAGGTGTTTAATTTTAATTGGGCATGTTAATTAGGTGAACGAAAGGGGGCTTTTGATTGCTGGACTTCAATACTTTGAAAGCTGGACCCTGGTAGTCATCGTCAGGAGGGGGAAGTGGCCAAATAGGGAATAGAACTTGGTGGCCAGCGTTAGGAATGTAATCTAATGGTTTTTAGAGAGGAAGACAGAATGGGGGAGAAGGGCAAGGCCTGCCGGAGCCATGTTTGCCGTGCTCGGGCTGGCTAGAGTCCCTTCAGGGTCTCCTATATCGTAGGCTGGCTAATGATTTACTATGTAGGCAAGGATGACCTTGAACTCCTCATCCTCCTTCCTCTGCCTCCTCAATGCTGGGATTATAAGCATTCATCACCGTGCCTACACGGTACCTCCACATGCACTAATATAAATACGGAGTTGATTTCTTCATGAGCCCAAGAAGTACAATTTGGCTTTAGATTACTGTAAAATCCTTTCACAGTCCTGAACAAACCACTAACATTTTGTTTTGTTGCTGTTATTGGCTTTTTTTCATTCTTTTGTGGCCAAATTTGGAATGCAGCACATAAACCATCTTTTTCAATGAGTAATAGCATAGGCTTTTCCTTGAACTTGAGTCAGTAAGCGTAAAATGAATAGACGGCTTGGGCGTTTCCTCCAGGGAATCAAGAAAATGATTAGCATACCCGCTTAAGGAATTTGCTCTGTTAGTGTTCGGGAGTATTTTCTCTGGCCTATTTATGGAGACGGTAAGCCAGCTGGGACAAAGCACCCTTGATTTCTTCCCAGAGCTGGACCTACCCCACAGCAGCACGCGGGTTGTTCCTTTCTGTCGGGGACACCTCTGAAGCTTTGCTCCCCCAGGCATGGAAATGTGTGATGTGGTCAGACTGCACAGACTCGAAGCCCCAAGAAAAATCAAGACCCGCCCCGCCCCGCCCCGCCCCCTTCTCACTCCGCCCTCTTCTCAAGCAAACTCTAGTGCGCACACTGGTGGGGCAGCCCGGCTTCCTGTGGGAATCCGTTAACACATCCTTTAAAGCCCAGCTTTCAGCAAATGGGTAGGTGGGTTTCCTCTCTTAATTGTAAGGGTTGAGAACAGTAAGCAGCTGCCTAGGTCTAGGACAGACCTTCCAGCCGTAGACCAGCAGCACAGGACCCAGCTGGGCCAAAACGGTTTCCCCTGGCCATGGTCTGAGCGAGGGTGACTGGTGGTGGTCCTGGAGAGAGGGGGATCAGCAGAAGCCCCGTGGCTGGGGAGGGGAACTTGTCCCCCTAAAGGATCCTTGTGTGAACTTGGTAAGTGAACCAGAGCTATCTGGTCATTCTCTCTCCCTGGTCCCAGAATAAGCCATCGCAATTACAAGATGTCCTTCTGGAAGTCCAGCCCAACAAGGCTGTCTGCCTGGAAATCCATAAAAGAAAAAAAAAATCAGTTAGGGGAACAGGTGTTACTGTAGGCTTTGTGGGCAGCTCGGTGGTTTGCGTCTGCGCACCTGTTGCTGCTTGGCAGAACCTATTGGGCCCATCTTAGTGCCTATCTGCCCTACCCATGTTGTGTAAATATCCCCACGGCAAAAGGCTTCTCTCCGTCTTGTTGGGGTTCCCATGACTGTCAGGATAGGAGTTGATGCCGCATTCTGTATTCGGCCTGTCGCACGCCCCCACTAGGTAGGGACCACCTGCCCTCGCTGACCCTGGCTCTTATCTCTACAGGTTTCGGCATGACCACCCCAGCCACAGTGGGCGGGAAGGCCTTCCTCATCGCCTACGGACTGTTCGGCTGCGCGGGGACCATCCTGTTCTTCAACCTCTTTCTGGAGCGCATCATCTCGCTGCTGGCCTTCATCATGCGCGCCTGCCGAGAGCGCCAGCTGCGCCGCAGCGGCCTGCTGCCCGCCACCTTCCGTCGGGGCTCGGCGCTGTCCGAGGCCGACAGCCTGGCGGGCTGGAAGCCCTCGGTGTACCACGTGCTGCTCATCCTGGGCCTGTTCGCCGTGCTGCTGGCATGCTGCGCCTCGGCCATGTACACCAGCGTGGAGGGCTGGGACTACGTGGACTCGCTCTACTTCTGCTTCGTCACCTTCAGCACCATCGGCTTCGGGGACCTGGTGAGCAGCCAGCACGCCGCCTACCGGAACCAGGGGCTCTACCGCCTGGGCAACTTCCTCTTCATCCTGCTCGGCGTGTGCTGCATCTACTCGCTCTTCAACGTCATCTCCATCCTCATCAAGCAGGTGCTCAACTGGATGCTGCGCAAGCTGAGCTGCCGCTGCTGCACGCGCTGCTGTCCGGCGCCCGGCGCGCCCCTGTCAAGGCGCAACGCCATCACCCCGGGCTCCCGGCTGCGCCGCCGCCTGGCCGCGCTGGGCGCCGACCCCGCGACCCGCGACAGCGACGCCGAGGGCCGCCGCCTGTCGGGCGAGCTCATCTCCATGCGCGACCTCACGGCGTCCAACAAGGTGTCGCTGGCGCTGCTGCAGAAGCAGCTGTCCGAGACGGCCAACGGCTACCCGCGCAGCGTGTGCGTCAACACGCGCCAGAACGGCTTCTCGGGCGGCGTGGGCGCGCTGGGCATCATGAACAACCGGCTGGCAGAGACCAGCGCCTCCAGGTAGAGCGGCTGCCCGCCCCCAGCGCCGCGGACCCGGCCTGGGCTGCGCGCCGCCGGGCGGGTTTGCTCCAATCCTCTCCGAGACCGCGCTTTCTTAATCTTTATCCAATAAAAACGAAACGACACGAAACAAAACAAAACCAAACCACAAAAAAAACAAAAATGTTTTCTAAAGAAATACTACTATTTGGCCAGGCCTGACGTGACCAAGGGCAAGTTTTAGATGAGACTGTGATCTTTTGAGTCCCCTCTTGGAGCACCGTGGCCCCCCAACAGATTTCCCTTGCAGGAAGAGAAAAAGTGGCACCCCAAATCCCCCCCCTCCCCGTGCCAGTGCATACTGCAGCAAGGAGAGTGCATTCCTGGGCTTTGCAGACAGGCACTAAAGCCTTCCCCATGCACACAAGCAGCTGGCAACCCCGAAGCATATGGTGCCGCCTTTCATGGCTCTGAATTACCTCCTCAGCCTTTAGAATCCTGGCCCAGCCTAGCAGCTTCCTTCTGGTCGTCAGAAGTGATATAGTCACAGTTTTGACAGGTGGGGGTAGGGAGCGCCATATGCTGCCTCCCCGTGTATATATATAGAACACCACTACACACGGGGCTGCTGTAGTATTATGCAATGAGAGGGAACCGCAGCACCAACCTGCAGTCCGTGGCAACCCCCCACACACACCTTGGAAAATGCAAATGGTGAGGGGCTTAGCTGGCCTTTCACAGCCCGCAGCTAGTCGGCTTCCTGAGTTCTGCTTGTGGAAAATCAGAGGGACCTGTAGGGAGAGGCGCTCTCAGACTGGGAGTCCTGCTCTGATCTCTGAAATGAGCCCCCCTCCCACCCCCGACTTTCTTTTCATTCACAAGCTTCGCGCACGCGCACGCGCACCGCCGCTCGCCGATACTAATCAGGACTGGGTGCCTCTTCTCGGATAAGATTTTCTTACTGTTGTCTTCTTAACCCTTGTTGACCAGTTCAACCCTTCTCCCTTTTAGAGAGCCTAGAGGGACAGCGCACAGGCCCCATCCACCTCTGCTCTAATTTAGGGCTCGGCCCTCTACCCCAACCAGGACCTACAGCACCAGAAGCCAAAAGCAAACGTCAGGCCATTAAACTCCCGTGCCTACCACATAGTGTTTAGGGGCTGGCGCAATGAGACCACACTCTGAATCCTGTGTGGTCTCCAAATAACCAGGTAGGTCTGTGTTCTCTCTGCGTACCCTACACTGGAGGTGGAGGAGGCAGGAAGGAGGGAGGGAGATGCCAGACCCCACGGGATAAAAGTGATGTTCTGAATGATGGTCCTCAGGCTGAGGGACAGAATCTCCTAGACTCGCCCTCTGCAGAGGGAAGTCCAGATCCTCAAGGCTTCATTGAACTGGCAGAGTTTGAAGCTGTGAAGGAGCACACCTCTGCCCTCTGTCTCATCTGAAGAAATGCCAATGTTTAAGGAAAGTGTCAGTTCACGGTGTGACCCAATTACACACTTCTGGTAGGAATTTTTACAAACTTTATCACCTCAGTACACTATCCCTCTCCCTGGCAAATGTGCCTGGAGTGTGTGTGCACATATGCACACATGTTCACTCACACACACAGAGAACATTAAAAACCATATTTGAATGTCAAATTCTGATTTTCCCTTCCAGTTTCAGATAGGAAGGAAAAAAATAACCCAGGGCACAGGGACTTGGTTAGTTTGGGTAATTTCCAGTCTGGTTTTGGGGTTGGTCTTTAAACACAGGCTCTAGTCTGGTATAAAACCAATGAGGTAGGGCTGACAGGAGAGAGACCGGCTTACTAAATCCTCAAGGGGTAGAACCCTCCAGAAGCCATGCTGTGACTGCACATCAGGGCCAGCCCATGAGCTATCATCTGAACAATGGCTTTGGTCCCAGGAAGGGACTACACAGTCTTAAGAGATGTGAGTCTCCAGTATAGGGCTTCTGACAGGACCTGGAAATAAAGCACCAGGCTTATCCCTTTAAAAGAAGAACAGATTAAAAAGCATCCAGTTAGAGATGTCACCTAGGCAACGGGAAATAACTTGGGGAGCTGAGCCATCCAGAGCGGGGAAGTAGAGATTCCCGTGGCAGAGGCATCTGGACCAGGCAAAATAGCAGTTTGCCCGGGGGGGGGGTGGGGGAGCCCTGAGGACAGAACATTGGGGCTAAGGCTCGGCCACCAAGTCGCCACATAATAAGCCATCCAAGCCACCATACTGACGAATGCCTAACGCTGCATGGAGTCCTGCCTCGTCAGGAGCAGGGGAGCAACCACCAGGATCCTCCTCCAGGGAAGAGAAATGCCAAGCCCTCCTTGGCAGCCTCCTCTATCACCCAGCTTCTTAGGCTCCCTAAGTTGCTTCTGCTGCACACACAGCCTTAGATGTTTTCAGTTCCTTTCCTATGCGTTGGCTTTGGAAGGAGGCAATTGGCTGCAGTTAGAGCAAAGCCTCTAAAGGAAGCACACGCACGGTTTGAGGGGGCAGGGCAGGGAAGCCCCTCTTTTCCTTCCCTCTCATGACTTCCCAGAGAAACGTCTGTCCTCCAAGTATCTCAGGATCCGGTGGCACATGTACACTGTCGCCCCTGTCCCTCTGGTCCCCATCACACAACACCCAGTCTCAGTCCCACCACCATGTGGTACGACCAGACCATCCTTCTCTCTCCTGCCCAGACTAAGGATTCGGTGCCCCAGATGCCTGGGGGTGCAGCTGGGGCTCCTTAGGTCAGGGGACTTGATGGAGCAGTAGAGCGATGTGGTGTGACCGCTTGTTTAAGGCTGTCCTATCGTTTTGGAAAGAATGACGCTGCTCAGGACCCCTTTCCTAAGAAGGGCTCTGTGTCCTTAGATGGCAATACCTCTCCCACGGTCACAGGTATCTCTAGTCTAACCCGCGGCTGGCAGCTCCTCAGTGTTCTCAACTCCTGTGGGCTGCAGCTCGCCCGCCTAACCTCAGGCTCACACTCACAGTGTCCTACTGAGCTGTGTATGGGCTCCTAGAACAACACAGTGTGACTCCCATAATCCTTTGTCTTCTGGTTGCGGCCACACAGAACTCAGAAGCCAGGGGCCGAGTCTCGGGCTTTCTTAGAGTTGTGCAGGTTGATAAAGTAGCCGCTGTGGGTGTCATTGCCCACTAAAGTCACATAGTCAGCCCCTGTGTCTTCCAAATGAAGCCCAGGGTCCTGGTGGGATGGTCTACGGGCTGGGCAGTCTCAGGCCTTCAATCCTTGGAGTCCCGGCCTTTGCATGTCACGCACGGGTGTTCCCGCACACAGCAGCCTTACACACAGCTACTAGCCCTTTCCTCAAGGGACCCTCCCGGGAGGGGGGCCCACTTGAAGAAGAACGATTTTTCCTGTTTAGTTCTCTAGAGATCTCCTCAGGCTTTGTTCCTCTCGGTGTCAGGAGTTTTATGTGCAGTGTGCATGTGTTTATGTGTCACACAGAAGCCAGCATCCAGCCCCAAGTCTACCCCTACAAAGAGCTGGTCACCAAGACCCCCAGCAGGCTCCTCTCCCTACAGGTTCTAGAGTGAGGGGTACCTGAGCCCTTATTAACGGAGGGGGTGCTTCTGAGGGACTGAGGCCAACAGCACCCCATCTAGTCAGCTACCATAGAGCCTGTGGGCCACCCGGGTCTATCTTAATGTAACCTTTTACACTCTTAGGGGAAAAAAAAAAAAAAAAGCACAAATCTCAGTGTCTAGCCAGCAGCTTGGGGCACTTCAGCATCCAGAAGAGGTGCTGGGCTTGTCTGTCTGTCGCTAAGGTTGTTGGGTGACCCTGAAGGCGCCTCCCGCAGAGTGGGAAGGGGGAATAACCTGCTGAAGCCGTGGGCTCGGTAGCACAGACATGTGGCCTTGGACTCTCGTGACCCTGGAAAAGCCTTGGCACCAGAAGGCATCCCTGGCGTGTGACATCACTGAATGAAGAGCAAAGCCAGCCTCGCTGTGCGCTGAGGAGAAGCCACGGCCTTTCGGCACAAACCTGACTGGAGATCCTGTCCCTCCTCCCAAGGAAGCTGGCCCTGGCTTGACAACTCATTTTTCATGCTGCGTTCTCTGGGGAGGGGTTCCAGCATGCAGGCAAGCAAGCCTACGGCGCTTGGAAACAACACATTTCTCCTTCTGAGCAGCACTTTGCTCTGAGAGAAGACTAAAGGGTATTTAAATTAACGATGAATAAAAAGCAGCCTGCCACCCTTTGAGCTGTTTGCTTTCTGTCTGGTCTGAGCTCCTCTTCCTGCCCACACTGCCTCTCCAGGCCCCTCCCCCTCACTTCCTGTTCACACTGCCTCCCCAGACTCCTCCCCCTCACTTCCTGTTCACACTGCCTCCCCAGACTCCTCCCCCTGACTTCCTGCTCACACTGCCTCTCCAGGCCCCTCCCCCTCACTTCCTGTTCACACTGCCTCTCCAGGCCCCTCCCCCTCACTTCCTGTTCACACTGCCTCCCCAGGCCCCTCCCCCTCACTTCCTGTTCACACTGCCTCCCCAGGCCCCTCCCCCTGACTTCCTGCTCACACTGCCTCCCCAGGCCCCTCCCCCTGACTTCCTGCTACACTGCCTCCCCAGGCCCCTCCCCCTGACTTCCTGCCCACACTGCCTCCCCAGGCCCCTCCCCCTGACTTCCTGCTCACACTGCCTCTCCAGGCCCCTCCCCCTGACTTCCTGCCCACACTGCCTCTCCAGGCCTCTCCCCCTCACTTCCTGCCCACACTGCCTCTCCAGACTCCTCCCCCTGACTTCCTGCTCACACTGCCTCCCCAGGCCCCTCCCCCTCACTTCCTGCTCACACTGCCTCCCCAGGCCCCTCCAGACCTGGGAATGCCTTAGGGGTTACTCTGCAGATTAGCAGAGGTACCCTGGGCCTGCCTGGGCTGAGGTGGCAGAGTCGGGGCATTCAGTGAACCGTGACCATGCTCTCAAATCTGGTTGCACACTTGACCCTCCAAAGTGAGCTTGAAGAAAATGCTGAGACCAGGCCCTTCCCAGGAGGGACCCAGGGCAGGCACTGGGATTATTATTTTTTTCAGTAGTGCAGGTGATTCTCGCACTGCGCAGAACTGGCTCAGCGCCTGGCTTTCCTCATCTCTCCAATGGGATCATGACCCCACACGCCACTTCCCCAAAATATTAGGAGTAAGCAGAGGCTGGGAAGCCTTGAAAGTACAAAGTGCTCCAGAGTTGCAAGGGGTCCCCTCCCTGAGAAACATTCATGAGGACGCGTTCAGAGGGCCCCTCTTGCTCCTCCTAGTCCTTGCTTTGGCAGACCTCTCCTTTACAGTAGCCCTCAGCTCTCGCTAGCGTCACGGAGTCCGCTGAGACTTCCTCCTCCACATGCCCTCCTAGTGATAAAGGACTATCAAGGAGTCTTTGATGACAACTGAGCCTTTCTTGAGGAACTAGGGTCCCAGAAAACTCAACAGCCACCAAGTTTCAGGTCCTTGTCTGGAAATTTTGAAGAGTGGAATTTGTGGACCATAGAGGGTGTTAGAGAGAATTTTATTATAGACTAATAGATAGGCACTTAAGCCGGTCGGTGGTGGCGCACACCTTTAATCCCAGCACTCAGCAGGCAGAGGCAGGCGGATCTCTGTAAGTTCGAGGCCAGCCTGGTCTCCAAAAAAGAGAGTTCCAGGAAAGGCGCAAAGCTACACA
The DNA here is from genome assembly GCF_004664715.2 of Peromyscus leucopus. NCBI lineage: Eukaryota > Metazoa > Chordata > Mammalia > Rodentia > Cricetidae > Peromyscus > Peromyscus leucopus. The sequence continues at coordinate 17,532,779 of NC_051081.1, forward strand.
GAGAAACCCTGTCTCGAAAAGCCAAAAAAAGAAAAAGAAAAAGAAAAAGAAATAGATAGGCACTTAATAGAAAGACCCCATAGCAGGAGGGGTCCCAGGAAGTAGGGTACCACTGAGCCTCACTGCCTTGGAGTTAATAAGGCAGAGATGTTATTGATGGAGAAAGAGAGAGGTGGAGGCAAGCTGGGTCAGGCCAGTTCTCCCTGCAAGTGTTTAGAAGTTTCCAAGAGAGTGGTGTTTTTTCAGGGGGATTAGGATAAGGAACACACACACACACACACACACACACACACACACACACACACAACCCAATAAATAAATAAAAGTTTCAACAAACCACTGACTCTGTCAGTTTTTGCCTTTTGTTTTAATGCTGGACTAAGTTGTGAAATGGTTTCATGATCCTCCCGTGGGGTCACCCTGCCATTTAAACCCCCCAGGCCCATCGCGTTTCTGGAGGGAGGGCTTCCAACCGTCCCACCGCCAGCCAGCTCTGCCTTTGACTGGGGTCTCCAGCTGTGGCTCAGCTGGGTGGCACATTCCAGAGAGTGCTCTATCTTCACTGAAACATCCTGGTGACCCTTGACGACTTTTCAGGTCCTACGGCCAGTGGTTCCTATGACATTTTAGGAGCCTGACAGACAATACCTGGGTGGATGGCCAATCCTGCCTCCTCCATGGTCAGTTACCTTTCTGTGAAGATACTTGTGTTCTTAATAAGTACACACAAAAAGGGAACTTAGCCATGTGTCAAGCCAGGCTGTTGGACAAGAGGTTTGTATATTTATCACAACTACCAAAAAACAAAACCAAAAGCAAGCAAACACTGACGGTTTCCCTCCAGCCAGAGAGGCTAAGGAACTTCTCTAGTTTGGGACTCTTGCAGCAGAGGCTGGAGAAAAAGGGTGAGAAAACATGATCGCTGCAGACCCTGGACTCCAGGCTCACGATGACCAGTAACAGCACTTGAGCACAATTCGGGAAGGTCTACAGCCGCAGGCACTCTGGGATCCTGGGACTGCTGGAGAGATGCTGCAGAGAAAGCTTTCCCACTGAGCCCACGGGGGAGGGGGCTGCAGGGATCCTGCTGGTGACTCACAGGAAGAGGGAACAGGCAGAGCTGGCAGCATGGGAGACCAGAGCCGAGCTCCTTCAGAAAGCTGTGTGCAGTTCCTGAGGTCTGGAGGGACAGACCAAAGATGTGACAGATCATGAAGGGTCTCCTAAACCAAAGCAGGTTGACCTCGTCCTGAGGACACTGGGAAGCTAGCAGAGGGATCCTAAGGAAGTTTGGACTGCAGAATGACTAGGGGAGAAAAGTCTGTGAGAGTGAAAATGGAGATGTCTGAAAAGCTAGGCCAACCGAAGCAATGTCTGTGCCTGCCTGTGGGCAAAAGTCTGAGAGAAAAGCCGGCGAGCTATCTCAGGAGGTAGATGTGTGACAAGCCCAGACCTAAATTCAATCCCACGTGGTAGACAGAGAGAATCTGGTCCTGCAAGGTGCCCTCTGACCTCCCGACATGTGCCATGGCACACATGTGCTCACATACAAGCACACGTGCAGGAATGTGCACATGTACACACACAACAAATAAACACAATCTTAAAAATATTTAAGAACAAAAGGCCCCAGGTTTGGGTCTGAAAGTGGACCACACTGAAACCGGTGACCCTGGAGAGGGAATATGCTCGGACAGGAAAGATGATGAGCTCAAACGGGGAGAAACTGGTTTTTTGTTTGTTCTCTCTCTTTGTTTTGTTTGTTTGAGATAAGGTCTGTGTTTGAAGCCCTAACTGTCCTGGAACTTGCTATGTAAAGCAGGCTGGCCCCAAAGCACAGAGATCTGCCTGCCTCTGGCCCCAAGCACCACCAGTAAGGCGTGTGCCAGCATGCCTAGCAAGAAGCTGGGTTTAAAGGAGTCTGGGAGTGTCCCGGGAAGACGTTTCCACTCAGAAAAAACTAACTTTGAAATCTAAATGAGACAAGAAATCCGGAGGTCCACAGCCTCAGGATGGCTAATGGAGTCATCTAGCCCAGGGGTTCCCAACCTTCCTAGCACTGAGACCCTTTAATACAGTTCCTCACGTTGTGGTGACCCCCAATCATAGGGTCATCTTCACTGCTACTTCATAACTGTAATCTTGCGGCTGTTGTGAACTGTAATGTCGATATCTGTGTTTTCCAGTGGTCTAAGGTGACCCCTGTGAAAGGGTCGTCCAACCCCAAAGGGGCTGCGACCCAAAGGTTGAGAACTAATGATGGCCCAAAAATGTGGAAAGAGCAAAGCAGAGGGTCGAATCCCAACACCCAGGGTTGTGGGGTTGGGGGGGGGGCAGAGGCATTGGGTTTGGTGGCAAGGGCCTCAGCTTGTGAGTGGTTGCTATGAGTCCCTGGGAATGGGCCGTCATGTCTAATCTTCACAGGTCACATCTTATAAATATTAGTTAGAGAGAAAATTAGACTATGCTAACAGAAGTTCAAAATAATACTAGCTAACAACAGGTAAGAGGTTATTTTTCTCCTAGGAAGGGGTCCCAGCATGGAGCTCCTCAGCATCCACGCCCCTGCCTTGTCTACCTATGTTCGCACCATCCATGCGGAATGGTCCAAGGCTCTGTGGTCCAAGATGATTCACTTCCATTCCAGGCAAGGGAAAGGTCTAGACAGATGTCTTTCGTCAAGGGCATGGCCCCAAGACAACACACATCACTTTCATTCTCTCTCAACCCAAACTGCGGCGTACGACCTAACATGGCTGCACGCGGATCTGAAAACTATTTTTCCTCAAGTGAGCCATGGGCTTGGTGAGATTGGGTCCCGTTCAGGCTCCTGAGGGGACATTCTGCAGGGGCACCGGGCTTGTATCCCTTCATTATTACTAGTGTGATTCAGACTCAGTGTCTGTCCGGTTGCCGCCTCATCCCCCAGCAACTGCCTGCCTGTCTGGAAGGAAACTGCCAAGGGATTCTGGGAAATGTAGTTTTTAGACTTCCAGCCTCAGCAAAGCAAAAACAGTGTAAAGGCAGTGAGTTAGTTAGGGTTTCTATTGCTGTGAAGAGATGTTGTGACCACGGCAACTCTTATAAAGGAAAACATTTAATTGGGGCTGGCTTACAGTTTCCGAGGTTTAGTCCATTATCATCATGGTGGGACATGGCAGCGTGCAGGCAGACATGGTGCTGGAGAAGAAAATGAGGGTTCTACATCTTGATCTTCAGGCAGCAGAAGGAGACTGAGTGCTGGGTGTAGCTTGAGCATATATGAGACCTCAAAGCCCACCCCACAGTGACACATTTTCTCCAACAAGGCCACACCTATGAGCCACACAACAATGCCGCTCCCTTTGAGCCACGCATTCAAACACACGAATCTTTGGGGAACATTCCGAGTCAAACCACCACAGGCCATATTTATAAAATTACATCAAGCACCATGTTGGGTAGTTCACAAATTCCTGTAACTCTGAACCCATGGGATCCAACACCCTCAGAAAGACCACTGTGGGTGCCCGCACACATGTACACACATACACACAGAATGACACACACATGCACATAAACAAAAATAAAACAAATCCTTACAAATAAGATAAATGGTATACCACTCCACTAGGACACCTTAGCCACCGTGAAGCAAGACAGTTACATTCTAATCCTTTATTTGGTTAGCAGTTGGTTATGGAGACAAGGTCTCACTATGTTACACAGGCTGATGGAAGCGCTTGGACTCAAGGCACCTCAGCCTCCACAGGAATACAGGATCATCATTCCCCTCATGTCCCACTCCAGTATACTCTTGAGAGAATACTACTTCATTTTGAGGGGCATGTACACAGACGGCTATTGATAGAAATCACTAGAAAACTCTTACCCGGGTGGCAACGGACCGTCAGAACTTCTGGCCTTGGTTCTGCCTCTGTATGATGGCAACCTGATCCCTCTTATCACCCGGGCTCTTTTCTCAGGTCAGCAAAATGAGAGGCTGGCCTCTGGTCTCCCTGAAGCTCTGATGGCCAAGGGAAGAAGGGAGAAAAGAAAGGGCCCCAGGGGTTCCCATCAAGAACCATATGTGGCAGCCGGGCGGTGGTGGCGCACGCCTTTAATCCCAGCACTCGGGAGGCAGAGCCAGGCGGATCGCTGTGAGTTCGAGGCCAGCCTGGGCTACCAAGTGAGCTCCAGGAAAGGTGCAAAACTACGCAGAGAAACCCTGTCTCAAAAAACCAAAAAAAAAAAAAAAAAAAAAAAAAGAACCATATGTGGCGAGCATCTACCAAGTGTCTGTCTAGCTTGAACAATTTATCCCAGCTCTGTCTCCAGTGGCTGGGTGCAGCAGGACCAGGCACCTGGGTTCAGGATGGGAGGAAACATCCTGCTGAGGATGCAGCTTCAGCGGCTGACAGTCCAGACAGTAACGTAAGCTCCTGGCTCTTGGTGTCTCCAGTTTCTGTCACCTGAGGGCCACATAAAGCATTGTTCTCTAGACACATGCTGTCCTCTAAGGCCCCGTTAGCTACACACAGATATTTATGCTTACATGGATTTAAATTAAAATTGAATTTCCAGTCTTGGGCTGGCAAGATGTTTAGCGGGTAAGGGGACTTGTCACCAAGCCTATGACCTGAGATTGATTCCTGGAGAGAACGGACATCTGCAAGTTGTCCTCTGCCCTCCACATGCTCACTGAGGCACACATTCTACCCCCCCACACACACACACACAATAAATGTAATAAACTTTTACAAAACGCCCAATCTTCAGTTGCTCTAGACACACATGGTCAATAGCTACACGTCACTAACCACCACCACATGATGACTAATCTTCATTGTCCACTTGAGATCTGGAATCTCCCAGGAGACACGCCTCTGGGCACATCTGTAGAAGAAAATGCACAAATGTGCCTGGCACCATCCCATGGACTGGGGTCCTGGGCTGTGGGACCTGCCCCACCGGGAACTTAGGTCACCTGTGAAGGGGTGTGTATGGAGACATACAGCCGAACTTCATGGGACCTGCCCTCTCGATTCAGTCACTCACTGTGTACGCAGTGGCCGAGGGGAGTCCACAAAGAGGCGTTTGCACACCTGTAGATGGAGGTAAACGAGGACCGGCAGGGATCAGGTCATCCCACCATTCTCCAGCCTGTCCAAGAAACGCCTCTCCTCTATGAATTCCAAGATCCGATGCAAGCATTGTGAGTCTGGGACCTCGTAGGTCTTTGCCTTGCCAACTCCCTGGGATGGGAAGAGTCAACCTTGGTCCTCCATCTTGAGGATGTGCTCTGTGATTCAAGCATCCACCCCATAGGCCAAGGTCCTTGCACAAATGTACCTCAGTACCTCCTGTTCTACCTGGGCCTGTCACAGAAATAAATGAGCCTCCCTATGGAGGGCAAGAGAACAGGGTCATGCTAAGCCACCTCCCAAAGAAGGCATGTGCAAAAATGTAATGTCAACTATTGGAAGTCATGGGAATAGAAAAATGAGGAAGATTCTGAGTCTGCCTTTGTTTTGATAACAGAAACCCAATTCCTCCACAATATGCTTTAAAGTAGCAATGTTTGGGGAGGGAGGAGATAGCACGGGTTTAAGTTACAGTATAGTGGGTGTTTTCATTCACATTGACCCAGATGAGAGTCCCACTAGCAAATCCCTTACGCTTTCTAAAATCAGGGTTTCTCTACATAGCCCTGGCTGTCCTGGAACTCGGCTGGCCTAGGACTGCCTCTGCCTTCCAAGTGCTGAGATTAAAGGGATGCACCACCACTTCCTGGCAATCAATTTTAATATCTTGAGATGAGAACACAAACCTATCCAACTGTTTTTGTGTGGGGGTTGCCTGCAGGGAACTTTATACAGTGTTAAACAGTGTCCAGCGTAGACACTCAATGAGTACTGAAAGACCCTAACCCTTCAGGCTTACACCCCCAAGCCCCAGGAAATGAGGAACTAAAAAGGAAAACTGGTTCCAAGGGCAACCTGACTCAATCATTACTCAACCACCCCCCTGTAACAATGTAACAATGTAAAGAGATCTCTGTTAAGAGATGTGCTCAACTGTGACTGGGATAGTTGCAAGTGTTCCAGGAAGGACCACCGTGACCTTTGTGTAAACTCCACTCCCGCCCTGATACCCCCCTTGAAGTTTCAGGAAGAATGTACATGCGGATATGACTGTACCCACTCTGTGATCAGACCATGATCTTGTGAAACGAAATTGTATGGGAATTGTAATCTTATGGATTTTGTGGGTTTTTCCTTTAAAAGCCCCCACGGGGCTGCAGTAAGATGCGGCTCTTGCTCTTAGGAGCAGAGTTTGTCCTTCTGTACAGTCGCTTCAATAAACCTCGTGCTGTTGCATCAACTGGGCTGGAGTCTGGGTTCTTGGGGTGCCCACTAGAGACCCTAACCTTCGGGGTCCAACAAGTACCAGTTCCTTTCTTTCCTTCCCTCTAGATCCACAACTTTTTCCTATGCCAGGCCTGATTATCCAGAACTAGTCATCCACCCACCAATCTATCTATCCAGTGATCCATCCATCCATCCATCCACCCATCCACCCATCCATTTAATAATCCATCCAGTGATCCATCCATCATCCATCTATCCATCCATCCATCCATCCATCCATCCATCCATCCATCCATCATTTATCCATCCACTGACCCTTCTATTCACTGATCCATTCATTGAACCATCCATTCACTCATCTACCCATCCATTTCTCCAAACACCCACCAATGTGTGCATTATATATCAATGCCCCCGCCGTGTGTGGTGTGTGGTGTGTGTGTGTGTATGTGTGTGTGTGTGAATGTGGATGTATGTGGTACATGTGTGAGAGGTCAGAGGATAACCTTAGATGCCAATCTCTGCTCTCCACCTTATTTGAGACAGAGTCTCTTTGTTGCTTTCCACTTCATATGCCACACACGTTCATAGGAATCCTCCTGCCTCCGTCTCTCCTCTACCTACGGGAGCTCTGGGATTACAGCTACTCATGCTATGCTTCTGGCTCTTATGTGGGTCCTGGGCACTGGAACTCAGATTCTCGCACTTGCTCGGCAAGTGTTTTTACTCACTGAGCAATCATGTGATGATTGCCTCTAACACATCTTTGTTGAGAATCTATTAGACATGCCACTGAACATTGTCCATCAAAGTAGATAGGACAGTGCAACCCAGAGCCAACAACTAACCGTCCAACCTGGAAATAAACAACTTGGCAGAAGTGAAAGCGTCTTAAGAGAGCTCCAGAAGCTGCGCTGGGTGACTAAACTCTCCCAGGCCTCTTCTCGTGTTCTGTCAAAGACGAGTGCTAGGGTTTCATCTTATCTGATACAAATTTCTCTTTCCCTAATGAAAACTTAGGGACGTTTTTTTCCCTCTTATACAAGAAGATGCCTCACCTGGTAACTCTCATAACCTGAGCGATGGCTTTCCCTCCACTCTCATATTTCTCCAGCCCATGCTCACTCACTCCTCCGGGGACAATGCACAGAGCCAGATTTCTTCCAAGGTGATAGCTGGACCTGTCACGAGGGATCTGGAAACTAACAAAACGATCTAACTGAGGAGACGATGGATATGTTAGAGATGGTCTTCATGGTCCTGAGTTCCCTGCACACAGCGGGGCGGAGGCAAGAAGCCAGGAAGGGTTCGTGCTACCCTCCTGTCTCCTCAGTCAACCCTGAGAGGAAGGAAAAGGAAAATATTGCTAGCTAGTTTGCAGCTGATGCAGGAGAAAAACGTCACATTTGGTGCCACAGTGAGAACCAGGGCCCATCAACATGCTGCCCTAGCTGGCTGAGTGAAACGTGAAGGGCTGAGAGGGAGAGGATCAGCCATGCGGCTGTGCAGCTGTGGGAATCGGGCGGAGGCCCTGAGTGCCCACCAGCTCTTTGCACTTAGCTGTCCCTGGGGAAATCACCTGCCTTGGCTATGGACCGCCCGCCCGCCCGCCTGCTTTTAAGATTTATTTATTTTTACTGTTTCAGGATTTTAATTAGAGTCTTTGGTCCATTGAGAATTGATTTTTTTGTACCAGGTGAAAGATACAAATCTAATTTCGTTCTCTGCAGGTGGATATTCAGTTTTGCCAGCATCATTTGTAGAGCGGACTTTTTCCAGTGTGGGTTTTCCAGTGTGGGTGTTTGTTTTTGTTTGTTTTTTGCCTCATTTGTCAAGAATTAAGTGGTCACAGCTTTCTTGGTTTATACATGGTCTTCTATTCTGTTCCTGGGTCCACCTGTTTGTTTTTATGTCAGTACCAAGCTAACTCTATCACTATGGTTTTATAGTGTAATTTGAAGTCTGGTATGGAGATCCCTCCAGCTACGACATTCTTACTTCATAGTGTTGCTTTGGGTATTTGAGATCTTTTGTGGTTCCATATGAATTCTTGGATTTTTTCTAGATGTGTGAAAAATGACTTTGGAATTTTGATACACATTGTATTAAATCTGTAGATTCATTTTAGAAGTATAAACATTTTCACGGTATCAATTCTGTTAATCCAGGATCATGGAAGGTCTTTCCATCGTCTGGTATCTCCTTCGATTTTCTTTTTCAATGTCTTGAAATTTACACTGTAGAGGCTTTCTCTTCATTAGTGAAGTGTATTCCTAAATACTTAATTTGGGGTGGGGGACCATTTTGAACGGGATATTAGTCCTGATTTCTTTCTCTGTGAGTATATTGTTGGTGTATATCAAGACTACTGTTTTATTTTCTGTTTGGGGTTGGGGGAGGGTTGGTTTTGGTTTTTGGTTTTGTAGGTTTTGTTTTTGGTTTTGTTTTGTTTTTGAGACAAGGGCTCACTATGCATCCCTGGCTAACCTGGAACTCACTATAGAGCGGGATGGCCACAGTGCACAGAGCTCCTTCTGCCTCCTCCTCCCAAACGCTGAGGACAGTTTTTCCAGCTCCTAGCACTGCCCTTTAGAAGCATGGTGCAGCTCGCAGAAAAGAGAAGCTGGTTTCCTCCCAGCTCCTCTACCTTCCAGCTTGTCAGTTCTCATACAAGGGGAAACTGGGCACGTGGGAGGAAGGACCCTGTTAATAGGCTTGTGGTCTTTCCTATTAACCTATAAATAGGGCGTGCACTCAATAATTACCACTTGGACCCGGTGCTCGAAAAGGCAGTTCAGATTCATTACTTTCAGCTAAGTTAATCAACCCCAAGAGAAGAGGAGGAAACAGTTTCCAAACACATGAAGATTTATTATCCGTTTCCATTTTACTTCATGGCCCTGTTCGATGAGGCTCTGCCTGAAATTGGGGTTGGAGCCAGATTTCCAGGCACCGGGAGCTTAGCTGCCAGCCAGCCTAGGGCTCATCCCCCAGCCCAGCATTCTGTCTGGCAACACTCCACCAGGGCAAAGAAGATGCAAGTGACGGCATTGGTGTCCTATGACAAGAGGAAGAGCATCTTTGTGCTGTCCTGTCTCCTGTCTCCTAAAATGTGGGCGGGGCCGGAAGCGGTGGTACCTGCCATAAAAGCCAGCAGCTGAAGGCAGAGGCAGTCAGATCTCTGTGGTTTCCAGGTCCTGCTGGTCTATCTACAGAGTGAGTTCCAGGACAACAGGGTTATATAATGAGTCCCTGGCCTAAAACAAAAGAGGTCTAACACGTGGGTGCATTGGCTGGAGCTCCCAAAGTTGTCTTGTCCACGAGGTGACTTCCACACATGTGAACAAGGCATCGTGATCGTATCCACCCCCACCCCCACTCCTGCGGGCGCTTCCAACGCGTGCCCCTCCCCACTTCACGCCTTTTCTTTTTGATTGTTTGTAACCCACCTAGCCGACTGGTGCTGCCCGTTGGAATGCTGCCTGACTTGCCCGCTTGATCATCTCGGGCAGGTCACCATAACTGTGAGTTCATGACTGCGATGGCCGCGTCGCGTCCCGGAAACAGTATTTCACAGCGCTCCTGCCCATCCTCTGGTTCTTAACATTCTTTCTGCCCACCTCTTCCACAGTGTTCCCTGAGCCTTAGCAGGAGTGGGGGATGTGTGGAGGTCAACGGACAACCTCTGCAAGTCTGACTTCTCTGTCTACCACGTGGGTGTCGGAATAGAATTCCGGTTGTCAGGCTTAACAACCATCGCCTTTACCCACTGAGCCATTAATTCTCACAATCGCTGTTGTGACTGAGCTTGAAGACAGTGAGCGAGCACATATTTAGCATGTGTAAGGTCCTTCCTTTGACCCTTAGCCTGCATTGTATGACTGTCTACATGTGCACACACACAGACACACACTCAAATATCACACACGCACGCTCAAACGCATGCATGCACACAGGCACACACACAAGTAGTATGCTGGGAATCACACAATGGAAAGCATAGCCCCTTCCCAAGGCTGCCTTCTTCGCTGTCCCGGAGGGAGCCACCTCCAACCCTCTCCGCACAGTTCTCCAGCTTTCCATCTCTAGTCTTCCGTAGCATGCTTATGTGGCTGTTTTCCAATTTTAGATATTATCTTACAAAGAGTAGCAGATTTTCCTGCTCACACCCTTCCTCCGGTCCAGTGTAGTTGCTATCCTAACACTCGCTGGCATTTACAATTTTGTGGGCACATGAATAGAAGTCACAGCAGACGTGTGCAGTATGATACTGCGGCATGAGCTCGCCCCAGAAACAGAGGTCCTTGTTTTAAACGAGAGTGTGGACACAGAAAGAGACAGCCCCAGGAGGCTTCCCTCACAGGCCAGCAATAGGGTTGGCTCGTGGACGTGGATGTGGTGACCCGAGGCTTGGAGGATCGAGGGAGGGAAGAGCAGGGGAGAGGTTGGCCGGGCTGAGTTGGGCTGGAGCACACTGTGCGGGTGAACAGCACCGTGACGAAATGGAGCAATTACAGACTGTGTACCTCAGAAGCAATGGTATCTCAAAAAGCTGCAAGAAATGCTTTTGAGTAGTTTTGCCACAGAGAAATGATAAGGACTTAGGATGTAGTTCCACAGTGGAATGCTTTCCTGGGTCTGATATCTGGAAAAATGTTTATGGGCATTTATGTCTTAATATCATTTAAATATAAACAACATATACATATATGGAAAGATCACCTGCATTAACATATCCTTTTTACATTTTATTGTTATTTAAGGTTCAGGTTTCTTTTTTTTCCTGAGACAGGGTTTCTCTGTGTAGCTTTGCGCCTTTCCTGGATCTCACTCTGTAGACTAGGCTGGCCTCGAACTCACAGAGATCCGCCTGGCTCTGCCTCCCGAGTGCTGGGATTAAAGGTGTGTGTCACCGCCGCCCAGCCAGGGCTCAGGTTTCTTTTTAGTTGTGTGTGTGTGTGTGTGTGTGTGTGTGTGTGTGTGTGTGTGTGTGTGTGCGCGCGCATACTTGCTGGAGTCTTCTCTTCCACCATGTAGTTCCTAGGTATCAAACTAAGGACAGAAAATGCATTTTCTTGACTAGTGGGCTTTTATTTTGTTCTCTTTTGTGGAGCTAGAGAATGAACTGAAAATGTCATGCAAAGCTATATTCCTGAACCTATCCCCTTAACCCCAGTATATTAGTCAGGGTTCTCTAGGATCACTGAACTTGTGGAATGAAGCTCTCTCTCTCTCTCTCTCTCTCTCTCTCTCTATATATATATATATATATATATATATATATATATATATATATATATATATCCGGGCATATATATATGGAATTTAATATGGAATTTATTGGAATGACTTATAGGCTGCATCCAGCTAATTCAACAATAGCTATCTGTGAATGGAAAGTCTGAAAATCTAGTAGTTGCTCAGTCCCATGAGGCTGGCTGTATCAGCTGGTCTTCTGAACATGCTGGAATTCTGGAGGAGCAGGCTCCAGTGCCAGTGAAGGATGGAGGCCCTAGCAAGGCGAGGGCAAGCAGGCGAAGAGCACAAAGCTTCCTTCTTCCATGTCCTTAAGTAGGCTGCCAGCAGAAGGTGTGGTCCAGATTAAAGGTGTGTCTTCCTACCTCAAAGGTTCGGACTAGAAATGGATTCGCCCACTTCAAACCAGGCAGAATATCTCTCACAGGTGTGCCCTCCATTTCTAGATTGAAGTTCATTCCAGATACAGTCAAGCTGACTACCGAGAACAGTCGCCACGTCTAGTGGTGTTTTTACTTTTTTGAACGCTATAACAGCGTTTGGGTACTTTCTGTACTCCTTAGTCACTCAGCCCTGAAGGGATGGCACTGGAGAGCTCTAATCATCCAGTCTTAGGTTACAGAAGAGGGAGGAAAACCAAGGAGGGTGAGGAGCACTTTAAAGTCACGCAGATAAGCACTCACTGCACTCCAAGGCACTTAGAATAGGCTACATGATGGCTCTCTTTAGTTCTACCGTATCCTTGCCCATGTGGCTCAGTCATCAGCCGAACATATTCAAAGCCGAGAAGCAACTCCTGGGCAAGTCCCGCTGGGCTGGCTGAAGCATTCTTAGCTTGTGGGAGATCACACAAGGCTTCCCAAGATTTGAGGACATGCTCCTCTGTGTCTTGCTCAAATACTGCTGACATTGTATTCTCGCTATCATTGTCCACACTTCTAGCTTTGAGGTTTCGAAAGCCCCTGCCAATTCCCAGTCAGCTCTTTCTGCCTCCTGCGGGTTGGACTGAGACGTGAGTTCTCACAGCTCTAGTGCCACGCTTGCCTGCTGCCTTGCTTGCCACCATGATGGTCACCAAATCAAACCCTCTGGGACCGAGACCCCCTAATTAAATATTTTCATTTGTAGGTTGCTTTGGTCATGATGTTTTGTCACAGCCATGGACGTATAACTAAGATTGGAGTTGGTACCAGGGAGTGGGCTAGTCCTGTGATAGACCTGACCTAGATGCTTTTTTTGGAGGGATGTGGATGACTTTGGGACTTCGGGCTAGGGAAGCAATTGGAGACTATAAGTGGAACTTAACAGGCCATTCTCTTAGGAGCTTGGGAGACAGTAGTGCGGAGAACAGTCTGGACTATGGAGGCCTGGCTCAAAAGGTGTCAGAGGGAAACAATGTCTGGCCTACCTAGAGACCATTCATGTGGTGTAGCAGTAACGCCCGCGTTACCAATACCCGTTCACCATGTCCGAGCGAAGGGCTGCGGATTAAAAAATAGAGACAAGAGACAGCGAGTCATTTGCCATGGCTGAATGCCAAATGCCGTTTATTGAAAGGGGGAAGAAACCTTAAATACAGGCTTACAGCACAAATGGAGGATCCCCTGAGGGCAGAAGTTCGCTACCAATGGGCTACAATCTGGACCCAATGTTCTGCATTCTTGCATCTAAGTTGTTTACACCAAATACAGGATGCACCTAAGTTGTTTACACCACAAGCAGGATGTAGGAACAAAGAACCTCCGGTAAGCTCTCCGATGATCCTAAGCTGAGGACACTGGCAGGGAATCTGAATAGGGAGGACACCTGGTCAGCAAGCGAGGCTGCAGACACTCACAGTCGGGGGTCAGGGCCCATGGCGCCCACAATGTGGTATTGTGGCAAAGAGTTGGCTGCTTTTTGCCCTCTTGAATCTGCCTGAAGCTAAACTGAAAAGCTTTGAACTAACTTCGTTAGCCGAGGAGATTTCAAGACAGACTAATATTGACTCTCTCACTTGTTATTCATGATCACTCTTATGCAGGTCTACAATGAAAATGAGCAAGTGGGACAAAAAATAAAAAAAAAAAAAATACAGGGGTGTAGCTGGAGAGTTTCTCTCCAGCTCCCACGAAGCCCCGCCAGTCCCGGAGCCCACTTATAAAATAAACACACCGACTCTTATATTATTTAAACTGCTCGGCCATTAGCTCAGGCCTACCATTGTCTAGCTCTTGCTCTTATACTAAGCCCATTTCTGCTAATCTATATGTTGCCACGTGTTCCGTGGCTTTACCTGTTGCCTGTACATGATGCTCCCTGGACGGCAGCTGGTGTCTCTCCTCTCTGTCTTCCTGTCCTTTCCTCTCTCCTCTCTGCTAGTCCCGCCTATATATACTTCCTGCCTGGCTATTGGCCAATCAGTGTTTTATTTATCAAACAATCATCCACAGCACAGGGGGCTGGAAAGATGGCTCAGTGGTTGAGAGCACTGACTGCTCTTCCAGAGGACCTGGGTTCAATTCCCAGCACTCAACATGGCAGCTCACAACTGTCTGTAACTCCAGTTCCAGGGAACCTGACACCCTCACACAGACATACATGCAGGTGAAATACCAATGAGCATAAAATAAAAATAAATTATTAAAAAAATGAATACAAAAATGTACAGTACGAGGGGGAAAAGAACACCAGGAAATGTAATGCCGTAGCCAAGGCCTGTGCTGAAGGAGACAAGGAGAGGCCTGACGTGGAATAGAATAAAGAGAGCGGTGCCCTCAGGGCAAGACCCCACCCAGCTCCGTGTCCAACTCAAAAAGAAAATGCCTAAGGAAGTAACGGGAAGCCTCTGCAACAAAGGAAAACTTATGCAAATGGGACTCAAGAAGGGGGCCGGGCTCCATCCCAAACAGGCAGCCACACTTGGCAACACTAGCCACGTGACTCCGGCTTTAGAGTCATAGAGGATGCGCAAGCAAAGGGGCCTGTGGAATCTTTCTCTATGATGAAGGGGAGTCACCGAGGCCAGCCATGTGGCAAGTGACCCCCTACAGGGAGACTCCGAGAGGCCATTTCATGAATCTGTGAAAGTGAAGCCTAGATTGTGTTGGACACCCCAGGATGTTGGAGGTACCAGAGCCGTGAGATGTCTACCAGGAAGAGCTGCATGTAGGGAGTAGAATCAGACCACCAGAGAGAACTGTGTTGCGGTCAGCAGAGACGGAAAGGCAGAGCTATAGGATTTGGAGTTTGCCATGCTGAGAGTTTTGATCTTGCTTCTGTCCAGTATTTCTTCACCATGTCCTCATTTCTCTCTTGGGGGATGGTGGTGTATATTCTGTGCCATTGTATGCTAGAAGTATATGATTTGCTTTTTGGATTTGACAAAAGGTTATACTTAGGAGATTGCCTTGGGTCTCAGAAGAGGCTTTGGACTTCTTAAACTATGGTAAGACTGTGAAAGACTGGGGACTTCTTTTTTTTTTTTTTTAAAGATATATTTTGTATACAGCATGTATGACTACAGGCCAGATGAGGGCACCAGATCTCATCACAGATGGCTGTGAGCCACCATGTGGTTGCTGGGAATTGAACTCAGGACCTCTGGAAGAACAGTCAGTGCTCTTAACCTCTGAGCCATCTCTCCAGCCTGACTGGGGACTTCTGAAGTTGGACTAGATGCATTTTGTATTGTGATAGAGCCACAGACCTGTCGGGACCAGGGAATTGAATGTGGCAGTTTGAATGAGAATGGCCCCCATAGGCTTATATATTTAAATACTTGGTCCTCAATTGGTAGAACTGTTTGGGAAGGATTAGGAGGTGTGGCCCTGTTGGAGGGGGTGTGTCACTGAGGGCAGGCTTGGAGGTTTCAAAAGCCCACATTATTCCCAGCTAGCTCTTTCTGCCTCATGCATGTGGATCAAGATATGAGCTCTCAGCTGGGCATAGTGGTGTACACCTTTAATCCTAGCACTTGAGAGGCAGAGGCAGGTGGATCTCTGTGAGTCTGAGGCCAGACTAGTCTACATAGTGAGTCCCAGAACAACCAGAACTACATACTAAGACCCTGTCCAAAAAAAAAAGGCTCTCAGCTACTGGTCCAGCACCATGGCTACCTACCCACTGCCATGCTCCCCATCATGATAGTCATGGACTCTAACCCTCTGGAACTGTGAGTCCCCAAATTAAACATTTTATTTTATAAGTTGCCTTGGTCATGGTGTTTTTTCATGACAATAGTAACTAAGACTATTGCTTAAGGAGTCTTTGGAAGAGCCCCCTAAACAGCTAGAGCGCTTCTCAGACCCTGAGGAAGTATTTACTGTGACCAATTTCTACAACTTGTGAATCCCTATTGTGACATTAAGGACTCAGCATGGAGAGTCATTTCCTTTATTAATATGACTGAACTGGACAATCTTCTACAATAAAACATCACAATATGCTTGATAGTAAACATTAAAACCTAAACCTAATCATTATGTGAAAAAACGGAGGATCTGGGCCTGCTGCTCAATTGAAGAGGTCTTGCCCAGCACACACAAAGAGCACAATCCGCAGTAGCACATGAACCAGGCATGGTGGTCTGACCCTGTCACCCCAGTGCACACAGCTGAGGCTAATCTGGGCTACATGAAGCACTAGGTCAAAAAATAAGTGAATAGCCGGGCGGTGGTGATTCATGCCTTTAATCCCAGCATTCGGGAGGCAGGGCAGGCGGATCTCTGTGAGTTCGAGGCCAGCCTAGGCTAAAGAGTGAGTTCCAGGAAAGGCTCCAAAGCTTCACAGAGAAACACTGTCTTGAAAAACCAAAAAAATAAAATAAAATAAAAATAAAAGTGTCCTGATGGGTGGCATTTTAAACCTGAAGGTCAGTGACTGAACTGAAAAGTTACATTGTCTTAAATTTAATTATTATTCTCATTTTGGCTATAGCTATTTCCATCCAAGATACTTTATAAATTTTATTAGGGTTGCATTTACTGGTAGACTCTGAACAAGCAAATCTGTTGCTGTGGTCCTTTTTAGAATCAGAACTATTTACAAATAGATTTTTTTTTTTTAATTTAACCGTTTAAGGGAATTTCTAATTTTCTTTTCCCTCATTGAGATGAATCAAAGGCTACAACATAGTCTCCTGGTCACCAGGTCTAGATGATGATGAGTGAGGCTGGGTAGGGGAGGGCACGGTGGGTCACACCTATAATCCCAGAACTAGGGGAACTGAAGCAGGAGGGTCTCAACTCAGGCCAGCCTGGGCTCAAGAAAATAAGTCAGGACAGTCCCAAGCTAGCCAAGGCCATCCCACCGCCGTCATATGGCTCTTGCACTTTCCCATATGGCTGTTGACGTGCAGGGGGCACTTCAGACGGGTCAAACCACACCGTGAAGTAGAACGGTGCTGACTGGATCCTGTTCTAAACGCTGTCTGAAACTGTGGGGCTGGAGGAAAACACTGTGGCCAGTGCAAGGCAAGGCGACTTCCCTCCGCGAGCAAACGAAAAGATCACATTGGTACAGCGGCATGCTGGGTAGAGGGGGCTCCCACCCTCCGCACTGTGCCAGGCTGCGCACACGCTGAGAGGCTTCCGGGGGCGGGGGAGGGGGTCCGTTTGTTTTTTAGTCTTTTGAGACAGTCTCACAGTGTAGCTCTGGCTGGCCTCAAACTTCCTAGATAAGCCCAGGCTGGTCCCAAACTCAGGATCCTCCTCGGTGCTGGGATTACAGGTGTGGGGCAGCCCAAGTGTAAGCTCTGAAGCAGAGCAATAAAAACTCTGTCAAAAGGGGGGTGGGGGGCGCACGGAGAAGGGACATCAGGCAGAAGCTATTCCTTCACGTCGGGCTGCCCCTCCAGCTTCACGCTAACGTCACGTCATCCTGGGCATTCGCTTGCTTGACCACACCCTCCTCCCTCCTTAACCCAAACACACAGAATCTGTGTGAAAAGTCTCTCTCCTCATTTGTTCTCCCCAAGCTAATTAACAGTGTTTATTTCAGAGCGGGGACAGGCTTTTCCTGACTATTCTGCACACCATTTTAATCAACAGAATGTAACTAACAAGCTTAAAGAGTCATTCAATACTGAATCAGCAGCTCCTACCATATGCTGAGGGTAAAAACACACTTCCCCAAAAAAGCTAAATGCAGAAAGACCAAGGATAGAAGATGTATTTAATACTCAAGAAGTCTCACAGGATGCGCTTGGTATGTGGAACATTGAGACTTTGAGGGGAACAAGTTATTCTTTAAATATACCTACCCCAGTCACCCGGCCAGCGACGTCGGTACAGCTGGCAACTTAATATATCTAAATACACACACACACACACACACACACACACACACACACACACACACACACACACACACGCACACGCACACGCGTGCACACACACACACACACTTTTCCCACTACCTATTTCATTACAACGTTTAACCCTCACCCCCTCCCCCAATGAGGGAAAATATAATCAATTACAAAATTGCATCTTAGATGGATTTTTTGGGGGGAGGGTTGTTCAGGACAGGGTTTGTCTGTATAGTTCTGGAACTTGATCTGTAGATCAGACTGATCTCGAACTCGGAGATCCACCTGCCTTTGCTTCCCCAGTGCTGGGATTATAGGCGTGTGCCACCACCGCCCCGGCTCTTAGATGGATTGTTTTTGGTTGTGTTATTTTCTCTGAAGCATGGTTATATGGCTAACAGACTTCTTACTAACCAGGGTTGGGTTTGTTATCGTTTTTGTTTTGTTTTGTTTTTGTTTTTCAAGACAGGATGTCTCTGTGTAGCCCTAGCTGTCCTGGAACTTGCTTTGTAGACAAGGCTGGCCTCGAACTCACAGAGATCCGCCTGCCTCTTGAGTGCTGGGATTAAAGGCGTGTGCCACCGCTGCCCGGTTGGGTTTGTAATCTTAGACACTATATTTGCTCTATTCTGGAATTACTGGTTAATATTTTCAATTGTGTAAAAAAAAAAATCCACTAAATTACAGCTAAATATTTATATGAACTGCCTTCTTAAAATAAAGATTTACTTTTATTATTTTTTAATTTGTGTATGTTATCTATGTAGGAGTATGCATACATGAGCATGTACGTATGTGTGAGTACGCTCATACATGAGCGCAGTACCCTAGGGAGCCAGAAGTCTAGGAACTCCTGGAACTAGAATTAGACAGGGTTGAGACTCTGTTGTGAGTGCTGGGAATTGAACTCAGGACCTTTGGAGGAGCAGCCAGTGCTCTTAACCACTGGGCCATCTCTCCAGCCCAAATGCGCTTTGACAGGCCAGAAATTAGGTTGCTCTAGGTTCCAGAAGGAAGGGCACTCTAGTCAAAGGCCTGGTTGTTCGGTTACCATGTGTAGGAGTTCAGCCCCAGTCCCTGGCATCCTAATAATTTTCAAAACGTCTTCAAACTAAACGCCAAGCTTCTTTTAGATAACTGGAAGGAGCCTGGCTGGTAGAGCTCGACAGACTAAATGTTTTCTTGGACTCAGTACTGACTCCCTCGTCTCTTGTAGTCCTAACAACTAGAACCGTCATAGCTGATTTCCATTTTCAACATGCTTCCGTACAGCGATCTAAAAACACCCTTTCACAGCCATCCAAAGGATGAAAATATTTCAGCTCACTTTAAAAATTGCTTTTTGAATTATATAAAAAAATTTCTGGCTCAGCCAGGCATGGTGGCGCACGCCTTTAATCCCAGCATTCAAGAGGCAGATGGATCTCTATGAGTTCAAGGCCAGCCAGGGTTACCTAGCAAGATCGCCTTAAAAACAAACCCCTGAAGCTGGTTGAGAGGTTGAGGAAGGAAAATCTAGAGTTCCAGGCCAGCCTGGCCTGTCACAGAAAGTTCCCATTTCAAAATACAAGCCACACACATATTTTGTTCAAGTTGGCCTTCTTCCTGAGTTTTTGGTATTCAAAAAAGAAAAATTAGCATCTGTCTACGATGAAAAAGAGCACAGTAAACTATTTTAAAGATTAGGCTTTATTTTCAATTTATCTTCACAGGAAATTTACATGTATGAAACAAAACTGCATGACTTAACAGTAATGGTTTAAAAAAAACCTGCAAAGCCACATATGAAGAACACTAGCTCTCTGGAGGCCCTGGGGAAGGGTCCACCCTGCCAGGGTGACTCCTGGGACTTAGTTGTTTCTTTTAGTGGTCCTTGCAGGGAAGACATTTTTGTACTTCACTTACTTAAATTCCACACTGGTCTGGAGAGATGATGGATGGTTCCATGGATAAAAGCATTTGCTGCTTTTCCAGAGGCCCAGGGTTCAATTCCCAGCACCCACCCACATAGTGGCTCCTGTCTGCAACCCAACTCAGAGGATCGAATGCCTTTGTTAGGACTCCATGGGCACCAGGCATGATGTGGTGCAGACCTACATGCAGGTGAATCACCACACATAACCAATAATTAATAAATTCCATAAGTAAGGGAAAGTAGTTTGTTTTCTCAAAGACAGTTGTTTCTCTGGGTAGCCCTAGCTGTCCTGGAACTCAATCTGTAGCCCAGGCTGGCCTTGAACTCACAGAGATCTGACTGCCTCTGCCTCTGGAGTACTGGGATTAAAAGGGTGTGCCAAAAAGTACTGTTTCTTTTGCTTCCTGATTCAGGTCCGTGGATGTTACTCAGCGAAGCTGTAGCTCATCTTCATCTTTCAGCTATCATGAACCTTTTAATGTGCCCCCAGGAGAGAATGTTCGAGATAGAAAGCTGAAGCCACGGTTTCAATTTTACAGTTTATCCCCACCAACAGTGCCCCCTCATATCCTGACCAACAGTGGGCACTGCCACTTGAAGCTAGTCAGGTCTGGAGGAGGATGAGGTAACCTGGCATGGCTTTTTGTAATTAAAAAACCAAGGAGAGTTTGACATTGTAGCGCTCACTGCCCTGGCCTCACTATGTAGACCACAGGCTGTGAACTCAGAGAGCCACCTGCCTCTGTCCCCCAAGTGATAAGATAAAGGTGTGTGCCACCATACCCAGCCTGAAAACCCTTTTATGTTTATAGCTGTCTACTTATCTTTTCTCTTGGATAGTGACCTTTACTGATATTGCTCAGATGTAGCTAGAGTTTTCCTGCTTTGCCCACAGTCAGGACAAATCTTTGTCACCCGCCAGTCCCACAGCCGCTCAGACCCAACCAAGTAAACACAGAGACCTATATTGCATACAAACTGTATGGCCGTGGCAGGCTTCTTGCTAACTGTTCTTATAGCTTAAATTAATCTATTTCCATAAATCTATACCTTGCCACGTGGCTGGTGGCTTACCGGCATCCTCACATGCTGCTGGTCATGGCGGCAGCTGCAGTGTCTCTCCTGCCTCAGCCTTCTGCTTCCCAGAATTCTCCTCTCTCCTTGTCCCACCTACTTCCTGCCTGGCCACTGGCCAACCAGTGTTTTATTTATTGACCAATCAGAGCAATTTGACATATAGACCGTCCCACAGCACTCAGATACCATGATTATCCATTTCAGGTCCACAACTCAATGGTTTTGGTGTGTTCACGAGTGTGTCCACCCAGGATTACACTTGCATCTCACAAACACTGAACCCAAACCTCAACCCCAAACCATTGCTTATCAACTTCTCTCTGGCAGGTGACTCAATGCACAGACTGTCATGTGTGGACCTCTATCTAACTGGCTTCTTTCACTCAGCACATTTTCAGGACTCTGTCCAATTTTCTCTATGTATTACTTTGTTTCTCTTAACACAGATGAACATCATATAGCCAGAACACATTTCATTGATACACTCACCCACTGGGGACATTGGGACTGTTTCCACCTTTTGGCTACAATGAGAAATGACAATCTTGGTGTTTGTGTGCCAATTTATGATGTGATGTTTTTCTTTCTCTTAGATATACACCTGTGGGAGCCCGTTCTCGGGTTCCTCGTGGCTTTACCCAGCAGGTCTGAATAGAGGATGATCAGGACCACGGGCCTGAGTGCAGGTGTCTGAGATGGTCTGCACTTGGCTGTGCTGGGGGAGGAGGTCTTTTGCTCCACCCCTTGGCGTCTCTATAAAAACCCTGGGCCAGAGACAGTCGGGGCCTGTTGGAATAGGTTCCAGGCCCTCTCGAGGCTATCCTTTATTTTCTATCTGTTTATCTCCGCAAGATTCTCCGCAATAAATCCTTCTATCTAATATTTCCTGCTGCTTGCACTCAAGAAAACTCTGGGGAGCTGTGGGGTTGGTGGGTAAACGCCCCACACACACCCAGGACAGGAACCACTGCTTTTTACTGCTTGAGGACCTACCAGACTGTTTTTCCAAAGGGGCTGAAATTTTACATCCCCACCGGTGTACAAGAGTTCCATCTCTACCTCCCTGACTCTAACCTCACTCACAGTCAAGGCTGTTATTCACTTCTCAGATCTGTCCCTTCTCACTGGCTTACCGTCCATTACTTACTTTCCTGGAAAAGGCATTTATTCAGGTCTCTTGCCTATTTTGTTGTTAATCAGCTATATAGGAACTTTTTTGAGGCGGGGTTCTCATTATATAGACCAGGCTAGTCTCCGGCTGAAGAGAAGCTTCTGCCTCTGCCTCCCATGTACTGGAATTAAAGGTGTGCGTTTACTAGGCCTAAGATATTGATTACGTATTACGTATATGTGCAGATATTTTGGCCTGTTTTGAGTTTATTTATTTGTATGAGGTCTATACGTGTTATTAGTAGAGTAAATGTATACAAAGGAAATATTTCAAAGAAATACACAGCACCTCAAATTCTACAAACTACATGATTTTATTTATAACATTCATCATATCGCTTAAAGTTGCCCATTTCAACAGTGCCCAGTTACAGATCCCCACTTCCGAATACTTCTGAAAATGTTTTCGGGTAAAGTATCATTCAGTACTTCTGTGCACTGCTATCCCAGGTCCTGCCGGTGAGCACTGAGGAGGACACCTGGTGAGCTTACCCTCCTCATCTTCACCCAGGCGGTCTCATGTCACCTTTATTCGTGAGATAATTTCATTCACAAAACCATTATTCTTGGCGACCACCTCGGCCTTCAGTTGTTTTAGCCTCACTGTGATGTTCTCCTCCGACATGTCGGCAAAGGGGACCTGCTTCACCTTGGACAGGAACTCCATAATAATTTTCTCACCTTGCTGAAAAACACCCATGTCCCAACATCATTAAAATGTCTCTTTAAAGTCCTTTAGGCAGAAATGAACTTCTTTTCTTTTAAAGATTTATTTTTATATGCAGGGTAGTGGTGGTGCAGACCTTTAATCTCAGCACTCAGGAGGCAGAACCAGGTGGATCTCTGTTGAGTTTGAGGCCAGCCTGGGCTACAGAGCAAGTTCCAGGACAGGCACCAAAACTATACAGAGAAACCCTGTCTCGAAAAATGGAAGGAAAAAAAAAAGGTTTATTTTTTATTCATGTGTCTGTATGACATATGTCCATGGTGCCCTTAGGGGCCAGAGGATGGTGCTGGATCCCCTGGAGCTAGATTTATAGGAGGTCATGACCCACCAGATGTGGGTGCTGGGAACCGAACCAGGGCCTCTGGGAAGCAGCAAACACTCTTCCTCAAGCCAGCCGGAGCAATGAACTCCTTAACTCTGACCTCAATGTGCTACTCGATGGTCAGCAAACATTTTTATTGAAGCAGGCAAGCAATTCTTAGAATCGCAAAGCCCTTGGCTGCTAAGAATTTCCCAGAGCAAGTCATTAATAAGACTGTTATATTTTTGTTTTGTTTTTCAAGACAGAATTCTTTGTGTAGCCCTGGCTGTCCTAGAACTTGCTCTGTAGCCCAGGCTGCTCTCAAACTCAGAGAGATCCACCAGCCTCTGCCTCCGGAATGTTGGGATTAAAGGCGTGTGCCACCGCCTGCCGACATTTATACTTTATTCTCAGATGATAAGGAATTGAGATTTAGTAGTTCTTCGAGCCCTCTGCTTTAACTGACATGGAATTGAATCTCAGGGGAAAAGAACTTAAGGTTTATAAGGTATACTTTGGGCATAAACACTGAAATTCACTCTTACGCACGCGCCGCGCGCACACACACACACATACATGTGTGCACATAGGATGTTTCCACTTCTACTTACTGCTCAGTGTTGTACCAAATGACATGGTTATTACTTTTAGGGCAAATTCCTGAACTCATTCTTCATCTACAAAATGGGGATATTATCAACATCACACATTTCTCTTGACTTGAAGAATTTACAGCAGGTCCGAAGCAATGATGAGTACTATGTAATTTATTACAGCTGGTGAAGCAGAACTCAATAGCCTGTTTTCACACAAAAGAAGCGAATAGGCAACCAGCAAGTATCCAGGAGCTAAAAAGCAGATATCTAACTAGTAAAAGAGAAGCACTTCTCCATTAAAAATCACATATAAGGAGTTTTTGGTGAGATGACTGGGCAGGAAAGGTAAGCCGCCATCTGAATTTGATCTCGTAGACCTACATGGTGGAAGCTGGGAATGAATGCCTGTAAGCTGTCCCTGACCTCCACAAGTGCACCAGGGCTCTCTCACTCTCGCTCTCTGGGAAATATAAACTCCAGCATTGCCAAGACAAAATGTACTTTCTAAAAAACAAAAACAAAAGCCTATACTAACAGCAGTTAAGAATGTTGTCTTCTTTAGCTTTAAAACTTTTCAAAACATGTCTTCTTATATCAAAAGTACATGATTTCAGTTTTCTTGGAAACTAGGAATTACATAAAACAGCCTGCCTAATTCCAATCTTCAGGATCTGTGAGTTTGATGTATTAAGGGAAGGGTGGATACAAAACCGTTCTGGGCTCAGGATGGCAGCTTTCCACGTCTAAAATTATGAGCAAGTTATATTTTTCCTCTTTGTACAGCAACTATCTATCTTTAAAAAAAAAAAAAAAAAAAAAAAAAAAACACTGGGTAAAAACTAAAGCTGTGCCAAGTCCAAGTCTGCCCCAATGTACCGCACTGTAGCGCTGCCAGGAGCGGGCAGCAGCTGGAGTCGTCTACGACTGAGCAAGCCTGCGCTGTGAGGAAGAGATGAGCTCGACAGACACACGCTGCAGCTGCAGCACCATTGTGAGCATCCGATCTGACCCACTAACTCGGAGGGCTCAACACAGGATCCACCCTGGGAACAGACAGCCTGCCCACAAACAGCGCTCCAGAAGGAGTCTCCGACACACCCGTTTCTCTTACTTGCTTATATTCTCAACAAAACGAGGGCAGAAAGGGTTTTTGTTGTTGTTTTACTTAGTCAATTTAGCTGGACATCTATAGCTTTAAAGATGAAATCTAGATTAACATGTATTTAATTAATTCTTTATATTCCTTACTCCTACTACCAAATCTAGTACTTTAGATGATACTGGGGGGCAGTGTGGGTGACAGGAGATGGGGGGCAGTGTGGGTGGGAGGGGGGGGGTGGGGGGGGGGGGGGGGGGGGGGGGGGGGGGGGGGGGGGGGGGGGGGGGGGGGGGGGAGGGGGGCAGTGTGGGTGTGGCAGGAGATGGGGGCAGTGTGGGTGTGACAGGAGATGGGGGCAGTGTGGGTGTGGCAGGAGATGGGGGGGGGGGGGGGGGGGGGGGGGGGGGGAGGGGGGTGGGGTGGCAGGAGATGGGGGGCAGTGTGGGTGTGACAGGAGATGGGGGGCAGTGTGGACGACAGGAGCTAAATCCAGAGGTTCCTGCGTGCTAAGCATGTGCTCTCACAGGACTACATCTGGCCCATATCCTTTCGTCATACAAAGGAATATTGGCTAGAAATTCAAGAGAAAGAGAGAAGCTGGGAGCCAGGAATGGTGGTCCACATGTTTAAATCCCAGCACTCTGGAGGAAGAGGCAGGTGGATCTCCGTGAGTTCTGGGTCAACGCAGTCTACATGGTAAATTCCAGCCAGAGCTATATGGTGAGACTCTATGTCAAAAATGAAACAAAACAAAACAACCCAACCACCACCAACAACCAACCCAGGGATATGTTTTGGTTATGCTAAGAAATATGAACCAGTAAGAATGACCAATAATCAAGTACTGGAACCCTGTAGGGGAAGCCAGACTCATCATGGTTCCCGATACGCACAACAGAGGACCAGTAACTAAAGCCAAGATGACCAACCTCTCTTCCAGGTAGCACTTCTTGGCAGGTGGTTCCATTTCATCCCGTCCCTGGAAGGTTCCAATGTTCTGAAACTCCTCAAGTTCCAGAGCTTTCTGTCTGGCGCACTCAATCACATGCCGAGGGAAATTAGCAAGCTCAGCCACGTGAATCCCAAAACTCTGATCACAGACACCTACAGGAAACGGGTGGAAAGAAACAGCGGCTACGCTAACGGAGTGTCCCTTTTATTGTCTCATCAGAACACGTGATTTTAGATCATTTCAAACACATTAGCCAAGCGGTTCAGAGCACCTCAGACAAAACTTTCAAGGACGTGACTCACATCCTCCCCCCACTGTGCCTTACCGTCTCAAGAACAAGTGAACCCAGAGACTGCAGCCGCGCTTACATACGCTTACGTACGGTGATGCACCTACAAAGCTGCTCAACTCAATCGGCACCAACTGATTAAAAAAGACTAGATACTGCTATAATCAACGAGGCCATTCCACCTCATCTGGTAATTAAAAGAGGTTTCTTTCCGGGGTAACTTACAACCAATAGGGGGTGGATTACAGGATCCAGGAGAGGTGAGGTGCAGTCCAGTGTAGTTCTCTGGGGAACTCTGACTGGGTCTGCACACCAGCCTCCAGGACCATGAGGAGCTAAGAGAGCGAACACGTACGCATCTCGGGTAGTAAGGGGTCTCCTCTTGCCACACCCCAGGGGCAGGTCATAGGCAGGGGTGGCAGTTACCCGCTGCCATACTGGGGCAGTGTCTCAAGGTCAAAGCTGGAAGAGCTACCGACTACAACTAGGTGTACTTATTTATTCCCGCACTCTGTCTAGAGGCAGAGACGGCTCAACTGCACACAAACAAAAGTCGACCGCGGGCAAGTATCCGCTAGCACACCCACGAGGGGTGAACTTGCTTCATTTCTCTGTGCCACACTTGTCTAAGGCCTGAGAATTCTGAGGCCACTTCTGTAGTATACAGCACACAAATAGCAACTTAAAAACAGAACCAGAGTTTCATGCTGAATGCCAGATCTACCCAAAATACCGTTTTCTCTAACAAATATCAATAATGTGAACACAGTAGCTCAAAATAATTCCCACTGCAGCAAAAACAAAGACCATGAGAACAGTAATAAGAACAAAAACATGTTCATGGGAAATCAAGACAGACACATGAAAAACCTTATTCTGGGGGTTGGAGAGATGGCTCAGAGGTTAAGAGCACCAGCTGTTCTTCCAGAGGTCATGAGTTCAGTTCCCAGCAACCACGTGGTGGCTCATAACCATCCATAATGAGGTCTGGTGCCCTCTTCTGGCCTGCAGGCATACATGCAGACAGAACACTGTATGCATAATAAATAAATACATTTTTTAATTAAAAAAAAAAAAAACCCTATTCTGATGACTGGTGAAATAATCATCCAACATGGTAAAGTAACCTTTCAGAAGGTTAGTACCATTGATACTGTAATGTGAGTGAGGGCCAGACCACAACCATCAGATTTTCTAGGAGGAGGCCACAGCATCAGCAGATGAACATTCCAGAGCCACTTCTAACAGCGCCAGAGCATCTGGACTCACCAGCTTTAAATGACCATGTTTCTAGAACACAATCCTAAAAACACGAAGAGCCACATATGGCTCAATGGTTAAAAGCATGGACTGCCTTTCCAGAGGACACAGTTCAGTTCTTGGCACTCAAGTGAGGTGGCTTACAACTCCCTACAAGTCGAGCTGGAGGAGATCCAACCTTTTCCGGTCTCCATAGTTGCACTCACATGCACTAAGCCACACACAGACAAGACATAAATACACAGTTAAAAATAAAATAAAAAAGATTCCACGAAAATAATTACGTCAAGGTACTTTCTCTCCTCCACACACATACTTTAAAAAACAGCAACAAGCCAGCCTGTGATGACGCACGCCTTTAATCCCAGCACTCGGGAGGCAGAGGCAAGCGGATCTCTGTGAGTTCGAGGCCAGCCTGATCTACAGAGCGAGATCCAGGACAGGCACCAAAAGTACATGGAGAAACCCTCTCTCGAAACCTCCTCACCCCTACCCCCCCCCCAAAAAAAAGAAACCAGCAACCAAAACAACCTACATCTGTAACTGTAATAAATCAATCCCTCTTCCCCTTTATTATTTTGATGCAGTAATGCAGATAATGGAAACTGCTCTTGTCTAGACTAGAAAGCCAGCAGTAAAGAGCTCCTTAAAAACAATTAACAACAATCGAGAATAAATAACGTGGTGGTTACTACTTCTGACACTGAGTCCCCGTCAAGCTGTGCATGCCCACCTTTTTTCACTTGGTAAAGCATAGTTAAGGTTTCTTCACTAGTTAGCGCTGTGACATGCAGATTGTTGACAGTTGGTATCTGGCTGGCCAAAGCAGTGAGTTCATGGAAATGGGTTGCAAACATGCAAAAGGCACCAATCTTCGTTGCAATGTACTCTGAGATAGCCCAGGCTAACCCAAATCCATCGTAAGTAGATGTTCCTCTTCCCAGTTCGTCAATGATGATTAAGGAATCTTTGGTTGCTGACCTGAAATGCATAATTACACGACATAGAATGTAGTTTGGAGTCTGGTATGGTGGCGCACACCTTTAATTCCAGCAGAGGCTGGTGGATCTGTGAGTTCAAGGCCAACCTGGTCTACAGATTTTCAAGATAGCAGGGCTACACAGAGAAACCCTGTCTCGAAAAACCACCACCCACACCCACACCCACTGTAGTTCAGAGATCAGGACAGAAGAGGGGAAAGAGCCAGAGGTAGTGGATGTCTGCAGCAAATATTCTTTGTTGAACACAGGCATGGCACACATGAATCCACTTAGCGAGTGTTATTTCTCTCTCTTTTTCGACTTTTTGAGACAGGGTGTGTCTTTGTAGTCCTGGCTCTCCTAGAGTTCATTATACAGACGAGGCTGGCCTCAAACTCACAGATACCCAGCTGCCCCCCCAGTGCTGGATTAAAGGAGTGCGCCACCGCTCTCCACGTGCTTCTTTTCCTGTCAATTGCCACTTCATTTCTTTAAAGGTAAAGTTATAGATTTATTGATCAATCATTGGTGTTAAACTGCAACACCACAGAGGATTTTAGCACTCTCTAAAACAGCAGTAGGTAAAAGAGCAAATGAGCACATGACATAACAACCTTCAGGGAGGAAGTATTTTCACCATTAGAACTGTAAGACTGAACTGGAGAGGTGGCTTGGTGCTTAAGAGCACTGACTGCTCTTCCAGAGGACCCGGGTTCAATTCCCAGCACCCACATGGCAGCTCACAACTGTCTGTAACTCCAGTTCCAGGGGACCTGACACCCATGGCAAAACATCAGCACATAAAACTTAAGGAACTTAAAAGATAGAGGAGGGTATGGATAAAGGACAAGGAGGACTGTTCCAGGTGTCCTGAACAGTGGAAGCGAACCATTGAGAACATTACTATGCATTTTATGTGGTGTATCTGTGTGTGCACCAGTGTATGTATACCAGAACCATTGAGAACGTTACTATGTATTTTATGTGGTGTATCTGTGTGTGCACGAGTACATGTATGTGCTCCACAGGCATAGAGGAACATAGAGGAACACAAGTTGGAGGCACCTCTGCACCTAGAGTTACAGAGAGTTGTGAGCCGCCATGTGGGTGGGTGCTGGAAACCAGGTCTTCTGCAAGAGCAGAAGTACTCGGAACTGCTGAGCCCTCTCTGGTCCAAGAACTTTATTTTACAAGATTACAAGCCGCTTCCCCTCTGTGTTCAGACATTTGCTATGTTGCCCAGGCCAGTCTCAAACAACTAGGACTGAGTTCCTCCCTGTCTACAGAGCAGCCCAGGCCAACAGGTGTCCCAGCTCCAGTCACCCTTTTAAGATAACATAAAGTACATACAGCTCACAGGCAAACAATCACTAAACCAAGAATGAATCCACAAATATATTTCACACAAAGTGGGGCCACAGGTCTCCATTTTCAGGGGACGGAGACACACACATACCTGAGGATAGATGCAGTCTCCAGCATTTCAGCCATGAACGTGGAGACACCTTTCAGCTGACTGTCACCAGCCCCAACTCGAGCCAAGATGCAATCCAAAATGGACACCTCTGCTGACTCACACGGCACAAAACACCCGATCTGGGCCATGAGCACAATCACCCCAGTTTGACGGATGTATGTTGATTTACCTCCCATATTGGGACCTATGAAACAAATTACATCAAAAAGCAAAACATTGATTTCTTTCACTAGCAATTGAGATACTAGTCGTTCAAAACTGCAACTGAAGATTACCTAAGCCACAATGGTATGCAAATCAGACACACAAGCCATCGGAGAAACATGCACCAAGTCACCGTCCACACTGCATCCAAACGCAATGTTCTCGACGTTTCTTCAGACAAACTTGCACTGAGCCCTTTTACAGGAGACAGGTCATACATAAAACACACGGCTAACCTGGAGCTTGACTATGATGTATAAATCTACATATATTACCCTGGCTAAGATACCTACAGGATAATTTAATGATGTCAAGAGTAGACCCAACTGATTAGTCAACAGATTATTCATTAATAAATGGGCTAGTAATGAATAATCAGTCTGGGCAAACTCCTCATTATCACTTAAACTCCATGCTACATGATCCTTCTTTTGGCAAATGTACAATTTCCTTGTTTGGGTCAGGTTAAATAAACAATTTAAATAGCCACTTAGGGAAATGACAGAATGACGTCATAACTCCCCCAAGTTTATCTGCATAACTCTAACTTCCCTATTGTTTTCTAGACTCTGGATCCGCTTACTATCTCTCAGAACAGCTCAGTTACTTTTAAATGAATATGAACACAGTGGTACATCTCAAAAGGATTGAGAGCCTAAGCTAAGTTTTTCCAGGAGACAATTCCTATCCACTCTTCTAAAGACCAACTCTGGTGAGCTTTGTGGGTGAAACAATGTTTGTTTTAAATGCTCTGAATGCCTGCAATAGAATTTTTTATTGATATAATATTATCTCCTAAAGTTTAGCCACCCCAAAAGACTTCCTTCTAATCAAGATCTGAAAGCATTACCAACCTGAGTAATACATTTTTTTTTTTCTAATGTCAGAAACAGAGACTTTCTTCATCAATTTAAAACACATTATTTCCATTGCAGCAGTTAAAAAAAAAAAAAAAAAAGGGGGGGTTAACCCTTCACAAAAGGCCCAGAAAGTAGGTTTTTGGTTTGTGCCTTTCCCCTCCTTAAACAAAGTTGAGCAGCTGGGTAGTGGTGGCACACACCTTTAATCCCAGCACTGGGGGCGTGGGGCATGAGGGGGGGGCGGGGAGGCAGGTGGATCTCTGTGAGTTTGAGGCCAGCCTGGTCTACAGAGCAAGTTCCAGGACAGCCAGGACTACACAAAGAAACCCTGTCTTGAAAAACAAGAAAACAACAACAACAAAAATTTACCAGTGATGATGTGAAACATCTGTTTATCCTTTTCAAAATGCACATCATTCGGAATAAAGGCAACTTCATCTTGAACTTCAACACAAGCGTGCCTGGAGGCTTTCAATATAATTCTTCCTGTTCCTTTCTCCAAGATGACTGGCCGTACGTAAGGAACGGGTGCGGCATTTGAGACGTGAGCAAAGCTGACCACGGCATCTAACTGAGCTAACACATCATTGAGCGTCTGCATTGGCTCCACATAGCCTGCAAAAACATGAATCAGGTCATGCACATGGGATTATCAAATAATAAACACACACCTTATAATGAAGACCATTCAAAAACTTAACAAGTCTGCTATGATGAAATTCGAAAAGAAGCCTGAAACCACGGACTGGAGAATTGGTTCAGCGGTTAAGCGCACTGGCTGTTCTTCAAGAGGATCCAGGTTCAATTCCCAGACCCATATAGCAGCTCACAACTATCTGTAACTCCAGTCCAGGGGATCTGACACCCTCACACAGGCATACATGCAGGCAAATCACCAATGCACATGAAATAAATAAATCTTTAAAAAAAAAAAAAAAAGGCTGAAACTCAATGCAGTGTTAAATTTTTAAATATCCTCAATGCTTTCCTTATAAAATCCCAACACAAAAAGGCACTTCCCCCTCCTGCAGGATATTAGCTGAGCCTCAGTTTGTGCAACTGGTGCACGCAGAGCACTTCAGTGTCGTGGGTCCTGACGGCCACTTGACACACATTCAGGACGCCACGCTGCGGCCGCAGCACTAGAACCGAGTGATCACACAAACTCGCTAGCACAGGCTAGACTAGAGACGTGAAGATGGCAGTGTCAGAATTCAGGGCTGACTCTGAATGCTAATGGAGTGAGGACAAAGCCACCACGTGTCTCCTAACCTACCACCCGGGTGTCAACGTCAGCAGAGTCCAGAACACAGCTTAACTTCAAGAATACGTAAGATTTTCTGTTCAAATGCCTGAAATTTGCTTCTTTTTTATTTATTTATTTATTTTAGACAGGGTCTCACTATGTAGACCAGGCTGGCCTTGAACTAGGTCTGCTGGCCCCTGCCTCTCGAGTGATAAGATTAAGAGTGTGTGCCACCATGCCCAAACGTTTCATTTTTCATTCTCTGTTCTACATAAAAGTAATGTCTTGATAATTAACTTAAAAATGGCCAAATAAAATAATCATCTCATCCTATCATAAAATTATGTTCTTGTTGTTGTTGTTTGAAAGGAAAATCAAGGAAATGAAGGCCTAGGAATTAACTGACCACTAACGCAGTACTTACTAAAATATACTGACTTCGAAATGACAGGACTCAAAGCCAGGTCTTTGTGTATGTTAGACAAGCTCTTCACAGCTGAGCTATAAAACCACTCGTTATTACTTCTAAACTTGGTAAGATTCCAGCCACACTAGGGCTGGGAGACAACTCAGTGGTTAAGAACACCAGCTGCTCCTGCAGAGGACCTGAGTTCAGTTCCCAGCACTCACACTCGGTAGCTCACAACTGTCTAACTCCAGTTCCAGGGATTCCAATGCCCTCTTCTGGCCTCTGCAGACACCTGAATGCATGTGTTGAATATGACTGTAATCTCAACACTTGGGAGGCAAGAGGGTGATGAACAAGACTAGCCTACAAAGTATGAACTATCTCAAAATTAAAACAAGTAAATTTTTTTATAATTAAAAAATTAGGCATTTATTTATTGTGTGTGCATGACTGTGCACACATATGGACATCAGAGCACAACTTTTGGGGGCAGTCAGGTCTTCCCTTCTACCTGTGGGGCCTAGGGACCAAATCCAGGTCACACAGCCTAAGGCAGGCACCTTTATCCACCAAGGCATTTCACGGGCTCTGAAAGATCTGTAAAAGCATCTTGTCTCAACTTTGAAGCTGGTCTGGGCCAAAAGCTGAACCCAATGGAGAAAGACAAGAAGGAGAAAAAGGAAATCTAAACTGTTTCCCTACATTTTAAAAGAAGTTAGCATCAATTCAGGCTGACTCCAAATACGAAGCTCCAGATTCAGAGGTTACAACCCAGACCTTTACTAGCAGGCGATGAACAGTTTCTGTTTTGTTTTGTTGGTTTTGAGGAAGACTCATAGTTGAAATAAACAGTATTTATAGGTTCTTTAAAATATAAATTAGATTCAAGAACACAAATCAACTAAATTACGGTGCTTCAGTTACCTGATATCATCAAGCAAAAATATAATCTTAATAAACCATCCCATTCATTTCTGCACCAATACATACAGCATGTTCAAATAAAACCTCAAGTTCTGCCTTTCTTCTGCTTTATTACGAACGCTCATAACAGTGAAACAGTTTACAGAATTAAACACGCACATAGCTTTTTCAGATTCATCACTCCTAAGTAATCAGTACACAGCCCTCAGAAAAAAACATCTCCCTGTTTCTTCACGCTGTCTTAAGTGTGCTCTAGACCACGGTGGTGGGGTCACAGGACCGTACAGTAGTTAGTGTTCCCATTTTCCCCAGCTCTATTCTCAACTGCAGCTCTGGGCCTTTGACTTGGTTGGTGTGTTCCTTTAAGTCTCCCTTAATCTTGAACAGAGCCTGTCCCTCTTATGATTCTTGAAAGGACCATTTGTAAAGAGTCCACGCATGAAAAAGAATGAATGTCCCACGATCCAGATCCACCCAATGTTTTCCTGTTTCTACAGCAGGCTAATGTGTGGGGCAAGACTACACACAGTGCTGCTGTGGGTCTGAATCAGCTCGGCTCGTGCCGTCATCCCACGGCTGCTCCTGTCAGCGCTCACCTCCTGGGTGTTTATCTGTCAAGTTTATGTCTAAACCCTTCAGACTAACACACATCACTGCCTACCCTGCACTAAACATACACTCGCGCCATTCTATAGGCAGGTAACATACCGCGATTCACATTGATTGCCCCTTCAAAGAGAAAAAGACCACCTCCAATGATGGATGCATCAAGACTAGACTGAAAATCCATGGAACAGAATACAGAACTGACACCTGCTGTTCTTGTATAATCTGTACTTGGCTTTACAGTGATATTTACTTAAAAGGAACAATGTACAGTGGCTCACACCTTCAATCTCAGCCCGTGAGAGGTACGACAAGAGCACACTTCAGCTAAGGAGTTCAGAGACTACCAGGACAAGTGATCCTGCCTTCAAACAGTAAGAGCCAGTGAGAGGGCTGAGTGGATCAATGCCTGCCACCAAGGCAGACTACTGATTACTGGAGTTCAATCCTAGGACCACAAAGTAGAAAAGAGAACCGATTCTTGCAAGCTGTCCTCTGGCCTCTACAAGCACAGGCATGCATGCACACATACAGATAAATAAATGTAATAATAAAAAATTAAAACAGAAGCAAAACTATCTTCAAACAGCCTGATGCTTTTCTATTAAACAAACCGGCCATATTCAAAACATTCCATTTACCTGAAGAAATATTGACAATTTCTTTAACAATGGCATCCTGGGCCTCCTCATACTCGCCTTTATTCTTAGTATATTCTTCATTTAAAGAAGAGAGTTCACTGCAAATCAAAACATGGCATTATTAAAAATATCAAAATGTTTGCCAGAAGTAAGGTTAATTACACAAAATACATTCATATTTGTCATATGAAGTATCTGAACAATGAAAATTAAAAATTGAAATACAAGTAGAAAAATGAGCAACCAAGCTGGGTGTTGTGGTGCATGCCTTTAATCCCAGCACACAGAATGCAGAGGCAGGCAGTTTTCTGTGAGTTAAGGCCAGCCTGGTCTACACAGTGAGCTCCTTCCTGAACAGCCAGGGCTTTGTAAGAGACTACGTCTCCAAAAATAAATAAAAAACAAACAATAAACCGGGGGGTGGTGGTGGTGGTGGCGCACGCCTTTAACCCCAGCACTCAGGAGGCAGAGCCAGGCGGATCTCTGTGAGTTCAAGGTCAGCCTGGTCTACAGAGTGAGATCCAGGAAAGGCGCAAAGCTACACAGAGAAACCCTGACTCAGGGAAAAAAAAAAAAAAGAACCAACCAACCAACCAACCAACCAACCAGAAAAACAACAAATAACTAAATGAAGGAAAATGGGCAGCACAGAACACCAAAAGTATAGGTTAAAATACAAACTACTGAAGAAAGTTGAAGATAAACCTAGGGAAAATGCTGGCCTCAAAGAGAAGGAATGGAAGCTGGCTGGCGAGGCGGCTCAGCAGGCAGCGGTGCCCACCAGTCTGACGGGAGAAAACAAGTCACCCTCCGCCCTCCACGTGTGCAGTGTGGCATGCACCCCCCCCCAACCAAATAAAAAGCAGTAAGTGTCTTAAAAAGAAGAAAAGGAATTAAGAGGGAAAAAAGAAGAGACACAGCGAAGTGGAAGGAAACTGGCGGGCCAAGGGCCTAAGAGCAGCACAAGGAAGGTCGCCATGGGGAATGCAAATGGGGCTAAAGACAGGACGAGAAGGCGGCATCGAGTGAGACCGAAGTCCGGCTGCACAAGAGGCGCCTGCTCCAGATCACAGAGGCCACAAGTCTAAGACTCTGAGCGACACTCACGGGAGCCTTTTAAGAAGAAAACTACAGAGCAAGCATTCCACCTGTTCCACAACTTGAAGAGCAAATGGATTTTTTCACAACTTTTAGTACCGTGTGGCCGTTCAGTCCACTCTTTTATATCTGAATAACCCATAGGCTCCTTGTTTATGTAACTTAAAATGTATTTTATTGAAACAGGAGTGATACAATGTATTAGAAAAACAATATGCTTCTAATCACAGCATTTGGGAGGCAGAGGTAGGCGGATCTGTAAGTTCCAGTCCAGCCTGGTCTACAGAGCAAGTTCCAGGACAGCCAAGGCTACACAGAGAAACCCTGTACTAGAAAACCAAAAAGAATTAAAAAAAGAAAAGAAAAAAAAAAAAAACTTTCTATCTATGAATAATTCTATCCAAAACTTCCTGAGATCAGTTTTACAAGAAAAAGAAGAAAAAAGTTAAGTTTTTTCAGTAGCAAACATAAAATAGCTGTAATATAGTGAACAGCCCAGTAAGGCCGTAAGTATCTACCTTAACTAATTTATACATTCAACTGAAACGGCAGATGTTTTTCTTTCTACTTGATAAATGACACCAAAACTTTCCTAAAGAAATAAATGAGGGGCTGGAGAGATGGTCAGCATTTAAGATCGCTAGCTGCTCTTCCAGGACCAGAGTTCAAATCCTAGCACCTAGGTCGGGCAGCTCACAGCCACCTGTAATTCTAG
Source organism: Peromyscus leucopus (assembly GCF_004664715.2). Taxonomy (NCBI): domain Eukaryota; kingdom Metazoa; phylum Chordata; class Mammalia; order Rodentia; family Cricetidae; genus Peromyscus; species Peromyscus leucopus. The sequence continues at coordinate 17,569,220 of NC_051081.1, forward strand.
CTCCAGAGGATCCAAGGCCTCTGGCCTCTTATGCACAAACCCATTTGCAGACACACTCACCTAAACATAATTTTAAAAACAAAACTAAATCTTTTTTAAGAAAACTAAACAACAATATGAAGCAGAGCACAGGGGAACCAGCTCCAGTGGACACAGAAACATCAATTATTAATTCAATCTACTCGGGTTTTTAGAGGCTGTTTCTGTTGCTTGGGGTAGGATCTCACTCGGATGCCGGGGCTGCCCTTGAACTCACGGCAATCCTCCAGCCTCCGTGGAGCTGGGACTCCAGGCACGAACAAGCCTCCTGGCTAACAGCTGAGTATATGACGAGCTTCTTGGGAGAGAGAAAGCCTGACTCTCGGTCGATGCTTTTTAAACAGTGACCGCTAAAGTAAAAGCTCTCTGTCAAAGACATCGGAGTAGCATGCTCGCCCACCTGTTGGTAAACTTAACTCCGTTCTTCTGAATGTCCACTGTGCTGAAGTTCTTATTGTTTCGAAGGACTCTTTCTTCCTTGCAGGTCACACGAAAATAATATCCAAACTGTGCGCTGGAATCCAATTTAATCTGTTTGCCGGCATCCAATCCTTCATGATCAGAAAAAAAGTAGGTCATAAACACATACACTTTTCAGTGTAAAAGTCAATATCATTACATCTGAATAGTGCAACACTTAGGACAAGGCAACACACTGGAAACTACTATATCTCACTGGAGAAGATTCAAAGCCCACTTCATTGGCGAACTATGTAAAATACGCCTATGGAGTCCTTAACCTCTCTTATAAAGGCTGGCCACTACCATGGAAGAAGCTGCTCTTTGTACAGGTAAACCCACCCAAGGTGGCCAAGCACCAGCTGTGAACAGCACTCACCGATTCAGATGTTGGACACCTATGAGCCTGGGTATGGTATGGCCCACGCTTAAGCAGTTTTGCATGCATAGTGCTGCTTTTATTTTATTTTTTAATATTTATTTATTCCCGTGTGTGTAACTGTGTGCCATGGTTTATGCGTTGAGGTCAGAGGACAAACCATGCGAGTTAGTTTCCTCTCTGCACCACTGGGTCAAAGGCTGGCCATGAGGTAGTGAAGTGCCTTGACTCACTAAGCCTCCATCATGGGCCAGGCTTCTCTATTTAACAAAGAATGGTTGAAAATTAGGGCAGAACTGAAAACGGCCAAATGCAATTTCTTTTTTTTTTTAAATGATTTATTTAAATTTGTTTTGTGTGCATTAGTGTGAAGGTGCTGGATGCTCTGGATCTGGAGTCACAGACAGTTGTGAGTTGCCATGTGGGTGGTGAGAATTGAACCCAGGTCTTCTGGAAGACCAGCCAGTGTTCTTAACCACTGCACCATCTTTCCAATCCTGCCAAATGCAATTTCTAAACAAAATTGACTGGACAATGAGAGTCTAGAACAACTAGGCTTTATTCTTGTTCAGTGCAGGAAATTTCAGAGCATACAACGATTTACCAGATCAACTTTACGTATCTAAGATTTGTGAAATTTTCTATCCTGCCCTCTGCTCATAATTTTACTCAAAATGATTATTAGACCACACTATAAAACAAAATACTATACAGCAATTTGTTAGCTGAAGAACAGTAACTGAAATTAATAGCAACAACTACAGACAGCCCTCATCTGCGGAGAAAGGACAGCAGAGAGCTGTGTGTAAAAAAAAAAAACAAGGTTTTAATAACAGAATCTCAAAATGGGAATCCCACAGTGACCATCTGCCATCAGCAACAATTAGTCTCAAACTGAAGCAAGTGCCCTCTTGGAGGCAGAAACCAAGATTGGGTACCAATGTGATCACTGTACAAATGATTCAGCCCTCCTTAACTCATTCTTACCAAGACCCCGGGCAGCACTTATTAACGTAGCCTGCATCTTCTTTTCCAGGCTATCCATTACTTCTCTTAGTTCACTCAGGTTAGGATCAAATGAAGGTTTTACAAGGAACTCATGGTTTTCCACCTATAAACAGAACAAGGAGTCACTAAACTATGCAAACAAATGGGTGAAGACAGAATTTACCTATGGAAATGTGGCTGATGTTGGCAGGATTGACCGTCCCTGAGTCACTCAGACAACACTGAGAAGAACCTCTACTTATTAACAGACTTTAACAGGAGCTCACGACGTCTAGATGCACAGGAATTACCCACTGGGAACAGCGTCTCCAATGCTAGCCTTACTGCTGAGGAACGTTCAGTGTTTGGAACCATCACCAAATTATAGCTTTTCCCAAAGCAAAGAGCTGTCTGAAGAACATCAAGTAACAGTCCTAACCCAGCACAGGACCCCACTCTAAGAACGCTGTATCTAGTTAGTGCTGGCTAGACCTCAGCGGGTAAAGAACTGTTACAGTTACATGTTCATCAAAATTCATGATTTGAAAACACATTTGGGTGTGGGGGTGACTGCTGGGTCAGACCCAGTCACGGCACTCTTAAACACCCTGCTTCTGTAAACTGCTCCCACATTCCATTTCTGGAGACAGGGTCTCCCTGTGCAGCCCTGGCTGGCCTGAACCCAGAACTTGGGGATCTGTCGGCCTCTGCTCCAGAGTACTGGGATTAAAGGTGTCCACCGCCACGCCTGGCTTTTGTACCTATTATTAAATAACAAGAAACTGTAATGAAAAATGGATCTCATTTATGAGAGGAAAGACAGGCACGAAATTTTTAAGTCTTTATTATGTAGAGACCTTTACAAAGACAATTTATTTGAAGATTAAATAGAATTGGTTTCAAGTGATGGGGCAAACCATGGAAACAGGCACTTAAATGTTAATAGCTGTTCATGCCTAGTGATTGTTCTTTTTTTAAAACAAATGACTAAAAGTTAAACAAATAAAATTACAAAGGAACATTTTAAAAAGAAGTCTATCTGTACCAGGCATTAAAATTATTAAATACACAATTATACATAAAAGCTTAATATGAGAGTGAGTCAATTTTCTCAAACAAGACGACAAAAACATTCCCTAAATAAGGCTGAAACAAATTGCTCCTAATTATTATCCACTTAATCAGAGCACATCTTCACACTCCTAAAGTGAACTACCTAAGAAATAAAAATCAAATTACAGAAAGCTAGCAGAAAATGAGTATTAAAAATAAAACATGTTTCAACTATATAAAATATCAAAAGCTAAAATTTTGAATAGTTTTCTCTCTCTCTCTCTCTCTCTTCTTTTTTTCTTTTTTTTTTTTGGTTTTTCAAGACAAGGTTCTCTGTGTAGACCAGGCTGGCCTCGAACCTGGAGATCCACCTGCCTCTGCCTCCTGAGTGCTGGGATTAAAGGTGTGAGCCACCACAACCGCCTGGCTGAATAGATTTTTTAAAGATGAAAGATATATTATCAGTTTTACCAAAAATATAAAAACATAAAGGGTAGTTTTTCTTTTTATCAAGGCACTTCTCTACATGTTAAGCATTAGGGTCATTGAATGGACAGGCATAAGCGCCTGAAATGAGCCGAAAAGAGGGAGGAGAACACTGTAATAAAGGATAGGACTATTTAAACAGCCCTGAGCTGTTCTCCAGCCTTCCTGATGCAGGCACAGTCCACCACAGCGTCTTTCCTACCTCCTGCCCCCAACCCTAAGAAAAAGAAACCGCAGCGACACCAGTGAGGCTTCGCAGAAACCACACACCCTTCTCTCCTTCACATCTGCTGAGAGTGGAAGTTGGGAGACTGTTTAAAAACGAAGAGGAGCAGGGGCTGGGCATGCTGGTACATGCATTTAATTTTAATCCCAGCACTCAAGAGACAGAAGCAGGCAGATCTCGGAGTTTGAGGCCAGCCTGGTCCTATATACGAAACAAGTTCCAGGACAGCCAGGAGTACAAGAATTTTCTTTCTTGAAAAAGAAAACAACAGGGAACTGGAGAGATGGCTCAGAGGTTAAGAAGCAGTGGCTGCTCTTCCAGAGGTCCTGAGTTCAATTCTCGGCACCCGCATGGTGGCTCACAACCATCTGTAATGAGATCTAGTGTGAAGGCACACATGCGGCAGAACACTGTATACAGAAATAAATAAATCTTTCAAAAAAAGTGGGGGGAAGGGAAAATGCAATAAGGATATGTGTTATTCTCTGACACTGCAATACTCGAAGATAAAATATGTGCATAATAATCTATCAACAGAACAGAGTATTAATAGTCATTTAAACATATAATGAAGATTTTGTAGAATAAGGACCAACACTTGAGACAACTACAGGGGAAAAACAAGGCTGTCCGGTGGACTGAAGTGTGCTACATAACTTGCTTCTTCCAGGGAAGTTCCTATCCTCAACCCCACCCCCCAGAAACCTAACGCTTAAGCAGAACCCTGAGAATTCTCACTAATTCCAAGTCTGGAGAGGAATCCTTATCTCCTTCCTGAAATAAAAAAAATACAGTTCTGAGAGCTGCTGGGAAGCTGGAGAGGTGGCTGGGTAGCCAACTGCTCCTAAAGAGGACCCAAGTTCGGTTCCCATTACCAGCACCCACATGGAGGCTCTCAATCACCTATAATTACAGTTCTAGGGATGCAATATCCTCTTCTGAGGATTTCTGGCTCCTGCATACACTCATAAAATAAAATAAATATGTAACAAGTAAATGTTTAAAACAAAAACGGAGAAAGAGCGAGCTGTTGGGAAGACCTAAGCAAAGCAAGGGGGAACTGAACAAGTAGGTTTTAACTTCAATAAACACAGCTAAAGGGAGCACATCAAACGGCCACCCTCCAGCAGTCTGTCACTTGCTTTACGGTAGTCTTTCAAACACTACTGTTGTAGAGTATTATTTTAAGGTGTGTTACTGTTGTTCATGTTGCATTTGTTTAGCTCTGTGAAGCTGTGTTACTGTGTCTGTCTAAAACACCTGATGGTCTGATAAAGAGCTAAACGGCCAATAGCAAGGCAGGAGAAAGGACAGGTGGGGTTGGTAGGCAAGGAGGATATATAGAGGGAGAAATCTGGCAGGAGAAAAGATTGAAAAAGCCAGAGAAGGAGGAGGATTCCAGGGGCCAGCTACCCAGCCACGGAGTAAGAGTGAGAGTAAGATTACAGAAGCAAGAAAAGGAAAAAGCCCAGAGGCAAAAGGTGGATGGGATAATTTAAGTTAAGAAAAGCTGGCTAGAAACAAGCCAAACGATGGCAGGGCACTGATAATTAAGAATAAGCCTCCGCCTGTGTATTTTATTGGGGAGCTGGGTGGTGGCCCCCCAAAAGAGCAAAAACAACATCAATGCACTATCACCTACCTGGCCACTGAAACAAGCCGCCAGGTCAGCAAAGGTGACAGACAAGACAAGCAGGGAGCTCGTAAGTGGGATGAGACCAAGAATCAAGACGAAAAGAATGAGAAAGAAGCCGGGCAGCGGTGGCGCACACCTTTAATCCCAGCACTCGGGAGGCAAAGGCAAGCGGATCTCTGTGCATCTGAGGCATTTTCTTAATTAGTAATAGATGGGGGGAGCAGCCCACTGTGGTGGGCAGGTGGTCCTCGGGTCTATAAGGAAGCAGGCTGAGCAAGTCATGATGAGTAAACCAGTGAGCAGCACTCCTCCATGACTCTGCATCGGTGCCTGCCTCCAGGATCCTGCCCTGTTTGAGTTCCTGTCCTGACTTCCTTTGAGGATGAACCTCCCCAGCTGCACATCACAATAATAGCAGCCCTGACTAAGACTCAACAACCTTGTATCCACAGCCCTGAGAAGGGAGAGTGAAGGCAGACTCTCCCTGGACCAATAATGGGGTTTGGATAACAACCGTCTACTATTTATGCTGGCAGACAAATCGATGTTAGCTGCTGGCTTTTTTATTGCCTCTGCTTCTACTGTGATCAAAACGGTCTTTTTTAGTAAAGCATATAACTGAGATCAAAGATAATCTTTCCTAGCTTCCCTCAGAACCAGATGTGGGGTTCTGAATCAATCCAGGCCAAGGGAATGTGAGCAAAAGTCATGTGTACCATTTCCAAAATAAACGACACATTTCGACTGGCTGGAGAGAAGGTGAGTCACCTTGCACTCTGAAGATGGAGACAGGCACCACAGCGGTGGAGAACCAGGACAGGAGCGCTTGCCCGTCCCACTGGCCGGGGGCCGACACACCTAGACTACTGTCAGGATAAAGCTAAAGGCCTAATCTCAGTAAAAGGACCAAACGCTGCCATTCTGGCTCACACCACCAGTATTCACTGCTGCATTTTGTTTTCATTTTCACTCACAGCTACATCTTCACCTGAATAAATCTGGAAAGCCCCAGACTGAGAAGAAACCTTGAAAGCTCCACTGAGGCAGGGCATGGTGATGCATGCCTTTAATCAACAGTCAGGTAGGCAATTCTGGGAGCTGGAAGTGACTTCAAGGACGGACAGTCGGGGAGATCGATACAATTTACACAAAATCCAGCTAAATACAGAAACATGGAGGGTCCGGGGAACCGCTGAAGGAAGACCCCAGACTCAAATAGTATGTAAGGACAGTGAGCATTTATTATACCAGCATGCATGTGGGGTTGTTCGCCTGTACCAAAGGGCAACGACACCAAGGCGGACGTTTAAGCACAGCTAAGCGGAGTTTTGGAGGCAGTTAGACCATCTCATACATAACTGGTTAAGCAGGCAGCAGTTATACTAGTATATTCGTTAACTGGCCGAGGTTTAGTCCTATCATTTCTGGACACATCTGCACAAGCTTGGCCGTGACTCAGAAGGGACTGCTGGGTTTGTCCTTGAGATGCCGAGACGCTGACTTAGACCCTCGCTGTTTGTTCTCTCCCTCGACCCTGAATGTGAGGACTTGTAGATAAATGGCCCTTTGTTGGGAGAGACACCTGTTTGTCCTTCTCGGAGAGCTGGAACCTAAATTCAGTTGTCAAAGTGGAGAGTTTAACTCCTTCACACTTGTAAAATGAATGAGGAAAAAAGCCAACAGGACACACATGTGCACACACATACATGCACACTCACAAAAAATTCAACAGGAAACACTGTATACATCCTAAGACCCAAGACCCAAGAGAAGGCTATAGGCACCACTAAGGGTCATTCCCCAGCACCCAACACAAACTTTAATTAACTTTAAATATGGAAAATTAAATATTTAAGATATTTAGGCAAATGGTAAGAAAACAGCTACTACTTACAATGTAGGAAGCTAAAACTGAACTGAAACACTTCTATAAATAAAAACACAAGCACTGGAAGGAAAAACTTCCTTCTCAAGTGTCCAAGTGCAGTCGAGAAACGAGAAAGGAAGAACAGTGCTCAATACATCATGACGGCTGTGCGGCTTGGTCTGCCACCTGAGGGAACCTCCTCAGGATGGCCCTTCGGTGAGCCTACGGGACATGTTCTGGACTGATGAGGGGGGGAAGGACCCGGGCACTGCGCGTGGTGCTATGCCTGGACAGGGCCCTGGGGCCTATAAGAAAGTCAACTGAGCAATCCAGAGGGAGAGAGCCAGTAAGCAGCCTTCCTCCACAGCTTGCTGTGATCGCTGAGGTGAAATAAACCTCCGGTCATGGTCTTTACCACAGCAGCAAAAAGCAAAGGAAGACAGCTGTTAATTCTCCAGAGTTGATGAGAAACATGAACTGGCTGTAAGGAGGAAGAAGCCCCGGGCTGGCAGGCTAGCTCGGTCAGTACAGGTGACTGAAGAGACGGCTCGGCAGGGAGGACGGCTGTCGACTCCCGCAGAGGACCCTGGGTCAGTCTGGAGCACCCACATCAGGCAACTCAGTCACCTCTAACTCCAGGTCTAGGGGTGTGAAGTCCTCTTCTGGCCTCCTCAGGTACGTGCACACACATGGCACATAGAAAATTCACAGACACACATACACACCTAAATTAAGTAAATAAATCAATTTTAAAACAAGATTTGTACAAACTGTCCTCTGATTTCCACATCCATACTGTGGCATGCGCTCCCCCCCTCCCCAATAAATGTAATACAAAGAAAGAGAAAGAAAGAAACAAACTTTGGGTATTCAGAAGTAACACCTGGAAAAGCCCTAGTATCGGGAAGAAAAGCACAGCAGAGCATCATCTAACACATCATCTTACGGCAGTTAAGAGAGAACACGGGCCCTGAACCTAAGTCTCCTCAGTAACAGGAGTGAAAAGCAGACGTCTCCAAGCAAATAAAACAGCCTGACTAGCAGACTCTAATCAATGGACTTCAAGTCTAAACTCAACAAGTACTGTGTGGAATGGAAATAAAGGCACAGAGCTAAAAGCACTAGCCAGTAATGAAGACATGTAATTTGATATCAGGTGTCTTAAGGGTCTAGTGACTTCTCAGTGCTAAGAAACCAACCAATGGCTCTATACACCAGTTCCCAACCCCAAACTTAGAGATAGATCCCAATCAGTGCAAAAGTGAGCACCACAGAGGCCGAGGACACACCTGTGACCCACATGGTGGACCACAGCAGGAATCTGAAGTCAGCCTAAGTTACCTTGTGGGACTGTTTCACGGAGACAACCGGCAAGGAAGACCCACGAAAGGATCTGGTGGAAGTTCACACACCTGAGACATATGTAATAGGCTAAAACTGCTACTGACAGGATTGGGGGGGGGGTCAGCTACAGTCAGAGCTCGGTGGTACAGAGCTTGCCTCATGTGTGTTTACACACGACCCTGGATGCAACACCCAGCACCGCCAAAACTCCAGAGTTACCACTGCGTAGTGGAAAACCGAAGTCAGGAAACATGCAGGGCGCTCAAGTGTGTGAAGAACTTCTGAAAGCGGACACAGACCAAGCTTAGCAACTTTCTTCTAAATAAGTGATGTTGAAAATAAAGCATAACTGAGAACATTATTCCTTTCTGAACCTGTGGGGTGCAGGTTTAGAGGAGGGAAGTAAAATGCCAGACACATAATAACCTCCAGCCATGCCAGCCCAATACCCCACCGCACACAAATAAACGTCAGACAAGAAAAGGGACTGGGGAAATGGCGCAGTGGTTAAGACTGCTTGCTGCACTGTGTCTTGCTTCAACCGTGTTTGGACGGAGCAGACCCGGGGGCTCCCTTTGTGAGCTTCCAGCTGCCTTTCAGTCTTTCCAGTTGCAGCCTCTGGGACCATCTCCTCACCGCCTTCGGCTCCCAGGACCAGCCAGCACCGTCTCCTCACAGTTAGCTCCACACTGCATATCAGCCATGAGCTCCCAGGTTCATCAGAATTATTCCACCTGAGTGGGGGCTGCAGTGACCGCCTGGTCAACTTGCACCTGCAGGCCTCCCTCACCTACCTCTCTCTGGGCTACTATTCTGACTGGAATGACGTGGCCCTGGAGGGTGTGGGCCACTTCCGTGAACTGGCCGAGGAGAAGGGTGAGGGTAGGGTACCGAACTGCTCAAGATGCAGAACGATCGCAGGGCCACGCTCTTCCAGGATGTGCAGAAGCCATCTCAAGATGAGTGGGGTAGAACCCAGGAGGCCATGGAAGCTGCCTTGGCCCTGGAGAAGAACCTGAGCCAGGCCCTCTTGGGTCTTCATTCCTTGGTTTCTGCTCACACAGATCCTCATCTCTGACTACCAGGAAAACCACTTCCTGGATGAGGAGGTGAAGCTCATCAAGAAGATGAGCAACCACCTGACCATCCTCCGCAGGGGGGCTAGGCCACCGCCATCTCTGAGTACTTCTTTGAGCGGCTCACTCTCAAGCATGACCAGGAGGCGAACTGCAAGGGGCCCCCTCCTCTGCTCTGCAGCAGCCAGCCTCAGGACCTTCACCTGAAACTCTGGGCCAACGAGGCAGCTTTGTAACTGCCCTGGAGCCTCTCCCAAATCTTAGACCAAGTAAAAATAAAGCTTTTTGAAACAGCAAAAATAAATAAATTTTAAAAGGAAAAAAAAGAGTGCTTGCTGCTCTTCCAGAGTTCCCAGTAACCACAGCAAGAGGCTCACAACGACCTGCAACTCTAGCTCCAAGGGATCTGATGTTGTCCTCTGGCTTCCATGGATATCTGCACTCACATACAAATGCACACATGCATATATATAAAAACAATAATAATTATATATAACAGGGTATAAAAATGGTAATGTTTGAAATTAATGAGAGAAACACAACCCAAAAAGATTTTTTAAACATCTTAAGCTCTCCAAACAGCGGAACTACAGGGAGAGGGAAATGCTGGGTTGTGGGGGACCAGCCCCCACCTTTTTCCTCACAGTACTCTTGAGGAGTGATTTAGATAGAAGGATAGAGAAACACAGGACAGCCTCGGGAGGGCCTGGATCCTTATCCCCCAGCCCCTCTGGCTCTTCAGAAGGGCTTTTGCTAGATCAAAGCACACCGCACCTCCAAGTGCAGACCCTTCTTCCGATCACCTGGTAACCACACACATGGTCAAGCAATCCTCTAATGCAGCTCTGCTGGGTAAAGCAAGCTCAGGTCTCACTAGGAAACCTTTGTGGGCCTCCACACTGGGGGAAGCACGAACATTTAATTAGTGACATATCTTCAACAAGTAAAGCAGCACCTTTAGAGGTAACCACTGGGGGCAGGAAGGCAGCTAGCTCAGCAAGTGAAAGTGCTTGTTGTCAGCCTGACTCCCCCAGTCCGAGCTGCAGGACACACATGAACACTGACTCCCTCCAACTGTCCTCCAGTCTCCACTCCACACATACACACACACACACACACACACACACACACACACACACACACACACACACACACAATAAATAATGAACCTTAAAGTATAATATGGAAAAATAAGAATAAAACCAACAAGTTCAGCCAGGTGAGAAGCACCGGAAGTGCCTGGAAGTGCTGGTGGTGGACTGCCACAGGATCAACCTCGACAAGTAGCAGGAAGTGACTTAGAAACTTTCTTCTTACTGGCTAGCTTTCATTGATAGTACCAGAATGTGGTATGCAGGCCACTTGGAGAGAAAAGTCATCAATGAATTTCACCATTAGTGGACACTGCACACTACAATTCCCATCTACAGACAGGAGCTGCCCAATGGTGCTACAGCAGTGTCCTAGTTGGGGTCTCTATTGCTGTGACGAGACACCATGACCAAAAGCAACTCGGGGAGGAAAGGGTTTATTCGGCTTACACTTCCACATCATGTCCATCATTGAAGGAAGTCAGGGCAGGAACCTAGAGTCAGGAGCTGATGCAGAGGCCATGGAAGGATGCTGCTTACTGGCTTGCTCCTTGTGGCTTCCTGAGCCTGATTTCTTAGAGAACCCAGACAGGGGTGGCACCACACACAATAGGCTGGGCCCTCCCCCATCAGTCACTAATTAAGAAAATGCTGTACAGGCTGGTCTACAGCCTGAACTTATGGAGACATTTTCTCAATCAAGGTCCCCTCCTCCCAGATGACTGTAGCTTATGTCAAGTTCACATCAAACCGGCCAGCACAGTCGCATCAAGTTTTATTTTCTAATTGGCTCTCAGGCCTGCTCCACAGGAGGGAATTCCTGTCAGGTACTGTAAACCTGGTCAGAAGCCCATGGCTAGGGAGTCACTAGCCCTAGGTGGGGAAAGATACTAATGTTGTTTTCCTAAATGGAACCGTCAAACTGCCCATTGACTATTTATGCCTTTACCCAGATCAGCGCTGCCTCAACCTTGGCCAGAGAAGTTTGTCTCTGCAGTGGTCAGTAGTTAACTCAGAGACTCATAACTCGTCAAAGAGATGAGACGTATTTATTGAGTGCTCAGGCTAAAATAGGGCATCTCTCTCTCTCTCTCTCTCTCTCTCTCTCTCTCTCTCTCTCTCTCACACACACACACACACACACACACACACACACACACACACACACACTCACTCATGGGAGAATGGCTGGAGAGAACGTAAAGAGTCAGAAGATGGAGGAGTGCTAGAAATGCTTTCTGGACCCAACACAGCCATTGTTCTGTGAGCTCACAGCAGGCAGGTCTGGTGAGCTAAATAAGGTCAAGCCGGTAACATCGCAGCAGGATGCAGGGGCACAGGGAGCTGCCGACAGATGAGGCACTCCTGACAGTCACGGCTACTAGGGAAGGAAGGAAGGAAGGCATTTGTCTTCTCCTGAGGCCACTGGTAGGTTGCCGGTGACGCTCCAGGGATGGTGCCCACTCAGGAGCATGCAAGCAGGAATAACTAGACAGTGCATTATTGACAAAAAGGAAGAAGACGTGACAGGAGACACAGGGGAAGTGGAAAGATTTGGGTTGGATTATGTTCAAGATAAATTGTATATATGGATGAAACTGTCAAAAAAAAATCTTAAAAAATTAATACAATTCACTGAAACACCAATAAAGGAAAAGTGTCTAGTTTTGTGAAAACCAATGCTTTTTGGAATCTTGGCTTAGGATAATTTTGATCTACATTTACTTCAAAGGTAGAGAAAAAAAGATTTATGGAAAGCAGCCACAGAAACACTTAGAAAGCTTGGGGGTGGCGGCACGGTACATTGTGTAAATGATGGATCCTTCATCACGTGAACTCCTAAGAGCACAGCTGGAAAGCCGAGAGGCTTTCAAAGATTAGAAACGAACAACTGAAGAGTCCCCGGAGAACTTCTCAGAGTGGCTCTAAAAACGTAAATTTAAATGCCTAAATTCATTACAAATATCTGTGATGACGGGAAAGGTTAGATCAATCTGCCTTGTAACCTGGGATAAGGTTAGAGTCGTGTCACTTGAAAGGAAGAAAGTGGACACCAGGAAAGCTCCCGAGGAAGCACAGGTTTAAATTAGGAGTGTGACTGTTTAAGACACTATCCCACTACAGACCGTGAGAGCCCGCAGTTACAGTGACGGGGAGGACCTGGGGAGGACCTGCTACCGGACACGGCAGTCCTTCCCCGCCCTGCGGTGCTCATGCGTAAGTGTCCCTCCTCCTCATGGAGGAGGCTGACCCTATAACCACCCCGCTCAGCTCAGGCCAATCACTGTGTCTATTCCTCCATCAACCCCACCCCACCCCACCCCTAGCTCAGGCCAATCACCCGGTCTATTCCTCCACCAACCCCCCCCCGCTCAGCTCAGGCCAATCACCGTGTCTATTCCTCCATCAACCCCTCCACCCCACCCCACCCCCACCCCTAGCTCAGGCCAATCACCCTGCTCTATTCCTCCACCAACCCCGCTCAGCTCAGGCCAATCACCATGTCTACTCCTCACACTACACTCACTGCTTCAAATGGTCTCATCGCGGCAAATGGCAGGGCTCAGGATGTTGGCTCAACTGCTACTGGTAACCATTTTAAGGCCAAAAATGAAACTAACTTTGATTAAATTAAAATCACAGAGTTCAAGAAACTAGGTCTTCCAGAGGGTCTCACTGGTTTTAGCAATTCTAATTAAAAACTATCCTATCTTAGCCATTTTATACTATAATTCCTATTTTATTCTTTCTAGAATATGCTGTCACACCTGCATACACACACACACAAACACAAATATATACATAATCCAATACAATCAAATCAATCAAGATCACATAGGGCAAATTATGAGCTCAAATAAATCTACAGGTACTAAGAGCCAAAGACTAACAATTTCGCCAACCAAATCGTTACCTTGATACCACTAATTTGAGTACATATTTCCTGCATGGTCATTCATGGAAGACCAGCTCCCACATTTATTTACCCCATGGACTCTTGAAGAGCGAGGGATAAGAGATTTAGATAGAAATATAGAGAAGAGAGACAGACAGACAGAAACACAGGGAGCCTCGGGAGGGCCTGGTTCAAAACCCACCAGCCCCTTCTGTCTCTACTAAAGGACTTTTAAAGGAATGCCAAGGGGTGGAGCAAAAGACCTCCCCCAGCACAGCCAAGTGCAGACCATCCCAAACACCTGGTGACCATGCACGTGGTCCAGCCATCCCCTAATACAGCCCTACTGTGTAAAGCAAGCTCAGATCTCACTAGAAACCTTTGTGGGATCCCACAGTCATTTAATCAGAAATTTAGCTTAGGTTTTTATTTTTAAGTTTAGAAAATTTTCAAGCTAGATATTCCTGTAATCCTAGCACTTAAAATGGTAGGACTTGAGTTGGGAGGCCAGCCTTAGTAAAAGGGACACAGTAAGATCCTAACTCTATCTAGTTCCAGACAATCCGATGAACTCTTCTGGTTTCTATGGATACCAGACACACGCACAGTGTACACATACATGCCGGCAAACACACACACATAAAATAAAAATAAATACATCTATTTAAAAAAAGCACTTATGCTTATTTTATGCACAAATTAACCTCACCCCTAAAATAACTTCTCTACAGGAAAAACAGAACCGTTTTCATTTGCCCTTACCCCTTCCATTTTTTGAGACAGTCTTACATTATAGGCCACTCTGAGCCTGAACTCACACAACCCTTTTGACGGTCTCCTGAGAGCTGCGCTTACATGAGCCACCATGACCAACTTTTCCAGTAACTAAAATTCCTTCTGCTTGGGATGAAAATATTGAACCTTCAGAATCATTTATGACACCGTTCTCTTTCAAGTTGGGACAGTGGCTCACTCTTGTAACCCTTGCACCCCTAATCCTCTGAACTGAGGCAGGTGGATACCAAGTGTGCACAGGATGTACACAGTCCACTCACACTCAACAATCACGGCTGCGGCCGACTTTACCTCACTCAAATGATGACTGTTTTAAAAGGGCTGGGCTGGGATGCCACACTCGCCCCCCACTTTAAGGCCCCCTAGGTTTGATCCCCAGAACCGCCTATCAAATCCATCTCTTCCTTGTCTGTCACTTAAATTTACATTGACTAGCTACAAAGTTGCCACACGTAAGCGCCAAAACCAAACTTGTGCTTTTTTACTTTTGTTTCTGGTTATTCTTTCCTTTCCAAAACTATTTTGCTGTGGGGATTAATGTAAACTGCATACCTGATCCATATCCAAAGTTGTTTCTATCATTTCTTGAAATTTTGAAAAATCAGAACGAAGATCAGTAAGAGGAGTCACAAAAACGGCCGTCAACAATGCCTGGTGTCTTCCTAAAACAGAGCAAAAACAAAATAAAGACAACAGCTCATAACCAAATTAAAATACTGACCATCCTTTGACCACAACGCAGACTGTGCAGGTCTCCAAACTTAATTCCACTTTTATGTTTTAACGCAAAATTAACACAATTTATTCCATAGACGGGAAATACTGTGGTAGCACCTAATGCTCCTACTAATACGATGCCTTCCCCGCGTGGCTGCCATCTTTCATAAGCGACGCAGAAACATTCATTATGACTAAATGAACGTTGTTTCTTGCAGATCTAATAAGACAGAGTCAAAGCTATTAAAATAGACCTCTAATTTCCATTTCTAATTTCCATTAACAGCACAGTGTTCCAATCAACAGAGGTTGTATCAAGTCGGGTATTTAAACTGAACTTGGCTACTCAAGAGTCACGCGGGGAATTATGTGAGGAAGGGAAAAGGACCAACAGTAACTTCGAAGAACGCAGAGTTAGAGCTGGACGCCAGCCCCCAAGCTTTCGGCTCTCAGGCTTTCTCCTCTGTAACATCTGTCCGCAGTCCCTTTCCTTGTCAGAACAACGACGCCCAGCCAGAAGACGGGGCGGGAGGAGACCCAGCACCGAGGCTGTGCTCCGCACCCGACTGCTACTAGACGTTACCACTAACTGCTACTCGGGACACAAGGATTTTGTTCTCTCCTCATCACCAATAAATTCTTATTAGGAATTCTGCAAGTGATCCCTGGCACACCGAACTTTATTCCAATCTCAAGAACTCCTGAATGAGAATGATGAAAAGCTATCATGGAGTCATGTTTCATTATTAATCACACAGCCTCTAACACACTGAGGAAACAGTACGTATGTGTGAAACATTTAGACAGACTGTAAACAACACTTTGCCTACATAATGTCTGTGGTGTTACAATGCCTGGCTCTTTATCTCCATTTGGCTTAGAAACTGCTGGTAAAAGGATGAATGGCAGCCAGTCAAAACAGTGATGCTGAGTTACAGAATGATCTTTCCCCGTCTTCATTAATGTTTTCAATGGGATACAGCAGTGTGACCCTGTAATCCCAGCACTTTGGAGAATGACCTTAGCAATGACGAGCCCAGAGGTTTTAGTCCAATGTCCCTCTGCTTTCCATGTTAGGACATGCAGCTGAGGGGACAAACCATCAGCAAAGTTTTATAAAGGGTCAATTCTGACCCTCAGTGCAGATTTATAATTTGTCGAAACTAGACTCTGTTAAAAGCAAATCCCCCGCCACTGGGTATGGTGGCCTGTAATCCCAGCACTCGGGAGGCAGAGGCAGGAGGATCTCTGTGAGCTGGAGACCAGCCTGGGCTACAGAGTGAGTTCCAGGGCAGTCAGGGCTACACAGAGAAATCCTGATTCAGAAAAAAACAAGCCGGGCGGTGGTGGCGCACGCCTTAATCCCAGCACTCGGGAGCGAGCCAGGCGGATCTCTGTGAGTTCGAGGCCAGCCTGGGCTACCGAGGACTCAAAAAAAAAAAAAAAAAAAAAAAAAAAAGAAAAAAAAACAAAAGAACTTTAGTCATCCCTCCAGGCCCTTAGAATGTTCTTAAATGCATTAATTAAGAGGCTGGAGAGATGGAGGGGCAGTTAAGATTGTGTCCTATTCCCACAGAGGACTGGAGTTTAGTTCCAAGGACCCACACTAGGCAGCAAACAACACATTCACTCCATCGCCAGGAGATCCATTGTCTTCTTGTGGCTTCCAAAGGGACACAGACACGGACGGACGGATGGACACACACACACTAAATTTAAATGCACTAATTAGAAGTCCATGCTTCAGTGGGACCAAGTCCTGTGCTCATTGCATGAGTTGGCTGTTTGAAACCTGGAGCTTATGCAGGGACGCTTGGCTCAGTCTGGGAGGAAGAGACTGGACCTGCCTGGACTGAGTCTACCCGGTTGATCGCAGTCCTGGGGGAGGATTTGCCCTGGAGGAGGTGGGAATGGGGGGTAGGCTGGGGGTAAGGAGAGGGTGGGAGGGGGGAGAATAGGGAACCCATGGCTGATATGTAGAACTGAATGGTATTGTAAAATAAAATATATATATAAAATAAAAAGAAAGAAATAGACTGAGATAAAGTTTTATACAGTTACTATATTCTTTTCATCCAAAAACTATCCTTAGAGCTACACCTAAAACAATATATCTGTTATGTTTGATTTCTTATGACATATTTTTCTGCCTTCAAAAAGTTTGCTTTTAGTAAAACCATGACAAAATTTTACTTCCTCTGATGTTTGAGTTGAATAAAACTGTCACCGTGTCTCAATAAAAAAAAAAAAAAAAAAAAGTGCATGCCTCTATAGCAAGGGTTTGTATCTTGATAATTATACTAACAGGATTAGTTTCTTTTGTACCTATTTCATGTGCTTAAAAACACTATTCTGAGGATAGGTTTTATTAGAAGCCAAAAGAGCCGATGGTACAAAACAAAAACAAAGTTATGAACACTAGACACAGGGCAGAAGATGTGGCTTCTATTCCCAGCACCCACACGCCAACTCATCACCATCTATAACTCCAATTGCGGGGGATCTGATGTCCTCTTCTGGTCTGCAGGCTCAGACACACATGTAGGCAGAACACCCATACACATAAAATTAAAAAAAAAAAAAAAAAAAAAAAAAAAACTAGAAGAACCTGGTTTTGGCCAGGCGGTGGCGGTGGTGGCGGCAGCAGCCCACACCTACAGTCTCATCTCTTGAGAGGCAGAGGCAGGAGGATCTCTGGTCTACAGAGTGAGTTCCAGGACAGCCAAGGCTGTTACACAGAGAAACCCTGTCTCAAAACCAAACAAACGCAGGGCGGTGGTGGCGCAGGCCTTTAATCCCAGCACTCGGGAGGCCGAGGCAGGGGGATCTCTGTGAGTTGAGGCCAGCAAAGTGAGTTCCAGGAAAGGGATAAAGCTACACAGGGAAACCCTGTCTCGAAAAAACAAAAACAAACAAACAACAGGCCTCAACTCCAGCCTTATACCATTTCGGGTTGTTTTCTAGGGTTGGTCTGGTTGGACAGGTACTGTGATAGTTTGAATGGAATTGGCCCCAATAAGCTCATAGGGGAGTGGCACTACTAAGAGGTGTGGCCTTGTTGGAGGAAGTGTGGGGGTGAGCTTTGAGGTTTCTTATGCTCAAGATACTGCCCAGTGAGTCAGCTGACTTCCTGTTGCCTTCTGATTAAGATGTAGCCAGCACCACATCTGCCTTGCATGCCGCCATGCTCCCCGCCATGATGATAATGGACTAATCCTCTGAACTATAAGTAGGCACCCCAATCAAATGTTTTCCTTTATAAGAGTTGCTGTGGTCACAGTGTCTCTTCAGAGCAATAGAAACCTGACTAAGACAGGTATCATCCCTTCCAGTTGGGCGGTGGCGACGCACGCCTTTAACCCCAGCACTCAGGAGGCAGAGGCAAGCGGATCTCTGTGAGTTCGAGGCCAGCCTGGTCTGCAGAGCGAGATCCAGAACAGGCACCAAAACTACACAGAGAAACCCTGTCTCCCTTCCCTACCACTCCCAACCGAGTGGGAGTCAACCCAATGGGACCCCAACCGAGACTATGCAGTCACCTTCGCCAGGAGAGATGCTCTTTTGTCAAGCGTGCTGAGAAGCCGCATTACCCTGTTAGAGCCTCCAAATAAACCAGCAAGAGCCACGGCTTACAGAATTAACTGCAAAGTTGCTTTCCATACAGTTGCTGCCCCCTGCTGTCTGCGAATATACCTCACTTTCAGTGTTTTTTCTGAACTAACAGTAAGCCTAGAATTAATCAAAACCAAAACAAAAAAAATCACAAGACAACAAGTCGAATGTAATTTCTAGAAATAATATATGCTAATCTACCTTTTTAAGTCATGAGTTTGCTCTAAAAAGCATTATACTTGCTTTATTTTATTTTTTTACAAGTGAGTCTGTTTTGGAACTGTGAACAAGGAAGTCAAGAACACAACAGAACAAGAGCTCAGCATAGTCTACCAGCTCAGGCTGCACCCATTTGCTGCATTTAGCAGCCGACAGCTAACTTAGCAGGTGTCAGCTTGGTCCTGTGACCAAGGACGGGAGCCAATGGGTGAACAGAGGACGAGAGGAAGCACAGGCTTTCAGAAACTCAAACAAAGAGGAAGACACAGACTGGTACCAAAAAGGGACACAGACTAGACAAAATGATTAACAACACAGCAACGCAAAGCAAATGCTACTCATTTATACAATGGGGAAAATGAAGCACAAAGAGGAGAAACGTGTGTACATGTACGCACAGGTAGGTGCATACACTGCGTTTCCATCCATGAACCACACATGCACATTATACACATTTGTCAAGCCAGGTGACTTTACTCACTAATATTCTATCAATCAACCAGATGGAATTGGTTTATGTTAGAAACTTTTGTTTTTTGAGACAGGGTGTTGTGTGGTCTGGTCTACGTTGACCTTAAACTCACTGAAGGGATCTAGCAGGTCCCCGAGTAGCAAACAGATCTTGCCCTTCCCCCTCCTCTTGCTAAACCCTTAGATTACATTCCGAAAGCTAGTCACCAAGGTCTATCCCCTTATTTGGCCACTTTCTTAAGCCTGATTAATTCCTAAGGCAGATCACTAAGGTTTAACTAGCAAAACATCCAGGTCCACCAATCAAAAATCCCCCTTTGGCTACCCTAATTAAGATACCCCATCAGAACTTAGCAACCCATCTCAGATCATTCTAACAGACATCTCCCCACCCCCGACTTTTCCCCTCTTAAAATTAACTCTTGCAAAGCTATTTGCTGGATTCAGATTCAGTCACCTTGTTTCTTTTTGCCTTGCTTAATAAAGGATCTCTTTGTATTTGGGTGTGGTCTGTGCCTAATCCAGGGTATTTAGGTGTGGTCTGTGCCTACTCCAGGGTCCAGCAGGGAGAACCCCAAGTTCCTTCACTTGCTAGAGTCCAGGACCACACAAAATGCCTGGTCTTCCTGCTTCTACTTCGCAGGGACTGGCTAACGAGCTTACTCCACCGCACCTAGCTAGGAACTTCACTTTGACCCCCACTGTGAGAGTACCAAGACCCTCTGTCCTGTCACGGGATATGCACTAGGAGGTAATTCTACCAAGCCTTAAGCCAGCCTGTTGGCTTGCTATTGAGATAGGATTTTGCTGAATGGCCAGCCTTGGTCTCTGTTGGGGATATTACTTTAAGGTGTGTTACTTTTGTTTATGTTGCATTTGTTTAACTCTATGAAGCTGTGTTACTGTGCTGACTAAAACATCTGATGGTCTAATAAAGAGCTGAACGGCCAATAGCGAGGCAGGAGAAAGGATAGGCAGGGCTGGCAGGCAGAGAGAATACATGGAAGGAGAAATCTGGGAGGAGAGAAGAAGGAACTAGAGACTAAGGAGAGGAGGACATCAGGGGCCAGTCACCCAGCTACACAGCAAGCCACGGAGTAAGAGTAAGATACACAAAAATAAGAAAAGATAAAAGCCCAGAGGCAAAAGCTAAACAGGGTAAGGTAAGTAAAGCTGGCTAGCAACAAGCCAAAATAAGCCTCTGTGTGAAATATTGGGAGCTGAATGGCGGGGCCCCCCAAAAGAGCAAAAGTATCCAACCACAGGTCTCAACCCCAAGCTAGTCCTCCTACCTAGCATCAGGAGGAACTGGGAATACAGGAGGTCTCTGGCAGAGCCAGTTGCAAACCACAACACACACACAGACAGAGCATACACAGCGGCAGGCTACTCGGAGTCG
The DNA here is from genome assembly GCF_004664715.2 of Peromyscus leucopus. NCBI lineage: Eukaryota > Metazoa > Chordata > Mammalia > Rodentia > Cricetidae > Peromyscus > Peromyscus leucopus. The sequence continues at coordinate 17,589,972 of NC_051081.1, forward strand.
CTGCTGCGCTTCTCAGTGTGTACTAGGACGGCTGACTCGCACACCGCGCGGCAGGAAGGTCTCCTCCGAGTTCTGCAGTAGAGGCTAGTTATCAAACAGGAAAATGCTCCCTGACAGCAAACAAGTGCTTGTTTGGTTTGGTTTTGAGACAAGAACTCTAGCCCAGGCTAGCTCAAACTCAGTAGCTGAAGATGACCTTGAACTTCTGGTCTTCCTGCATCTACCTCCTGAGTGCTGAAATTTGAGGCTTACTTCCGGGAGGGTGCGTTCACCCCCATCTTTCTGCACTGCTGAGGACTGAACCCAAGGTTTTATGCGAGCTAGGTAAGCACTCTACCAATATTCCTGTGCCCAGAAAACATTTCAAAGTCCCTGTAGGACTCCACCTTGTGTTCTGGGGCTCCAAAGACCACGATGCACATCCTGACATTTCAATAATCCTGCAGGACTACAAGGGAAAGGTCCCTGTAACCAACTACAACTGTACATACTGTCCTATGAGTCTTCAGCAATGAAACTGTTGAACTGCCCGCTACTCTGAATGACTAACCCATTAATAAATAATAAAGCCAGGAACACTAACATTGTTCTTTATCTAGGTACTAGATACTCTTATCAAAGTACTAGAAATTGTGTGTACTAGGCAAGTGCTTGACCACTGAACTACATCCGAGTCTATTTTTCACTTCCTTTTCTTGGAGATAGGGTCTTCTTATGTAGCTAGCCCAGGCTGGCTTCAAACTCAAGAGATTCACCTGCCTCACCCTTCAGTGCTGGATCTAAAGGCTTGCACTACCATGCCTGGCTTGCTTCTTTTTGTTTATTTAGGTGGCTGGTTTTTATGAGCAGGGTCTCACTGCATAGCCCTGACTGGCCTGAACTGGCTATGTAGACCAAGCTTGTCTCAAACTTATAGAGATCTGCCTGCCTCTTCTTCCTGAGTGCTTGGGCTATTTATTTATTTAATTAGCTGCAGGGAATCCCACTAAGATGCCCAGGCTGGTTTTGAACTTACTCTGTAACCTAGGTAGGCCTTGTATTTGCTATTTATTCTCATGCCTAAACCACCTAGTAGCTGGGATATAAGACTGAACCAACCTTGGTGAACATTCATTTCTAAGGAGCAAAAGCCATGCTTCTAACCCCCAGTATTGCAATACATACACATGTAATGCTAAGTAGCAAACATTCCAAGTTACCTCAAGACTTCTGGCTTCTGCCATTAAGTACTGCTCAGAACAAACCATCAGAAACCTATCATCAGAAGTACTAGACCTGCCCTCCCATAAAATCAGCACATTTGCCCAGCATGTGAGTTGGGCCGAAGGAAAAGTAAAAAAGCCAGAGTGAAGGAAAGCCCGGCTGTCATCACCTTGGTATTTCTTCAGAGCCTGTATGACGCTGGGGAGCTGGTTCACACCCTGATACAGCCGGTAACAGTCCTGTAAGTTCGCGGCTTGTCTCTGAAACTTCTTGGCAAGTCGGTTAAGATCTGGAAAGCGACGAAGCAAATCCTCCTGTAAAGTCTGCCTCAGTTCTGAATCTTCTACAAAAGCTTCCACTAAATCTAATCTGAAAAAAAAAAATAAATAAATAAACAAAAATAAACAAAAAAATAAATGTTGAGATTGCTCAATGGGTAGGCACTTGCCACCAAGCTTGCTTTGAGTTCCTGAGTTCAATCCCCAGAGGATCCACATGGTAGGGGAACTGACTCCCCCAAGTTGTCCTCTGACTTCCGAGAGTGTGACAGACACAGACACACACACACACACACTTTTCCAATACAGGGTTGGGTAAAAAGAAACTTTAAATCACTATCATGGCTGCCTCAATCACTTCAGTCTTGGAATTACACCACATATGGGTTTCACTGAGGTTAGCTGGAAAAAAAAAAGAAGCAACTTTAAAAAATAAAGATGAAGGGATTGGGGGGGCGGGAGGAGGGATGAGAGGGGCTCAGTGGTTGGTATGTAAAATGAATAAAAAACATTTAAATACAATTTAAAAAAAAAAAAAAAAAAAAAAAAATGAGGCCGCTCCGTGAGTCCCACCGGCGGAGCTGGCCCGGGGCGCTGTGCCCTCGCTCGGCTTCTCTCCGCCCCCCGCGCTGGCCGCGGGCTGCGCTGGGTCGCGGCGGGCCCGCAGGCGGCCATGGCGGCGGGCGCCGGGGCCAGGCCGGCGCCGCGCTGGGTGAAGCGCTGGGCGAGCCGCTGAGCGCCGCGCAGCTGCGGCGGCTGGAGGAGCACCGCTACACCGCGGTGGGAGAGTCGCTGTTCGAGCCGCCGCTGCAGCTTTACTGGACCTGGCTGCTCCAGTGGATCCCGCTCTGGATGGCCCCCAACACCATCACCCTCATCGGCCTCGCCATCAACCTGGTCACCACCCTAGTGCTCATCTTTTACTGCCCTACGGTCACGGAGGAGGCACCATACTGGACTTACTTTTTATGTGCCCTGGGACTCTTTATCTACCAGTCACTGGATGCCATTGATGGGAAGCAAGCCAGAAGGACAAACTCTTGTTCTCCTTTAGGAGAACTGTTTGATCATGGCTGTGACTCTCTTTCCACAGTATTTATGGCCATTGGAGCTGCGGTTGCTGTCCGCCTGGGAACACATCCTGATTTGTTGTTTTTCTGCTCCTTCATCGGGATGTTCATGTTTTACTGTGCTCACTGGCAGACTTACGTCTCAGGGGTGCTGAGATTTGGAAGAGTGGATGTAACTGAGATTCAGGTAGCTTTAGTGATCATCTTTATATTGTCTACATTTGGAGGAGCAACAATGTGGGACTATACGATACCTATTCTAGAAATAAAACTGAAGATCTTTCCAGTTCTTGGAGTAGTAGGTGGAGCAATATTTTCCTGTTCAAATTATTTCCATGTGATCCTCCATGGTGGTGTTGGCAAGAATGGATCTACTATTGCAGGTACCAGTGTCTTGTCACCTGGACTCCACATAGGATTAATCATTATATTGGCAATAATGATCTATAAAAAGTCTGCAACAAATGTGTTTGAAAAACACCCTTGCCTTTATACTTTAATGTTCGGATGTGTCTTTGCTAAAGTTGCACAAAAATTGGTGATAGCTCACATGACGAAAAGTGAACTCTATCTTCAAGATACTGTCTTTGTTGGTCCGGGCCTTTTGTTTTTAGACCAATACTTTAATAATTTTGTAGATGAATATGTTGTTCTATGGATAGCAATGGTCATTTCTTCATTTGACATGATGATATACTTTAGTTCTTTGTGCCTGCAAATTTCAAGACACCTTCATCTAAAAATCTTCAAGACTTCATATCAACAAGCACCTGAACAGGTTTACAAGCATATTGACTGACTAGTAGCCCAAGGAAAAAAGGAGGAGCAGTTAGGGGACCTATGTGTGAAGGAAATCCCCCTATGCAGGAGGCTAGTATATTATCTATAAGGTTATGTTTAAATGTAAAACATAAATCTAGTAGTTTCCATTATGTCTGTCAGTAATGAATCCCTTTTGTCATTAAGGTATTTTATCACTGACATCAGTATAATATAATGTCTGTATTAGAAATAAGAACAAAAAATAAATTTGAATACCAAGGACGGTAAGAAATTGAACCCCAATAATTTAAATAAGCACTGCGTCTACAATATACCTATCAGACTTGGGGTTTTGACTGCCAAAGGATTAAACAAATATTCAGAACTTAAAAATAGTTCTAGCCTTCTTGGCAGTGACATTTGATTGATGAAAGTTGAAAAGTGAGCTCAAATACTAAGTATATAACAATAATACTATAATTGAGTCAAGTGATACACTGAGAAATATTTTTATATAACAGCCATTGTTTAAAAGAGGTATGCTAATTATAGAAAGATATACTTGAGTCTACTATCTAGAATTTAAAACAGTGGTTATGGGAATTTTGTTCTAATTTGTACTTAGTAAAAGGAATCTGTTGTATCAGTTTGGCATAATGTGAACCTTTGAGGGTAACCTTGTGCCTTAGTAGTCCAAGTAAAAAAATTCACTTCCATGAAAAAAATGGACCTTAAGTCCCCAAAGGAAGACAAAAAGTAGCTAAAATAATTGACAGGAAATTAGTAACTTAGAAAAAAACAAGTGTCAGTTATTCAACACTAAACATATTAGGTACTACTGACTTTTTTCTATTCTAGTTGAAAAATGCTTTAAGATTTTCTTTATAAAATACTAGAATTATCTTAATACTCTTCAGACCTTATGACCCATATGACCTTATTTCTAATTTCATACAAAAGTTCCATAGGCTATATGCCATATGATGAAATAATCAAATACACATGTACTTTAAGTATTCCAAGCAAGAAAAGGAGATTTTTAAGTATATATTTCTCAAAAGGTTAAAAATATGTGAATACAGAGAAAACCCTCTGAAGTACTTACTTTGCCTCTTTACTGCCTGGTAAACTTCTGAAAGATCTTAAAAGTTTGAATGATTCTTAAGGTTTATATTCCATGTTGCAGACATAGCTAAGTGAAAGAATGAATGCTTAGCATGGGTGAGGCCCTGGCTTGATCCACCAGCAACACCATGTGCCCACCCCCCAAAAAAGTATTTATAAAGAATTGAACTGTCCTTTTAATGTCAAAGCTAATGGTAGAAGGATAATTGTTATATAGACTGTTATATAGACTGTTTAAAAGGGTGGGTTATGAACAAAAAGAGATTGTTGCTTTCCTTCAAATGGGATGTTTTGTTGTTCTGAATGATTCATTGAAGGCAGTTTCAGCAAAACTAGTAAGTTTAACTGACTTCAAAGAAATGTTGAAGCAATTCAACATGTATAAAATTGAGTTTAAGTTTCTCTGTATAAATGCCTATTTTAAAAGTTACAAAGTTGAAGTTTGGAAATGAATGCGAAATCAAGCTTCAGTATATTTACTGAATGTTACAATGGAAAAGGCAACTAGGTAATTCATATTTGAAAACAGATATGAAATACTTAGACCATAAATAACTTTAGCTGTGTTTGTGGTAATGCTCTTAATCATTACTAAGGGCATGTGTCATTTAAGTACAGACCAGCCCAATTAAATGGTATCTTGTTGACCTTGAAATATTATGAAATATTCATAAATATATGTATTAAAACTAATACTTATATTTTCAGGTGTATTAATGATTTTATAGCATTTATAATTTATTCCAAGACACACTAAAGTTCTTTTTAATAAACTGTATAGTAGATTCGTTTTTTAGAATTGGTGATCTATTGTTTTAGTAAACATAAAGATGTACACATAAAAAAAAAAAAAAAAAAAAAAAAAAAAAAAAAATGAAGAAGCAAGCCAGGGTGGTGGTGGTATAGGTCTTTAATCCCAGCATGGGGAAGGCAGAGGCAGATCTCTGTGAGTTCAAAGCCAGCCTGCTATACACAGAGAAACCCCCCTGGGGGCGGGGCACTGTAAGCTACCTCACAATGTCACCCCTGGGAGGTGAGGCAGGGTCAGGAAGGAGTTAAGGCTATCCCTTCCTAACAAAGTGAGTTTGTGGCCAGCCTAGGCTGCACAACACGATGCCTTAAAACAAAAACCAACACACTAGCACACAGCAATCCGCATGCTCCTTCAGTCTGGCCCAGATACCCTGAAAAGCCTAATGAATTGCTAGTTTCACAAGTCTATTCAGTAAACCACTTCAGAAGTAATTACAGTGTCAGTTTACATTTCTAGATAACAGATATCGTTAAAAAAAGAGAAAGCCTTCTGTTTCCTTGACAATGCCACTTTAAAAACCACAATTTTAGATATATCAAAGCTACTACTGGCATTAACAGAGTATACCTATCAGTCATATTAAATTCAATCTCAGCTGCACAAAATTAGATAGTATTGTATTAAATAAGTCACAATTTAACTGGAATACGTGATAAATTTTTAGGGTCACTTAATCCCTAAAATTCCAACAGGACTCTCTGGAAATTAATCATAAAATACCTGGTATTTTTCTAAATTATTACATTTATCTGTGTGTACATGTGCTTATACATGTACAGCACACACACAGAGGTCAGAGGCAGAGTTTAAGAGTCAGTTCCTCCTCTACCGTGTGGGTCCCTCAGATGAACTCGGTCACCAGGCTTGGAAGCAACCACCTTGGAGTGCGGCATAAGAACTCAGCTGGTTATGGCAAAGTCACTGCCTGGAGGAATCAGGGAATTCTTCCAGAGGAAGCCAAATCCCAAGGAGTTTTTGGTGTTACTTGGCTTGTTATATATCAGCTGTCTTCTGTTATGAAAATCATGTGTGCCTTCATAGTTTTCCCAATTGACTTTTCCCTAAGAAGGGCTAACAGTGTGGACTGATGACTCTCTGGACATACACATTCCAGGTATTTGGAGAACTGCCTTAGGGAAAGGCTTTCTCTGGAATCAGATCTCTCTCTTGGCTACTTTCAAGGACTAGCAGTAATAACAGTCCACATGCAAGTCTCCTGATTTAAGATAAATTCCACAAGGAGACACCGCCTAGGTCAGGTGGATGTTCAGTAATAGCTTTACACAATTTAGCACAGACCCCTCCTTTCTTACAGCCTTACTAACTTTATAGACCTCTAACTCTTTATCTAACCACTTCTAGGAATATTTAGATAACCTTCTGCACTGACAGCTATGCTCAGCCAGAACCCCAGTTCAAGCCTCCCTGTAATTATCATCATTGGCAGCATCCAGCCAGGTCCATCCCCAGATGGAGGAAAGTACCTTATCAGAGATACCTCTGTATTCTCTAAGAACAGACTTAAGCATCCAGGCTACCTATTTGAGAAGGCCTGGTGGATGTGCGAATTAAGCTTAACTTCCTCCTTTCCCAAATCTTTCCTCTAGTTCCAGATCTCCCTTTAACTATCACCAGAGGCATCTAGCTGTACACAGGTTGCCTAGCGACTGAGCACACCTTCCCCCACCCTGCAGAAAAACAGCAGATAGCTTGGACAGATAGGAGCCACAGGAAAAAAGGTGGCACTTTTATTTTCTCCCATTGACCTAGCAACTTATAGATTCTTAACATTTTCTACCAATCATGTTTAAGACTATTGATTTAGCACATAAGATCCCTCTTCTTAGATATTACCCAAATTTAGCCTTTAGTTTAATTCATTAGTCACTTCCCTTTTGGGTTGCAAATGATAATGAACAATTACTGCCCCTCTATGTGATTCTTATCACCCCTCCATTTGACCCTGGAAGCCTGACAATCACAGCCTGAGGAAACTCTTACCTGCCTTTATGACCACACAAGAATTCAAGCCTGTGGGAATCGATCTACCTCAAGACCCAGCCATACCACTCTTGGGCATATACCCAAGGAATGCTCAATCATATCACAGGGACACATGCTCAGCTATGTTCATAGCAGCACTATTCGTAATAGCCAGAACCTGGAAATAACCTAGATGCCCATCAACTGAAGAATGGATTAAGAAAATGTGGTACATATACACAATGGAGTACCCCTCAGCAGAGAAAAACAATGACACCATGAAATTTGCAGGCAAATGGATGGAACTAGAAAATATCATCCTGAGTGAGGTAACCCAGACCCAGAATGACAAACATGGTATGTACTCACTCATAAGTGGATACTAGATATAAAGCAAAGAACAATCAACTGCAACCCACATTACTTTTAATCCACAGATAATAAAAATGAATGTTTAAGAATAGCCAAAGATGTCTCCATGACGGGTAAGGTGACCTGCTGACGTCCCATGCAACCTAAGTCAGAAGCTCATTTATTAGTAAAAGGGGGACCTGTAGGGCCCTGGCCCCCGTTTTGGGTAACTGTTGCCTTGCTTGCTGACCTTGACCTTGATATCCTCCCTATGCTAATTCCCTCCTGGATTTCACCTTCCTGAATGCTTAAGGGAAGTTCCTTGTCTATGTATCCTGCATAATGGGTGTTAACAGCTTAGATGCAAGATTGTAAAACATCGGTAGGGAACTTCTGCCCTCCAGGGTTCTCCCATTGTGCTGTAAGCCTGTATTCAAGACCTCTTCCCTCCTTCAATAAACACAAGAATACCCAAAGATGCTGGGTGGTGGCACATACCTTTAATCCCAGCACTTGAAACATTGAAACCCTGTCTCAAAAAAACATAAAAAAAAAAAAAAAAAAAGAATAGCCAAAGATGAAAAAGCACAGTCACAGCTTTTCTTAACAAAAATAATTTTCCATATAAAGCTATTATGTCTTTCAAATTTCAGAAGAGCAAAATAGGATCAGCAAGATGGCTCAGGTAGGGGCACCTGCTGCTCAGTACGATGACCTGAGTTCAATCCCTGGGACCTACGTGGTAAAGAGAGAGGTGACTCCTGCAAACTGTCCTCTGATCTACACAACGCACGCACGCACGCACGCACGCACGCACAAAAAAATTAGAAATGGGGGATCAAAGACACTAAGGGAAGGAACAAAAAATGTAACAAGTGACATAAACTAATTGAGGGAAGAATGATTCCTTTAGTTCTGGCAGAGCTGACTCTACGTACATCACATAAGAACCTATACTGACACACTGTGGCTCCCACTGTATTCCCAACACACTGGAGGCTGAAGAAGTGGGAAGCCAGCAGAATTACATACTGGGTTTCAGGCTAACCGAGACTACAGAGAGAGACCTTCTCAGACAAAAACAACCTCCTCATCTCACACTATATGTTAACTCCATGTTATTTATAGAACTAAATAAACCACTCTTTTCTCAGTTAAAAAAAAAAAAAAAAGAATTCAAGACTAATGACCTTGCTTCACCAGAGGACTGCTATTGTTTATAACTAGACTCTGAGAGACTTGGGAACAGAGAGATGGAGGAGAACAGGGAGGAATAAGGAGGATTTTGACAAGAGAGTTCGTGTAGAAGAGATGGAAGATGAGGAAGAGTCAGAAGGGGAAATACTAGCTGGGTAAGAACAAGATGAAAAGGACCTAGATGAGGCAGAATTAAGACAAGAGAACTAAGATAGAACTTAGAGGGCAGCAGCAGATAAATAGAGAGAGAAATCAGGCAAGAAAGGAGCTAGGCATGAGAACAGAACTGAAGCTGTGTAGAGAGAGAACTCACACCAAATAATAAAGTGTGGACTAAGGAGTTTCCTGTACATAGAGTCATTTCTTTTCATCAAAAATTAAGCGGGGCTGTGGTGGCGCACGCCTTTAATCCCAGCACTGGGAGGCAAAGCCAGGCGGATCTCTGTGAGTTCAAGGCCAGCCTGGGCTACCAAGTGAGTTCCAGGAGAGGCGCAAAGCTACGCAGAGAAACCCTGTCTCGAAACCCCCCCCCCCAAAAAAAATTATCAGATGGTTGTAGATTCTTCCCGGACCCTGGAAGAGGACTATCAAGGGGCTGGACCCCCATAGTCCAAGATAATGAAGCAGGGAGACTTTCACCAGCCCAACATCTGGTTTTCAAAAGCAGCAGCATTCTTGGAGTCTGGAGATGTGACAGGGTGGTCCAGAGTACTGGCTGCTCTTCCAGAGAACGCAGTTTTGATCCCCAGTACCACGGAGCAGCTCATAACTACTTATAACGTGTTTCAGGGGATCCGACACCCTGTTCTGATATCCTCAAGCTCCTGCACATACATGATGCACGCACATACCCTCAGTTATGACCTGGATCATTCTTCAGTGACAGGGTCCTGTGGAGGAAGATTAGGGATGAGGAAATAAGAAAGATAGGGAGGTTGGGACCAGGAGGTCTTACAGAAGCTGATGGCTTATGCCAACAAGCTAATTAAGAAGTAGAGCCATCGCCAGGCAGTGGTGGCACACACGTTTAATCCAACACTCGGAAGGCAGAGGCAGAAAGATCTCCGTGAGTTTGAGACCAGCCTGGTCTATATAGTGAGTTCCACGACAGCCAGGGGGTACAGAGAAACCCTCTCTCAAAAAGCCAAAGGAGGTGGGGGTGGGGGGCAGAAAAGAAATGAAACAAGGTTGGTTGTGATGGTGCATGCCTTTGATGCAAGCTCTTTGGAGGCAGAGGCAGGAAGACCTCTAAGGTGTTCAAGACCAGCCTGGTCTACATTATCAAATTCTAGTCCAGCCAGGCCTACATAATGAGACTCTGCCTCAAAAATCAACTGTATTCTGTCATTTCTTTAAAACCAGTAAAGGATAGAGAGTCGGATCTTCAGTTAAAATCACTTGGCTGCTCTAGAAGAAAACCCAGGTTTGAGTCCCAGCACCCTCACGGCAGCTCAAAACCATCTGTAACTCCAGTCTCAGAGGATCTGATGCCCTCCTCTGACCTCCATGGGCACCAGGCACACATGTGTACACAGACATATACACACACAGGCACAACATCATACACATAAAATAGATAAATCTAAATGCAGCAAGTCTGATCTTTTAAAGAAAAGTTGTTGTGGCCAGTAAGAAGGCTTATCAAGAAAAAAAGGACCTGAATTCAATTCTCAGAAAGAAGGGAGCAGGCAAAAGCACCTTGGCCTGAGTACTGCCATTTTGACTTCAGACTCCATTCCACCTGCAGGGTGAAATACAGTTCAGGTTCCTAAGCCCTAGGGGGACTGAGAACTTTCCAAAGGCTGATCGACCTCCTCCCTAAACCATAGAAAGAGTCGTTACGCATCTTCAGTTCTTTAGGAACATCATGGCTGATCCTAACCCCAGAAGGAACCCACGGATCTGATTGGACGGACTGAAAGGCCTGCACTGCATGTCGCTGACAATGACGGAAACACAAGGGAAGTCCCTAATCTCTAACTTCTGACTGGTGAAATTTTAACTGTAACCTAGCAACAAATGTTCGGGATTTTGGCGAGTCCTCGTCCTGCAGCCCCGCTCCTATAGGCGACCCGCTTACGTGGTGAATTATTAAAATCCTTGGAACCGAGTGCTGTCCCTCTCCTTCCTCACGGCACACACAGGCTAGCTGTAAAGGAGGCAACAAAGCCAACCCCAGAGGGCTGTCCTCCGCCCTCCCTTGCACTCCCCCACAGATAATAAATAAAAAGAACTTTTATAACACCAAGAGAAGTTAGCTGGGCTAGAGACAGAGCTCAGCACAACACCCTGGGAGGAGTTTCCAGTATTGCTTCAACCTCCAGCACAAGACAAACCGAGGGTGGCCCTCACATATGCCAGGGCCTGGGAGATGAGGCAGGAGGAGGAGGAGGATCACAAGTTCAGAGTCAGGCCAGAGAGACGGCTCAGGGGCGAGGGCCCTCGCTGAGAACCCGACTATCCTGAGTTTGACCCCGGGAATCTACATGAAGGTGGAAGGAGAATGGATCCTACAGATTTGTGTTCCACACCTATCAGCCCCCCGCCGCCACACACACACCATACACATAATAAAATCTTTCTAAAGGTTAAATTCACCCTCAACTAAATATTGAGTTCAAGGTCAGTCCAGGACCCCTAACAGAACAAAATGAAAAGAAAAACGAGTGTGAACTGGCTATCCGACCGAGTAAGCGGCGTTACCACGCAGGGTTAACAGAGTAAGCGGCGTCACCACGCAGGGTTAACAGAGTAAGTGGCGTTACCACACAGGGTTAAGAGAGTAAGCGGCGTCACCACGCAGGGTTAAGAGAGTAAGCGGCGTCACCACGCAGGGTTAAGAGCGGACCGCTGAAAGGCAGGGAGAGCACACACTGAATGCCGTACCTCTCTTCTATTCTGTTCTTGTCCAGGAGAGGCTGCTTGATCCACTGGTTGACCAATCTCTGTCCTTGGGCAGTTTTGCACTTGTTCAGTAATGCAGCCAGAGACTGGGAGCCAGTGGTGTCTTCAACAGAACCCTAGTACACAAACAATAGCATAAAAACGTTCATCAGCAAAGCCTTTATTATGCCATGAAATAGAATTGGGGAACAATAATGAATACTATTCTCCAAATATACACCAAGAACTGCCCACAAAAATGTCTCTAAGGTAAAACCTGTTAATCTACATTTAAATATGCAGTTTGCCCTCAGCTAAACTGCTCATAATTACTGGAGTTTTTAAACAAATTCAAAATAGAACCTTAAAGCACTGCTGTAACACAAATTTACCCAAAAGACTGGACAAGTATAAATATATATGCTGTTTGAGATTAGAAATCAAATACAACAATTAAAAACTACTGATCTAGTCTAACTACAATAATGATACAAAATACAAATTCCTTAAATAGATCATTATTTGTGAAAGGGAAGTTTTTTTGGGGGGGAGGGAAGGACTTTTTTTTTTAATTATTCGGTCCGTGTCATCGTCCGTCCGTCCCCCTCCCACAGGGTTTCTCTGTGTACCCTGGCTGTCCTGGAACTCACTCTGTAGACCAGGGCGGGATTAAAGGTGTGTGCCACCCCCGCCTGGCTATTCAGTTGTTTCTGACTCTTGTTGTCTTTCTTACCTGGAAAAGGTTGAGGGCTCTGACTGCTGCCATGTCCAGCTTCATGTACTGGCTGAAGTCAAAAGTCGTCAGTTCAAACTGTCCGAAATTGGAGTCATCGGACAGAAGCTCTAAAAACTTGATGACTGCGGATAATGATGAAACTGCAACCTAGAAACACATTCAAAACACAAGATCCTTCCATCACCCAGACTAGAGACTAGAAATGCACGAGGAAGGTAAATAAGATGAGCTGGGCGCGGAGGTGTGCGTCTGGATTCTAGTACTTGAAGACCAAGACAGGAAGAGCCAGAGTTCGAGGCCAGCCTGGAATACATAGCAAATGAGGGGCAAATCTAGAACACAAAGTGAAAGGTTGTCTCCCACGCTGGTGAGACAGCTCAGCGGGTAGAAGCACCTGCTCCCCGAGTCTCACAGTCTGAGTTCGAGCCCTAGAACCCAGAGCAGAAAGAATTCCCGACTGTCCTCTGAGCTCCACATACACGCTGGGGCGCCCCAATGACCAGACATGCACGCTCACACGCAGGAATATATATATAAATGAAACCCACCAGGTACGGCCGTACAGCCTTTATTCCCAGCACCTGAGAGGCAGGGGACTGTTAAGTCCTCCTGGACTACATTCAGAGTTCCAGGCCAGGCAAGGATACACAGGGATTCCCTGTCTCAGAAAGGTAGACTCCCAGTCGCTTAGAATGGGGACCAGAGGGGAGATGGTTTACATCGCCAATGGACAAGTGTTAGGACAGCTGGAATCAGTCCCCACAGAGACAGTCTTTTGTAACAGATTTTCTTCTGGGGAATAGCAGAATTCATAGTTGCTTTTCTTTTCAAAATTCTGCTTCAGCAAGATGTGAGAAGAAGAGCCTATGGAAGCTCATCTGATTCCAGGTATGATGGAAGAGGGCTACCAGGAAACCCTCCACAGAGGCCATCTTCACGGCCCTAGCCCACCTCCAACGGCTGGTGCATGAGGAAGGGAACTGTACGGTCTAAGATGCACAAAACTAGACGTGCACATGCGCAGAAGAAAACCATCAGCAAGTGAAGAGCAGCTCATGCTGGACAAGATGACGGTGTATGTCTAAACAAGGACTGTTCCCTGTCCTCACAGATGAATGAGGTCATGCCGGGAACTCCCTCCAGAGGAGCTGGACTGACTGGCATGCAATTCTATAAACAAATATGTGTGGATTCTTTGCATAGTTTACGGAAGTATTAGTGTAGTTTTAATAAGTAAATTTTTTAGGTTACAAAATTTGATTCAGTTTTATATAATTAAAACCCCAATTTCTGATCTGTAATACAGGCCAAGTATTCAGTCTTGTTAATGTTGCCTTTTTACAACTTTTTTCTTTTCCCAAGACAGGGTTTCTCTGTGTAGCCTTGGCTGTCCTGGGACTCGATCTGTACCAGGCTAGCCTCCAACTCAGGAGATCAGCCCACCTACACCTCCTGAGCACTGGGCCTAAAGGTGTGCTGCAGCAGCAGCAGCACCACCACCACCACCACCCTACCACCACCAGGCTGCTTTTTTACACCTGCTAAAATACTGCTCTTTGTTATTTTGCTCTCATTTATTAAAAAAAAAATATTTATTTCAGCAGTATACATAAAAGTAGAAACCCCATCTCTAAAAACAAAATAGGAAAAAAAAAAGACATAAAAATATAGCCCTATAAATCATTTAATTAACAAACAAGGGCAAACTATACTGTCAGAAGTCAGAAGCAGGAGAGCGCCCTATGCACATGAAGATGGTAAGGAAGTCTAAAATCACATCGGCAGGAAGCACAGGAGAGTCCGAATGACACTGAGTCATAGATGCTAGTTAAGAACAATTAAGCTGTAAGAACTTCAGTTACAAATTATCATATGGACCTTTTAATTATATAAAATAAAAAAATTTATATTCTACGTTACTAATATACAATAAAAAAATAAAACAGTAAGAAGAAGTTCAAGACATCCAATAGTGACAAATACTGATTTAAAATATACTTGAGAGCCAGTGAGATGTCTTATTGGGTCAGTGTTCCCACCTGCAGCCCAAGGCTGATGAACTGAGTAGAACTGGAGCAAAGCTGTCTTCCCACCTCCACACTCAAGTCAAGCAATCACCAACACAAAATAGTAATATATAAAATATATCCAACAAACCAGACACAGTGGCCCCTACCTACAAACCCAGGACTCGGGCTATGAAGGCAAGATCTAAGTTCAAAATCAACCTTGTCCATATCACCAATTCAAGCCCGGCCTGTATGAAACCCTCTCAAACAAAACCCTGATTCATTTTAATACACCTATTTTTCCTATATGATAATAATAATCTAATTGCCTACATCAAACTAATTAACATAGAGAGCTGTTTAAAGAATCTCCCCTTATGTCACCAGAAGGCACACATCAACATTCTTTGTTTTGGTTATGAGACAGGGAGACATTCTGTGTGTTCAAGGCCAGGCTGGTCTATATAGTGTGTTCCTGGCCAGGCAGGGTTATATACTAAGACCTTGTCTTTAAAAAACAAACAAACAAACAAACAAAAACAGAAAACTCTAAATCTCTACAAGCTTCTTTACATTTTTAGTAAGGAAGATCGTTTTCTAACTCCTGGGATTTTTACTCATCCTTGTTGGTTTTTTGAAGCAATTTCATATAGCCATGGATGGCCTCCAACTTAATATATATTTCAGACTGCCTCCATCTCCTGGCCACACTGGTTTCTTTTTTCTTTTCTTTTCCTTTTTTTTTTTTTGGTTTTGGTTTTTCAAGACAGGATTTCCTGTGTAACGGCCCTGGCTGTCCTGGAACTCACTCTATAGCCCAGGCTGGCCTCTAACTCAAGAGATCCACGTGCCTCTGCCTCCCAAGTGCTGGCACTAAAGGTGTGTGCCACCACGTCTTTAATTAAATTAGAAAGAAGAGGGGCTGGAGAGATGGCTCAGCAGTTAAGAGCCTGTCCTGCTCTTCCAGAGGACCCAAGTTCAGTTCCCAGCACCTACATAAGGTGGTTTATATCCTTCAGTTCTAGGGGAAGCCCATGTCTCTAACCTCCAAGGGCAGCATAATACCCCTACACACAGAGAGACAAAAATTAAAAATGAATCTTTAAATATAATACTGTAAGGTTATGTTTCAATTTCTCTAGTCATTTTCTTGGGTTTTTCCACAAAGTTTATTGCACATAGAACAAACAGTATCACTAATGTAGTTTGGATTCAAGGTAGGTGTGACAGAAGTGTGGGCCAACAAGACAGGCTTGCAGTAAAGAACCTGCTGCCACGCCTGACAAGCTGAGTTTGATCCCCAGGATTCATGACAGGAGAACACTGACTCCTCAAGGCTGTTCCCTGACTGCCAGCTGCATGCTGCTGTGTGTGCACATGAATGAATGCACATGAGCATGTGTGTTGCAGGACATATGATCACACTGTGAACCCTGAAATTGTGTTACTGACTGGAAAAACACGTTTTTAGTGTGGTGTGGCTCAGCCCTAGGACACACCTTGACTATTGTAAATGGGATTGAATCAAGTCAACCATAGGTCAAGATGGGAGCAGCAACCAGGTGCCAGGAAGTGAACACAGGATATTAGAGAAAAAACCAAAAGCACAGAGTAGGGGGTCAGGGGACTCTTGTTGAGACGGCATAGGAGAAAGCAGGAGCTTCTGGGATGTCGGCTAGAGAGAAAGGTCAGCGGGTGCTTTCTCTGCCTGAGCTAGCAGGCTTTGACCCCAGCATCTGGCTCCCGAGTCTTTATTGGTAAAATCCACCGATTTGAGATTTTGTTAAAAACAACACATGTGCTCACACACATAATAAATGAAGGCAATTTTTGAAAGTGACTAAATTAGCCTTTTAAAATGTCACTGTCCTGATTTATGAATGCACTCATACTTGTAACCCACATACCTGATTCTCCATCTCTGGTAAGACAGCACTATTGGTCTGCTCTCCTTTCTTGCCTTTTAATAACCGGTTGAGATCCTGACAAATGTCTTTAGTGGAAAAGTCGGCTCTCTTTCTTTCTGTGATCAGAACCCCTCCTCTCTGAACAACCTGTTTACAGGAAACATTTCAAATCAGTACAAAGAAACCAATGAGAAAAGGGAAATCCTAACACTAGCAAACAGAAAGTTAGGACAGATTGGATGACGTCACTATACATGTCCCTAGGAACATCTTTTAAATCTATGAACTCTGAGGCAGAGGTAGATGCCTAACCTGGTCTTCACAGGGTGTTCCAGGCTAGCCAGAGCTACACAGGAAGACCCAGTCATTCATTAAAAACAACAACAACAAAGGAACAAAAAACTACGAACTATTAATTCAACTTTCAAGTTAGGAGAAAATAAACTTTCAAAAACAGGTGCTTACTTGGTGTGGTCATGCACACCTTTAATCCTAGCAGTGAAGAGGCTGAGACAACTGAGTAGCAAGCTCTGGGCGCCAGCCTGAATAACAGAGCGAGACCCTTTCTGAGAGAGAGAGATGCTGGGGATAAGCTCAGTATAGAGAACTTTGCCTGGCATGCTGGAAACGTTACCAATGCCCAGTATTGCTGTAGGAGGGGAGGGGGTAATCAGGTAGACATGGTAGTACACACCTGCAGCCCTCGGGAGGCAGGCCAGGTTGGACTATACAATTAGTATATAGAACATCCCTTTAAAAAAGTACCTACCGCCGGGCGGTGGTGGCGCATGCCTTTAATCCCAGCACTCGGGAGGCAGAGGCAGGCGGATCTCTGTGAGTTCGAGGCCAGCCTGGGCTACCAAGTGAGCTCCAGGAAAGGCGCGAAGCTACACAGAGAAACCCTGTCTCAGGGGAAAAAGAAAAAAAAAAGTACCTGCCAGGGTTGGGGAGATGGCTCAGTGGTTAAGAGTAATGGGTGCTCTCCCAGGAGACCAAGGTTTGATTTCCAGCACCCACATGGTGGTTCAAAACCACCTGTAATTCTAGTTCCAAGAGACTCGATGCCTTCTTCTAACTTCCATGGGCACCAGGCATTCATGTGCTGCACATACACACATGCAGGCAAAACACTCAAAATTTTTAGCTGGGCAGTGGTGGTGCACAGCTTTAATACCAGCACTTGGGAGGTAGAAGGTAGATCTCTGTGAGTTCGAGGCCAGCCTGGTCTACATAGTATGCTTCAGGACAGCCAGAATTACACAATGAGACCCTGTATGATGGTTTGAATAAGACGGACCCCCAAAGATTCACGTGTTTGAATGCTCGGTCACCAGGGAGTCGCACTATGAGGTGCAGCCTTCTTGGAGTAGGTGTGGCCTTGCTGGAAGAAGTGTGTCGCTGGGGGTGGGCTTTGGGGTTTCAGATGCTCAAGCCAGGCCCAGTGTCTCTCTCCTCCTGCTGCCTGCCAATCTGGAAGTAGAATCCTCAGCTACCTCTCCAGCACCATGGCTGCCTGTGTGCCGCCATCGCAATAATGGTCTGAACTTCTGAACTGCAAGCCAGCCCCAATTAAATGTTTTCCTTTGTAAGAGTTGCTATGGTCATGGTCTGGTCAATAGAAACAATGGAACAGAAGCAATAGAAACCCTAAGATACCCTGTCTCAAAAAACAAAATAAACAAACAAACAAAAAATCAATTTTTTTTTTTAAAGTTCAAGGCCAGGTTTGGCTACATGAGACACTATCCTACGCAAATCTAAAATAGGAATAAACTACACACACACACACACAAATGACATAAACAAAACTTTGATGAAGGTTAAATAATAAAAATCAGAAGCCACAGGTGGTGGCCTTCACCTGTAATCCCAGAACCCAGGATGCTGAGGCAGGATGACTGAGTTCTAGGCTCACCTGGTCTGTCAAGTAAGACTGACTCAAAAAAACTTAAAAAAAAACTGGGGCTGGAGAGATGGCTCAGAGGTTAAGAGCACTGGGTACTCTTCCAGAGGTCCTGAGTTCAATTCCAGCAACCACAAGGTGGCTCATGACCATCTGTAATGAGATCTGGTGCCCTCTTCTGGCCTGCAGAACACTATACATAATAAATGTTTTTAAAAAATTAAATTAAATTCTAGGTCTGAAATGATACAGCTCAGTGCTACAGTAAGTACCTGCTTAGCATGTTCCTGGCCAAGATCCCAAAAAATATGCAAAATAAATATATCCTAAATAACTATATGCTATTTATTTGATAAATCATGCTAAGTACAGTAATATTTACTACAGCAATTGTTGTTTTAATGAAGACAGAAAAAAAGAGGAAAAGATCTAAGGCAGAGCAAGTCTTATACAAACATTGTCCTGATGACATTAATGATTCCAAGTTTCTTTCAAAGTTAAATATCAAGATGGTCCTCAAAATAAAACATTATTGTAATTGGAATTTAAATTATTTCTTCTCCCACAAATCAGGCGTCATCAGCTGGTATCACAGCTTAATGGCAGAGCACTTGCCTAGCATTCTAGAGGTCCCAGGTTCAGGAAATATGAGGAAAGGGGTATTAAGGATTTTCCTAGACTGGATTCCCTTACCTGCCTCAGTTTCCCCATGTCACCGGAAGTCTCTCCTCCTGGTAAAACACATTCCTTTGGTCCAATCTGAATCAGAAGAGCCTCAAGGTTGGAGAACTGATCGTTATCAGGGAACTCACATAGTCCCAGCTTCCTCTGGATGGAATCAACATACCCAACTCCAACCTGTCTTTGGCCATCGACCATGGACATTTTAATACCCACGACGCCAACGGACGCTGACATGTCATTGTTACCAAACAGAATGTCTTCAAACTGAGAAAGATTGCCAGGAGAAGCCTAAACAAAAGTAAAAGCAATTTTTAAGAAGTTTTGAACATATTTAAAATTTTTGCTAGTGAATAAATTATTTAAACTTGATAAATTTTACGTTTTCTTACAAAACGTGTGTGGTTTTTCAAGGCAGGGTTTCTCTGTGTAACAAACAGCCCTGGCTGTTCTGGATCTCGCTCTGTAGCCCAGGCTGGCCTCCAACTCACAGAGATCCGCCTGCCTCTGCCTCCTGAGTGCTGGGATTAAAGGTGTGTGCCACCGCCGCCAGGCCGCAGTTACCATTTTCTATCCGACGGGCTTCTCTTGAAGCTTGGCCTGGCCTGAGAATAATGACACCATCCTACCTTAGACACACTGAGTCACCATGCCTGGCTCCAGGAGCCTGTGTAACACTTAGGACATCTAAAAATCATTCTGCCAATAGTGATTTTCAAACCACCCAGCCCAGCGCATGGGACTGAGGCACCAGGATGGCAGAGTTCAACTCAAGGCCAGCCTGGGCTAGGGAAAGATGATACCTCAAAAACAAAACAAAACAAAACAAAACAAAACAAAAAAACCAAAAAACAAAAAGAACATTCTAGGCTTGTTTGATTCTACACCTTCAGTGAGAAATGTACATACAAAGACACAAAGGTAGTAGTTATAAAAGAGACATTAGGGACAATAAAAACTAGAGGCTGGAGAGGTAGCTCAGAGGTTAAGAGCACTGGCTGCTCTTCCAGAGGTCCTGAGTTCAATTCCCAGCACCCACATGGCAGCTCACAACCGTCTATACTTTGACCTGGAGCCCTCTTCTGGCGGGCAGGCAAAACACTGTATACATAATAGATAAATAAATCTTAAAACAACAACAACAAAAAACCCTGCTTGACATCCTTCAGAAATAGTAAAATCAAAGCCGGGAAAGGCAGAGCATCCTCATAATCATGTCAGCACAGAGGAAACTGAGGCAATATGACCAGAAGTTTGCCGATAAACTGAGCTGTTTTAAAAAAAGAAAAAAAAAAAAAAAAAAAAAAAAAAGACATTACATATACAGTATTCTGCCTGCAGGCTAGAAGAGGGCACCAGATCTCATTACAGATGGTTGTGAGCCACCATGTGGTTGCTGGGAATTGAACTCAGGACCTCTGGAAGAGCAGTCAGTGCTCTTAACCTCTGAGCCATCTCTCCAGCCCACTGAGCTTGTTTCTAATAAAATAAAACATAAGAGGGGTCCTTTAATCCATGAACTCAGGAGGCTTGGTTAGGCACATGGCCAGCCTGGGCTACATAGTGAGACCTTGTCTCCCAAGGAAAAAAAAAACAAAACAAAACTGGAGGGTGGAAAGACGTCTCAGAGCTTAAAGACCGCTGGCTGTTTAGTTAGAGCAGACAGCTCACAATTGTAACTCCAGTCCCAAGGGACCCAACACCCTCTTCTTGGCCTCCTCTGACAACAGGCACGAAACTGGTGCCCTGACAGACAGACAGACAGGCAGGTAGACCGACCAAACATTAAAAAAAAAAATAATTTCAGATAGACAGACCTAACATAAAAAAAAAGATTTTTTAATTAAAAAAAGAGTGAAACCAACCCCTTGTTTGATAATATTTAGGTTCAGCTTATCATCCACAGGTTTTATTTTAGGAACAGTGAGAGACAAGGCTCAGTGTTCAGAAACATTTTATAAGAACTGCTGAACTTCTAAACTGTGATTAAACTGTAACTTTTAAAAACCAACACTAAGCCGGGCTTGGTGACACCCACCTGTGATCCCAGCACTCGGGAGGCAGAGGCAGGCAGATCTCTGTGAGTTGGAGGCTAGCCTGGGCTACAAAGAGAGTTCCAGGACAGCCAGGGCTGTTACACAGAGAAACTTGTCTGGAAAACACCAAAAAACCCACTGTATCAAAATTTTTCCAAAGAATTTTGCTATCACAACCTAGTTCATCTCGTGAAACATGCACCTGATTTTTTTTTTTTTTTTTACTTTCTAAAACAAATATATAAAGTCAAGTAATTACCTTAAATGCCAAGTACCAGTCGTTCTCCTTGGTGGCCTTACTTCCGGCTTTATTCTTATAAACTTCAACTCTGTACTGACGAACCAGAAGAAGGTCTTTCACAAAGGACTCAAAATTCATTTTACTAAGCACAACACTCTGCAGGGTCTTGGCCCCTAAAATCAACAACAAATGAACAGAATTAAATGTTAAAGATGAGGACTCGAGGTAACAAATGTTCAAGCCTCCAGAAGAAACCGGTAAATGAACAACCACCACAAGCTGGGTGCGATGGAGCACAGCTACAGGTCCAGCTACTTGGAAGTCTGAGGCAGGGGGATCACTTCAGATCAGGAGAGCAGCCTGGCCCAAGAGCAAGATACTGTCTCAAAACAAATGAACACGGGAAGGGGGTGGGGGTGGCTCACGCCTTTAATCCCAGCACTCGGGAGGCAGAGGCAGGCGGATCTCTGTGAGTTCGAGGCCAGCCTGGTCTACAGAGTGAGTTCCAGGAAAGGCGCAAAGCTACACAGAGAAACCCTGTCTCACAAAAAAAAAAAAAAAAAAAAAAAAAAAAAAAAAAAAAACCATGGGACAATTCGGTAACTAAAGATACTTGCCACTAAGGTGATCTGTCAATCCCTGGCACCCTCGTGGAGCAAGAAAAAACCAATCCTGCACACCTATTACACTTTATATGCCCATACACACAGCACACAAAATAAAGAGATGATTAAAAATAAAGAAATTTATGAAGGACTTTGGAGCTCTTTAAAATGAAATTGCTAGGACTGGAGAGATGGCTCAGAGGTTAGAGCACTGGCTGCTCTTCCAGAGGTCCTGAGTTCAATTTCCAGCAACCACATGGTGGCTCACAACCATCTGTGATGAGATCTGGTGCCCTCTTCTGGTGTGCAGGCATGCATGCAGATTGTATACATAATAAATACACTGTATAATAAATGCATGAATGAATAAATAAATAAATAGTTAACCCCCCCCCAAAAAAAAAACCCTGAAATTGCTTAAGGCTGGGGTCAGTGGCTCATCGTTAAAGCATTGTCCAGCAGCACCTGTGACTCCTGGGTTAGCTTCTCGGCGACACAACACAAAACAAAGCCTAGTCGTGACCTAGTCAGAGAACCACCCAGGATTCAAGAGTTCACACAAGGGAGCAAGGCCTCCCGTCTAGCACTGCCCCAGAGCAGTGTCCAGGCACAGGTGCAGTTCCGGTCTGCACTGACCCGCAATACAGAGCTTTGTGTTCCCCGTGATAGAATCCCACAGCAGACACACCATTCCGGATCACTAAGTTTGACACCCACGGAGTCGGTTCCAATAGTCCATCACTGGCTTCCATGTGCTGGTAGATAGGTGTAGTGATTTACAGTCGCTTCAGCATCGAGCTGCTTCATGAAGAGCCCTGGAAATGCTTCAGGCTCCCACTGTGTTGAGTGTGATAAACTTTATCAAACTCTTAAACACGGTAAAGTTCTAAAATCCAATTTTATCACGTGTGATTTTAATAAACTGCCAGGCTACCGCCCTCTTTTGGTGATGAGTAATCTATTTTCCTACACAGAGTTCTCAGAGAGCTGGGTGTGGAATATGCCTTTAATCTGTAATGAGATCTGGCGCCCTCTTCTGGCCTGCAGGGACACATGCAGGCAGAACACTGTATATAATATACACATAATAAATAAATCTTTAAAAGAAAAGAAAATGCTAAGTCTAACCAGCAAAAACATTGCAGGAGAGAACACAAACGATCTGGTTTAATTCTGGGACGGCCATTGAGCTACTCCACAAGCACGTGGCAGAACGGTTTGGTTAGGCTCATCACTTCATGAAGCCCTCTCAGACATACAAGCCCTGTTCTTTTTTGTAATTAAGAGGTTTTTGTTTTTGTTTTTGTTTTGTTTTTTTATTATGTATACAGTGTTCTGTCTGCATGTATCCCTGCACACCAGAAGAGGGCACCAGATCTCATTACAGATGGTTGTGAGCCACTATGTGGTTGCTGGGAATTGAAATCAGGACCTTTGGAAGAACAGTCTGTGCTCTTAAACACTGAGCCATCTCTCCAGCCCCGTAGTTAGAGTTTTTATTGTTTGTTTTTTGAGACGGGGGTTTCCTCATGTAGCCCTAGATGTTCTAGAACTCTCTATGTAGACCAGGCTGGCCTTGATCTCACAGATCAACCTGGCTTCTGGGTTTTTTCGCCTAACTACTGTGCATAGCAATTAGTATTTCCCTGTCACTAGCTAGAAGCCAGAGAAATGTTTCTTGGTCTTTTCACTAACAGGAACTCATTGTGAGGTGTGATTTCTAATGAACGGGAGTGAAGGGGTAAATGGGGTGATTCTCCTCTCCTAATCCTAGCATCACAGAGGGACAGACTTCCCAGGCAGGGAGGCTAAGGCAGCAGGTTTGAAGTCAGAGGCCATCCTGTGCTAGGTTACAGTGCTCATATCTCAAAAAAAAAAAAGTTATCAGGCTGTTCACTGAAGATGTCACTTCTCTAGAAGGTGGAGCATGTGTGACACACTGACCGGCAATGCACACCTGTTGACAAGCATCCGAAGGGCTTGTCTGTGCGTACTCTATGTTCCCGAGGAGCCAAACCCTATAGGGAAAAGGATGGATCTTTCTGCCATGAAACAAATGATCAGAACTGATAACTACTCATGTTCTGCCCAGAAGGAACAGACTCAAATTCATCCAAGATTCTCTTGAGAATAATTTGGAATGGCCGCTTGCATTCAATTGTGCCAGGTAGTGTGGACAGAAAAGAAACGGTGGCGCACGCCTTTAATCCCAGCACTCGGGAGGCAGAGCCAGGCGGATCTCTGTGAGTTCGAGGCCAGCCTGGGCTACAGAGTGAGTTCCAGGAAAGGCACAGAGCTACACAGAGAAATCCTGTCTCGAAGAAAAAAAAAAAAAAGCTAAATAAAACGTGGGAAATGCATACAATTATTTAGCAACGAAAAGGAATGAAATGCTGATAACACAGATAAGCTTGGAAACAAAGAGAAAATGTGACTTAATTTCCATTTTACATCCCAGGATAAGCATATGAGAAAGAAAATAAACTAGTGCTAAGGGCTGGGAAGACCGTGGGAGGAAATGAGCAATAATGGACACAGAATTCCGTGTGTGTGTGTGTGTGTGTGTGTGTGTGTGTGTGTGTGTGTGTGTCTGTCTGTCTGACTCCTGTCTGTCTGACTCCTCAAGATAAGGAGTAGCTGTCTAACAAAAAACACATACTACACACCCCTCACTGGCCAGGTAGAAGCAGAAGAATAAGGCTATCTTTGGTCTCCAACATTGTTTGCATGGACAGCCTAAGAATTAGAACTCGAGCCGGGCGGTGGTGGCGCACGCCTTTAATCCCAGCACTCGGGAGGCAGAGGCAGGCGATCTCTGTGAGTTCGAGGCCAGCCTGGTCTATAGAGCGAGATCCAGGAAAGGCGAAAAGCTACACAGAGAAACCCTGTCTCGAAAAACCAAAAAACAAACAAACAAACAAAAAAGAATTAGAACTCACAACTCCAAAGTGTCCTAGAATGCTCTTTCATTATAATTGAAAGAAAAGGCAATGGGGGGAGGGGGGGGCTAGATTATCTACCTAGGCTACGAGTGAGGTCTGCATTCTTTGAGGGGCAGATGATGCTACGTAGCAGAAAACAATGAATTCCGAGCACAGCTTTCCAACTAGCCCAACCGCACACAGCAAATGGTGTGCGCATGTTGGGGGTGGGGGGTGTGCAACTGAAATCTGGGCAGTTCAGCTCCAAGACAAGCCCCTGGTTCTGACCACTGAGCCATGCTACCGTTCAACAATGCTGCATCGAAGGGTCTCAAGCGGGACGGTAAAATAATGATAATAACAATAATAATAATGATGATGATGATGCTATGTTGGCAAAATGAGGGTAACGTAAAGGGGTCTCCCAAGGCGCCCGCCACTCCTCCCTCCGATACTGCTGACTGCAGAGATCTAGAGCTCAGCAGGGAGGCGCGCGACTTCAACCCTATCAACTCTGGAGACTGCAACAGGAGGGTCGGGAGTTCGAGGACAGCCGGGGCCAGGCGGTGTTTTATCAGGAGCTCTTCCGGGCCTAGCCAAGCCCACCCCGCTCTGGGGTGATGGGTGGGAATACACGAAACGCGTGGCACCCGGAGCCACCCCTCGAGCGCTGGGGAGCAGCGGCGCCGCCGTCCCGCCGGGGGCGGGATGCGCGCAGGTCTCCGGCCGGGGGCCTCGGGGCTTGCAAAGCGGCCCGGCGCGCTCCCGCCCCGAGCCGGTCCCGCTGCCGCCGCCGCCGCCGCGGGCTGCCCTCCCTCACCTGCCGGCCCCATGTACTTGATCACGCCCTGGGTCTTGAACACCTCGCGGGCCGCCAGCAGCGCGTCCTCGCCGTGCGCCGTGTAGAAGTCGCCGCGGTCGAAGAGGCGCACCGTGGTGCTCGGCTTCTCCGGCATGCCCTCAAAGAAGCGCACGAAGCCCGCCTCGGCCGGGCCCTCCAGCTGCAGCGTCTCCTTCGGCTGCACCGCCATTTCCGAACCTCTCCTCACGAAATCCCCCCGAAGACACAGCGCGACCCTGCGCCCGCCGGGTCGATTCCCGCCACCCCTCCCCTCGCCGCTAGGCCGCGGCCGGCCCCCGCGCCGTCGCCCAATCAGCGCGCAGCGCTGCGGCCGGCGGGCGGGAGTCTACCGCGGTGGCCAATCACAAGCGAACGGGTCCCCTGGCTTCCCGCCTTCTCCGGGACTCTAACTACTGCGCATGCTCGCTAGGCTGGGGGCTGGCGGACCTGCAAGCCGCCGCAATGCTCGCACGCGTTCCCAGGTAGATGGGTGACTCGGGTAGGCGGGGTCATCGAGTGACCGGAAACGCGGGAGTGAAACCCAAACAACTTGTAAACCAAGAACAGCTATTCTTTATCCTCAACCCAGTCTTAGCCGTGTGACAGACACTCACCGTGCTCTTCCTTTACAAGTAAACAGCCTACCTTAAGAATTCAGGGTTACTGGGCCGGGCGGTGGTGGCACACGCCTTTAATCCCAGCACTCGGGAAGGCAGAGGCAGGCGGATCTCTGTGAGTTCGAGGCCAGCCTGGGCTACCAAGTGAGTTCCAGGAAAGGTGCAAAGCTACACAGAGAAACCCTGTCTCGAGAAACCAAAAAAAAAAAAAAAAAAAAAAGATTTCAGGGTTACTCCCCACGGCCTCCCACGAACCCAGTTTCTCATTTCATCCATCCGTTGGCTGATTTATTCAAAAGACACACTGGAAGCCAGGTGAGGGAGCGCACGCCCTTAATCCCAGCACTAGGCAGTCAGCGGCAGGCGGATCTCTGTGAGTTCAAGGCCAGCCTCATCTACCTGTCGAGTTCCAGGACAGCCAGGGCTACCCAGGGAAACCCTGACTTGAAAAAAACAAACAAAAGAGACACTTTTGGGACAGGAGAGATGGCTCAGCAGCTTCTTAACCTCATGCATGGTGGTTTTACAGCTGCCCACCTGAGTTCATTCCCCAGCACCCACGGAGTTCACCATGACCTGGCGGGGTGGGGGGAGGGGGGAGCTTCAGACACCTGCATTCACACTGACAATAATTTTTCACACGCACAATAATTTTTTTAACAACTTTTGTTTGTTTGTTTGTTTGTTTTTGAGACAGGGTTTCTCTGTGTAGTTTTGGTTCCTGTTCTGGAACTCGCTCTGTAGACCAGGCTGGCCTCGAACTCACAGAGATCTGCCTGGCTCTGCCTCCCAAGTGCTGAGATTAAAGGCGTGCGCCACAGCTGCTCTTCCATAGGTCCTCAGTTCACTTCCCTCCAGCCACATGGTGTGGCTCACAACGATCTATACTGGGATCTGATGCCCTCTTCTGGCATCAAGGTGTACATGCAGCTAGAGTACTCATATACATAAAAAATAAATAAATCTTTTTTTCTTTTTTTTTTTTTTTTAAGATTTATTTATTATGTATGCAGTGTTCTGCCTGCATGTATATCTACAGGCCAGAAGAGGGCACCAGATCTCATTACAGATGGTTGTGAGCCACCATGTGGTTGCTGGGAATTGAACTCAGGACCTCTGAAAGAGCAGCCAGTGCTCTTAACCTATGAGCCACCTCTCCAGCCCCAAAAAATAAATAAATCTTTAAAAAATAAATAAATAAAAAGATCTAAGGTCTCTAAGAGCCCCGAGCCCACCGCACCCCTTTGCTGTAACTTGCGTACCTGGTGTTGAATCAGTACATTGGGAAAATGCCTTGATTTTTTTTGCTGTACACTGTAAAGATTTGTCACTTGAATTGGTTTAATAAAATGCTGGTTGGCCCATAGCCAGGCAGAACGTGTAGGTGGGTCGACCAAACTGAGAACTCTGGGAAGACAAAGGGCAGAGTCAGAGGGTCTCCAGGCAGATGCAGAGGAGGCAAGATGAGAATGCCATACTGAGAAAAAGTACCAAGACATGTGGCTAAACATAGATAAGAATTACGGGCTAATTTAAGTGTAGGAGCTAGTTAGTAATAAGCCTGAACTACAGGCTGAACATTTAAAATTAATATAAACCTCTGTGTGGTAATTTGGGGAGCGGAGGCTGGGTATCTGGTAGCTGCTGGTGGGATAGAAACTTCCCCTTACAATGTTTAACTCTCTTTGTTCTGTTACTATAAAATTTCCCGAGGGCCATTGAGATGGCTCCGGGTAAAGGCACTAGCACCAAGCCTGATGACCCAACTTCCATCCCTGGACCTGTTGGGGAGTATCCACCAGAGAAGATTACTAGGACACAGGTTTAAGTCAATAGACTAAGAGCCAGTTTATTTTGGTACCAAATATGGTGGTCATGGCCCAGGAACCCAATTTATTCCAAATACCATGTTCCAACATGGTACCGGTTCCATGAGGTTGTTTCGTTTTTAATGAAATTCATAATTTATTTACCTACCTTGTGTTTTGTGTGTGTGCGTGCTCATATCCTTAAGGACATGAGTGCCATAGCATGGCGTGTGGAAGCCTAAGGATGCCTTGTGGGAGGTGGTTCTCTCTCTGTTTGTGGTCTGTAACAGGCCCCCAGACCTTCGTGTTGCAATTCCCAGCTACATGACCGCACATGCGCAGTTCAGTAGCCAAGTGAGGGGCCTTATGTCGTCCTACGTAATCCATGCACTGTGTGTTCATGCAATCTATGTGAGTGCTTGGTGCAGCTCAGTAAGCTCATATGCGCATGTGCAGGGGAATCCATAAGAAGCAGATCACATACTCTCCCTCCACCCCCTGCCTCTGCACATGTCTTCCACAGGCCTGATCACACCCTCTCCTGCCCCCTCCTTCTCCTAATAAACTCTGATAGTGGGTTTTGTCTGCCTCACGGCTTTTCTCGTATGGTAACAACACCGCTTAATGAATAACACAGAGCGCTGCCGTGGCATTAAAACCAACACTTAGGGGAGGCTTTGCCCTGGAGGAGGTGGGAATGGGGGGTGAGCTTCGGGTAAGGGGGGGGGAGAAGAGGGGAACCCGTGGCTGATATGTAGAACTGAATGGTATTGTAAAATAAAATAAAAGGATTACTGTTTGGGGACTTTTCATTACCATTTCTGATAGATGTTAATGGATACAAAGTGAAGAACATGAGCTGCCTGTCAAAGAACAGCGGCCATGGGGTTGGAGAAACGGCTCAGTGGTTAAGGGCACTGACTGCAATTCGAGAGGACCCAGGTTCAAATTCCAGCCCCCACATGCAGCTCACAACTGTCTGTCACTGCAAGATCCACCACCCTCACATAGAGAGCGCAACAAACAACCGCAAACAAAACACCAGAGCACATAAAATAAAAGTCAAAAAAACAGGAACAGTGGCCAGTCTTAAACGACAGCAGCCCAGGCTAGCCTCAGACTCCACATATAGACAAGGCTAACCTTGAATCCCTGCCCTCTTGCCTCCTTTCTGGAGTGTCGGGATTACAGGCATGTGTCCACCCTGAGAGGCTGTTTAACGTATTTTTTTTTTTTTTTGCCAATAATATGCATATATTAGTGGCTGATAAACTCCTACGTAAGTCATTACCAGTTTCAAATTCCAGCCTGGGTTCTTTTTCCCCCCGTGAAGTTGGGCAGTGAAGGAGACTTTTATTCCTGGGCAAGAATAGTCTAGCCCTTAGCCTGGCATAGGGGCGCACACTTTTGATGGCAGCACTCAGGAGGCAGAGGCAGGTGGATCTCCGAGGCCAGCCTGGTCTACAGTGAGTTCCAGGACAATCAGGGCTACACAGAAAAACCCTGTATTGAAAAAACAAACAAAAAGAACAATCTACCCTTATTTACTCTTTGTTATTCACACCAAGGTAGGTGGTCAACTGGAAATAATCCCAGCGCTTGTGAGGGGAGGTGGGAGCAGATGGAACAGGAGTTCGAGGCCAGCCTCAGCTGTGTATCGAATTTGCAGCCTGGGCTCCAAGAGACCTTCTCTCAAAACAAACGAAACAAAAACAGAGCAGGAGAAAGCTCTCAAACCACTGGGGGCTGGAAGGTCACAGACACAGGGTAAGAGAAAGCTGAGCGTGTGGCCCTCAGGAGGCCGAGGCAGGGGTGTTAGTTTGAGGACAGTCTGGGCTATGTTATGAGACCCTGTTTCCAAAAAAAAAAAAAAAAATCAAACCAACCAAGAGCACATGGTGCACACCTGTGATCCTATTGCTCTGGATGCAAAGACAGGTGCATTGTTGCAAGTTCAAGGCCATACAGGGGGGCTACACAGGGAGACTTTTCCTAAAAAGTAAGGAAAAATACGGGGTAGAAAATTAGGGACAAAGGATAGGCTAATGAAGGGAAAGAATATTCATGTATTTTCCAGAGATTTTTCTCGAAATTGAACACCACCTCTTTTCACACAGTGTTTACATGGGACAAGAGGGAAAATAATGTTTTGGTTGCAAAGGGATCACTGAAGACAGACTGAGGGACACGTATTTCTCATGAAGAATGACATCTAGTGACTGAAAAAAAAATGTAGATTATAGAGAATTGGGGACTGGCTTCTTGGTGACGCAATCAACAGGCCTTGCTTTTTTGTTCTGTGTTAGTGTTTTGTTTTTGAGAGGAGGTCTCACTAGGTAGCCCTGGAGTTCACAATGAAAACCCAAGGGGCTGTAACTTCCCAGGGACCATCTTGGTTCTCTGTCCTAAATGCTACCGGCCTGTGCCACCAAGCCCAGCTTTCCATGAAATGGTTGAGAGGAAACAGGCCAGGGATAGCTCAGTGGTAGCACACCTGACTCACACACACAAGGCCTGAGTCCAGTCCCAGAAGTGAGGAGAGGAAGGTAATGAGATGCCTGAAGACTAGCTGTGTGAAGCAGCTTGGAAGTCAGGATAAAGGTGAGAAATGGCAGATTGTTTTCCTCTACCTAGCCTTAGATGACAGGTGACCGAGGCAAGGAGATGGACAGAATCCCCCAGCAGGAGAGACAAATCCTGGAAACGTTAGTATTTCAGAATTGGTAAGAGCAGAAAATCACCAGGAGCCACCGAAGATAATGTATCGACAACATACTGGGTAGGCTATGGGACAAATGTCCCCAAGGTAGGCCTTGGAGAGGATGTACTGGCCATGCATGGAGCACGCTGACCTTAGCAGTAGCTTCAGAATAGAAAGCAGTGGGTTAAATAACGTACCAGTTCTGAATGCACCCTTTTGGCCAGGTTTGTGCAAGTAAACATGAAGCTGTGTCAGCAGAGGGCACTAGAGAGCCCCAGCAAGGGAAAAATGTTATTCCCTTAGTGCTGATGGAGGCCCCTGCAGCATGTGTGGCACTCACAGCCAGCAGCTTCTCCAAGGGCCCTCAACACACCTGCTGGTGCAATTTCATAGAATGCCATTTATTAATTTTGTAACCGGAGCTTCTCTGTCCCGCCCCGTTCCACAGCTGCTTCCAAATAATCACACTAAGGCTTATATTAGGTATGTTTGGCCGATCAGTGGTGGCGCACGCCTTTAATCCCAGCCCTCGGGAGGCAGAGCCAGGCAGATCTCTGTGAGTTCGAGGCCAGCCTGGACTACAAAGGGAGTTCCAGGAAAGGCGCAAAGCTACACAGAGAATCCCTGTCTCGAAAAACAAAACAAAGGGCCTGGAGAGATGGCTCAGTGGTTAAAAGCACTGACTGCTCTTCCAAAGGACCCGGGTTCAATTCCCAGCACCCACATGACAGCTCACAACTGTCTGAAACTCAGTTCTTGGAGTTCTGACACTGTTATACCAATGCACATAAAATAAAGTTAACAAATTATTAAAGAAAAGAAAAACAAAACAAACAAAAAATATGTTTGGCCAATGGCTCAGGCTTATTACTAGCTAGCTCTTACATTTAAATTAACCCGTTTCTAATCATCTATTTATTACCACATGGCATCTTGTTCTTGGGCAGCTGGCTGGCTAGTCTCTCAACTCCGCCCTTCTGCATCTCTGTCTTCAGTTTGAATGTACCGCCTAAACTTATCCTGGCCAAACAGCTTTATTTACCAATCAATGAGAGCAACACATATTCACAGTGTACAGAAAGACCATCCCACAGCATTATTAATTAATTAATTAATTTGTTTGTTTGTTTGTTTGTTTTTTCGAGACAGAGTTTCTATGGGTCTATGGGTCTATGGGTCTAAGGGTCTATGGAGTAGCTCTCTCGCTGACTGGCCTGGAACTCAGTATGTAGACCAGGCTGGCCTCAAGCTCTCAGAGATCCATGCATCTCTGCTTCCCAAAGCTGGGATCAAAGTGGGATCCTGTCTGAAGAACGCCTGAGGTATTCAAAGTGAGACACTTTCTGTGAACAGCTTTCTCCCCAGTACTGTGGCGGAGCCAGCTGCACCATCATAGTTGTGTCCCAAAAGGCTTTGCTTATATTTCACATCATTTTCACGTGCTAAGTAGCATTATTATGATTTTGTTTTCTCCAAAACATTGAAAAACACAAGTTTTAGTCACTTTTCTCATTGCTACAACAAAAATACCCGACAAGAGCGACTTATAGAGGGGAAGGCCCCCTTCGGCTCGAGTCCATCACGGTGGCAGGAATCTGAGGCAGCTGCTCACATTACATCAGTGGTCAGCAGTGATGACTGCTGCAGCCAGCCCACTTTCTGTGTGCACACATACATATTAAGGTAGTCTTCAGTGAAGAACTACATGATAGGTGCTCTCATGTCCTGTATGTGTAAGGACTCAGGAAAAGCCCTAGCTTGTGGTAAAACTGTAGCATGCTTCCTTAGTAGTGCAAATTGAACCCAGGGCCTCTCACATGCATGTACCACCACTGAACCCTCCCCCTACCAATCCCCCCTCAGCTCTCAGAATGTTATTGATGGTCAGGGTCTCACCGTGTAGCTGCAAACTCTGTCTACATAGCCTGGGCTAGCCTCAAAACAACAATCATGCCTTAGTCTCCTAAGTGTTGAGATTATAGGCATGAGCCACAACACATTATCAGAGTTTTTTATGTTTTGATTTTTATTTCGTTCAGATAGGGTCTCAGATAGCCAAGGGCAGTAAGTCCTTAAGTGGATATGTAGCAGAGGATACCTATCAAACCCTAATCCTGTAGCGTTGAAGGGGTTAAACTCTCCACTTTCACAACTGAGTTTAGGTTCCAGCTCTCTGAGAAGGACAAACAGGTGTCTCTCCTAACAAAGGGCCATTTATCTACGAGTCCTCACATTCAGGGTCGAGGGAGAACAGACAGCGAGGGTCTAAGTCAGCGTTACGGCATCTCAAGGACAAACCCAGCAGTCCCTTCTGAGTCACGGCCAAGCTTGTGCAGATGTGTCCAGAAATGATAGGACTAAACCTCGGCCAGTTAACGTATACTAGTGTAACTGCTGCCTGCTTAACCAGTTATGTATGACCCGGAAACTCGCCTTAGCTGTGCTTAAAAAAAGCCTGCACGCTCATCTCAAGGTATGATAAACGCTCTTTGCTCTTGCATACTATTTGAGTCTGGGGTCTTCCTTCAGTGTGTCCTCGGACCCCAAGAGCAAGAATTACAGGTTTGTGTCACTTTGCAGTACCCGATCATTTAAAAATTTATTATCTCATATATGCATATGCTAGGAAATTTGATTCAAACAAACTTGGAAAACTCGGTTTAAAAAATGTTTTATTTCATTAAAAAAAGTTTATTATGTACAAGACTCAGGAACATAGAAACTCAGCTTTAATCAGAAAATGACACTAGTCATCGCATTCTACTGAGGAATGTTTGTGACGCACACTCTTCAATACTAAGCATAAATTATTTTAACTATGCAGGCTAAGTTCTGAGTTCCACACCACACCTGCACATAAGACATTTGTCTAATTTTAAGATTGGTAATGCCAATGACAAGCTGCTTGCATTTATAAGTACAAATTTCATTATTACAAATATGTGATGATAACTAACAAAACAGAAATCCTTTAGAGGTCTTGTCCCATGTTTATACATTTGCCATCTGAGGTCTTTCGCCAATTCCCCTTTGGTGATTCCATTCTCAAAGCAGAGCAGTTAGGCATTGAGTTCTCTATGTATTTCACCCATCTCCTTTATCTGCAATGAAAAGGAGCATGCAAGAAAATGTAAGTAACTTTCAATTCTTTGTTCATTCAGAAAAAGGATTTTGGTTTCTTTTTGTTTTTCTGTTTTTTTTTTTTTTTTTTTTTTTTTTTGTTTTTTTTTTTTGGTTTTTCGAGACAGAGTTTCTCTGTGTAGCTTTGTGCCTTTCCTGGAACTCACTTTGTAGACCAGGCTGGCCTCGAACTCACAGAGATCCGCCTGGCTCTGCCTCCCGAGTGCTGGGGTTAAAGGCATGCGCCACCACCGCCCGGCTTTTTTTTTTTTTTTAAAGACTCACTAGGTAGCCTTGGCTGACCTGGAACTCAATATTTATAGATCAGACTGGCCTTCAACTCAAGGTGATCCACCTGCCTCAGCCTCCTGAATGCTGGGATTTCAAGTGTTAGCCACCATACCTGACGCAGTCTTTTCTTTTACAAGCAAAGAAACTGAAGTACAGAATTAAGTGACCTCCCAGACCAAAAGCCTTAGTTCCAGGCTGACCGAGACAATGAAGTAGACCACCACCATTGGTAAACATCTCACAAGAGATAAACTCAGGGCCAGCACGTGACAGAGTGCTCGGTCAAATCCTTAGGGACAGGTTTGCACTTTCCATTTTGCAGATAAGGAAGCATGGAGATGTACAGAAGTCCGGGCACTTGATTAGCTGATAAGTGGTCAAACTCAAATCTTACAGTTCTTCTAACACACTGCTGTTCTGCCCGAGTATTACACTTCAATTCAGGGTCAGTCCTGTGCTGACTGAGCCAGACGAACGAGATCAAGCTATGGCACTTGGAGACACTTCAGAACTTTCTGGTTCTGTCAGATTATTAATTCTGTCTTTTATTTGTTATTTTGAGACAGAGTCTCATGCAGCCTAGCCTGGTTCTCCCCCCATGGTTTTGACCTCCTACCACTATCTACCAGGTGCTGGAAATACAAGTGCGGGGCACCAACACTCTTTGCTGTTGTTGTTTGGAGTCAGGGTCTCCCTCTAGTCCTGCCTGACCCAAACTCACAACGATACTCCTAGCTCAAGTACTGAGATTACAAGTATGAAACAGCATGTCCCACCCACCTCTCTCTTTTTGTTATTTTCTAGGAAGTGATACATACATGACTACAAATCAAGAGACGTACCAGAATTGGTGAGTGTGCATGCACGCACACACATTATCCTCGGAGTTCAAGGACAAATTCAAAATTACCCATTTCCTCACCATCGTCTGGGACTAGTTAACATCTAACAGATTTACTAGGTCAACTTAAGTTCATCTTAACTGATTT
Source organism: Peromyscus leucopus (assembly GCF_004664715.2). Classification (NCBI taxonomy): domain Eukaryota; kingdom Metazoa; phylum Chordata; class Mammalia; order Rodentia; family Cricetidae; genus Peromyscus; species Peromyscus leucopus. The sequence goes on from NC_051081.1 coordinate 17,625,044, forward strand.
TTCTTCTTTTTTAGGTTTTTCGAGACAGAGATTCTCATTTCTATGTGTGTAGTTGTCCTGGAACTCACTCTGTAGACCAGGCTGGCCTCGAACTCACAAGAGATCTGCCTGCCTCTGCCTCCCAAGTGCTGGGATTAAAGGCGTGTGCCACCACTGCCCAGCGGCTCTGTGGTTCTTATAAACTGGTAGAGACATAGGAAAACAGCAGTCATACTGAGTTTCTCCAACACTGCTCCACTAGAATGTGCCTCCACAAGACTCCAAATGCCTTGAAACTAAAGCAACAGGTTTGTATAGCACTCGTCTAGGATGCAGAAAGCAGTATGAAGTGGCCTGTCATGGAACTCAAAATTAGGTAAGTGCTCATCCCAAGACTGTCCCTAAGACAGTGTGAAGGATGTCGGTGAAAATGTCTTCTTGTCAGTATCTAGGAAAGGGCAGTGATTACTGGGAGTAAGACATCAGCATAGCCCATTATCCACTTACCTCCGCCTTCTCATATTTTGTTGATTTCTTCCTTGTAGAAATAACCTGGAAGAAAAATGGTCACTGTTTTAGAAAATACTACTCAAACAAAATGAACATATATGCTTCAAATGCATGTAAGCATGCGTATACAAATTTGGGGGTCCTAAAAACTGGTCATACAGTACCAATTCTTTGAACAACTATATCAATACCGTAAGTACCCTTCTGGAGCAAAGGCTTCTAACTGAAAGCAGATAAAATGCCCCACCCCATATATGCGTTTACCCATCCATTCTCCAGATAATGAACGCTGAGGTGGCCTCCTAGATTATTCAGATAACATCAATACATAACCCTGAATGTGTTTCTTGGTCTTTGATTGGTTGGTTGGTTGATACTCCCAAAACAGGATCTCTCCTGGCTGGCCTGGAATTCACTATGGAGACCAGCAGGCTGGCCTTGAACTCTGATCTGTCTCCTGGAGCGCTGGGATTGAAAGCGTGTGCTACCACAGTCAGTGAAGCTTCTTTACTAAAAATTTCTAGGGGCTGGAGAGATGGCTTAGCGATTAAGAGCACTGACTGCTCTTCCAAGGGACCCGGGTTCAATTCCCAGCACCCATATGGCAGCTCACAACTGTCTGTAACTCCAGTTCCAGGGGATCCTCACACAGACATACACACAGACAAAATACCAGTACACATAAAATAAAAAAATAAATAAATTAAAAAAAAAATTTTCTACTTTGGTTTCTGTGACAATTAGATTTCTGTCTGTTCTGGGTGTTTACTTGCCAAATGAAGTTCCTCCTCTATAAACCACCGATCCCTACTTATTACTAATCTTTTTTTTGGAGCTGAGGATCGAACCCGGGGCCTTGTGCTTGCTAGGCAAGTGCTCTACCACTGAGCTAAATCCCCAACCCCACTAATCTTTAATGAAAGGGAGACAAGGCCCTGCTATGTAGCTTAGGCTAGCCTTGAACCTTGACCTCACAATCCTCCTGCCTCAGCCACCTTGCTGGAACTACAGGTACATGCCACCCTGTCTAGCTTTGTGGCATTCATTTCTATTTTGTGTGTGTGAGAGGCGGGCGAACAACCCTCGGGTATCAGTTCTCATTTGCCACCTTGTGAGATCAGGATTAAACTGTGCCCAGGCCTGAGCACAGTGCTCTGCCCACGGCATCCTCTGCTGCCAATCCTTTTTGTAGGATTCCTCATCAACATGTAAGAATTCTTTACATATCATGCATAATATCCATTTCATTTTATGCATCATATACATTTCCCCAACTTATTTCTGTTTTTGTTGTTGTTGTTTTTTGTTTTTTCCCAGACAGGGTTTCTTGTGTAGTCCCAGCTGTCCTGGGTTCTCACTCTGTAGACCAGGATGTCCTGGAACTCACAGAGATCTGCCTGCCTCTGCCTCCAGAGTGCTGGGTTTAAAGGTGTGCGCCATCACACCCGGCCATTTCTATTCTTTGCAATATCTTTGCCATGAAAATGTGATTTTTTTTTTTTTTTTTTTTTTGGTAAATACCTAAGCCAACCTCACACTCAATCCCCCTGCCTCAGCCCCTTGAGAATGAGAACTACAGGTGGAAGCCACTAAGCCCAACCCAAAATGTTAAAACGTTTAATGTTAGTTGGACATAGAGCACATTCTTAGAGTCCCAGCGAATGGAATGATCAGTGGAACCCCGGAATTCTATCCCAGCCTGGGTAGACTCCTGTCTGGAGAAACAAACAAACCAACCAACACAAGGGGCCGGAGACGGCTCAGTGAGTGATGTACTTCTTATTCGAGCAGGAGGACCTGAGTTCTGTCCCCAGGACCTCTGTGAAGAAGCCAGGTGTGGCTGCGTGTGCCTGCAAAGCCTAGTGCTGGGAAATAGAGACTGAAATGCTGAGCTCCAAGTTCGGAGAGAAACCTTATCTCAAAAATTAAAAGATGGTTCAAGGCCAGCCTGGTCTACATAGTGAGTCCCAGGATAGCCAAGGCTGTGTAGCGAGACCCTGTCTCAGCAAACCTGAATAAATAAATAAAAATAATAAAATTTAAAAAAAGGGGGAAAGTACAGAGGAAGACTCCCAGTGTTGACCCCTGACCTCCATGCATGAGGGTACTGAGGGGCAGTGTACCCACAAACCCTTTCACACACAGGCACACAACAAACACCCCATCCCACCCCGCCCCCACCCCACCCCGCCCCCACACAAACACACACACAGAGTAAAAACTGGTGCTGCAGATACGGCTCAGCAGCTACAGTTCGGATCCCCAGAACCCACAAAAATCCTGGGTGGGGGTGGAAACAGCCCTGAAGTTCTGGCCTTCGAAGGCAGAGATGAGATCCCCAGGCTGAGCACAAGCTGGCTGGCTGGCCGGCCTCGCCATATCAGCCTACTCTGGGTTTGATTGACAGAGCATGCCTTAAGGAGTAAAGTAGAAAGCCACAGCATTAACCTTGGACCTCCATATGCACCGCACACGAGTGTACGGGCACTTGTACACACATACGTCCCCACATGTGAACACATAACTCAGGCATACCACACACAGAGACATGTAAGAAAATAATGCTTAGTCCAAAGTTGGTGGAACTGTCTGGTTAGGAAGGATTAGGAGTGTGGACTTGAAAGAGGTGTATCGCTGGGCTTTGACGGTTCAGAAGCCCATGTCATATCTCTCTCCCTTTCTCTCTCTCCCTCCCCCCCTCTCCCTCCCTCCCTCCCTCTCTCCTCTCCTCCCCTCTCTCTGCCTTGTGATCGCAGATCAGATGTAAGCTCTCAGCTACCACTCCTGCCTGCCTGCCGCCATGCTCCTCACCATCATGAGGAACTCTCTGAAACTCTGAGCAAGCTCCCCCAATAAACTCTTTCTCTTTATAAGTTGCCTTGGTCACGGTGTTTTGTCCCACCAATAGAAAAGTAACAGTTGGAGACACTGAGGTAGCCCAGTGGCAAAGCGCTTCCCCACTATAAGAGGCCCTAAAATCTAATTCCTAGTACCACGAAGCTGAATTTATGTATTAGTATCTATCCCTTTATGGATTCTAAGTTTCTTGCATTGCATGGTTCTTTTACTGCAAAATATCAACATTCCTTATACTACTTTCCTTTGAGATTATCTTCTTCCATTTTATCCAATAATCCACCTGGAATTCATGTTTGAACACAATGGCCCAACTCTTCATGCTCCCATGCCCTGACATGCCTGTCCCATCCGAGTGGGTAACAGCCAGCCCCCATAGGGTAAAATAGGAATTCTGTCTGTCTGTCTTTTTCTCTCTTCTCTCTCTCTTTTTTTTTTTTTTTTAAGATTTATTTATTTATTATGTATACACTGTTCTGCCAGTATGCCAGAAGAGGGCACCAGAGCTGTGAGCCACCATGTGGGTGCTGGGAATTGAACTCAGGACCTCTGGAAGAGCAGCCAGTGCTCTTAACCTCTGAGCCATCTCTCCAGCCCCAGTGTTTCTTTCTTATCAGATGGGAACCAAGTGTGGTAACAATACTGAGCTGAAAATCAAGTCGCCATGCACCTTCAAATCTGTCTTTTTCTTTATATAGGGCAGTGGGACTTTTTAGGATAATATCTTGCTGGCCTTAATGTCTCCCCCCGTCAAGACTTTCATTTATTTTATTTTATGTACATGTGTGCCTGGTGCCCAGTAACTGGTACCTATGAAGATCAGGAGTCAGATCCCTTGGAATTAAATTACAGAAGGTTGTGAACTCCCATGTGGGTTCTGGGAACCAAATCCAGGTCGTCTCCAAGAGCAACAAGTGCTCTTAATGACTGAACCATCTTTCCAGGCCCTTCCTTTAAAGTCTTGATCCTCCTGCCTCAGCTTCTCAAGGGCTTGGAATACACAACTATGTCATCACACCCCACTGTAACTGGTTTATGAATTCTGATACACTGATGAGACCACCTGAAGCCAAGCACCCTTACTTAAGGCCCTGGGATAAAGCTCACTTCTTTAGATCCCTAGTACCCCAGCCTTCGCCTCCCAATGCTGGGATCATTGTACCCAGTGCAAAGTTGCTATTTATTTAGAATCTCTGCTACTTGTACCGCTTTTGATTCTTTTCTTGCTCACTTAGCTTTGTGTTGTTGGGGGCCAGGCGTAGCTCCGTGGTGTAGTGATAACCTGGAAGGCTGCAGCCTGAGCTCAGCCCTCCAGCACCACCACAAACAAAAACAAGGGCTGTGCTGCCCAGCTCAGGAAACGTTTTGGGAGTTCTCTATTCTACTGTGTTCCGGGCAGGAGCACTGAGTTCCTTACAGAGAGCTCTAGGCCAGCTGCTGCTGGAAGGCCGTGGGGCCAGGCTGCGAGGTGTTCAGCTGCAAGCGTCTTTCTTGTGAGTAATCCTTTCTGACTTTAGAACGTGACTATTTTGTAAAAAGGAACCTTCACTAACATTTTCAAACATGATAGTTCTTGTGTTTGTTTCTTGTGACTTTTTTTGAGACAGGGTTTCTCTGTGTAGCCCTGGAACTCCCTCTGTAGACCAGGCTGGCTCAAATGCAGAGATCCACCTGCCTCTCTCTGCCTCCTGAGTGCCGGTATTGAAGATGTGCGCCTCCACCCCGCCACCCCTCCACCCCTCCACCCCTCCACCCCTCCACCATGGCTATGATCCTTAGCAATCCCCTTTAAGAAGACTTCCTCCCGTGAGCCCCAGCTCACTCTGTACTCACCAGCACTACTACCCCTGCGATGATTGCCAATGCCACCACCACAATGACGGCAATGATGCCGGCTGTGAGACCCTGCATGGAGAACTCAGGTGGTTTTTCATCAACATAGTAAACGATGGTCTGCCCAGGCTCCAGCTCAAGCTGTTCTCCATTTACCGTCAGGTCCATTTTCGAAGAATGGAACAAGGATTCCCCTTTCACCTGCGATGGAGAGAAACAACGAATCAGCCATGGGCACCAATAATTCCATAGCAATTACATGCCAGAGGGAAAACCTGCCCAAGAGTCCTTACGGTTTTCATGATAACAATCTGATCCAGTGAAACGTTACAACCCTATTTATTACAGGAAAATGCCATACACACGAGTAGTAAGGAAGCCATGTTCCTCCTCTCCAGATTAGCAAATATCAATCAACACACGGACAGTTTAGTCTCATTGCTCTTTCTTCTATCCCTTCATCTCCCACACCCAAAGTATTCTAAAGTAAATCTCAGAGGAAAATGTCTCGCTGTAAGAAACACAAGTTTAGCCAAGTACTGCGTCTTCCATCTGTAACCCTAGGGCTTAGGCTGAAGCAGGAGGCCTACCCTCTACCATGAATTCTAGGTCAACCTGGGCTACTGTACAATTCTGTCAAAAAAAAGAAAGAATGAGAAAAAACAGGAGGGCAGTGGTGGCGCACGCCTTTGACCCCAGCACTCGGGAGGCAGAGCCAGGCGGATCTCTGTGAGTTCGAGGCCAGCCTGGTCTCCAAAGCGAGATCCAGGACAGGCACCAAAACTACACAAAGAAACTTTGTCTTGAAAAAACCAAAAAACAAAAAAAAAAAAAAAAAAAAAAAAAAAAAAAAAAAAAAAAAAAAAAAAAAAGAAAAAAGAAAGAATAAAACAAAAACATATGCTTATAAAAAAAAATTGGCCTTGAACTCAGTCCTCCTGCCTCAGTCTCCAGAGAGCTAGGAAGACAGGTACCAGGATATAGCATGCACTATTACCTCTGGCCTTTACCTAAACGTTTTAAAAATGGAGACGGACTTGACATCTCAGCGATGAAGAGCGTTTAAGAGGACCTGAGTTCAGCTTCAGCGCCCACAGCAGGCGGCTCACAAGCAACTGTAATCCAGGTCTCTGGGGTCCAACTGGCCTCTGGTCTCTGAAGGCCCTTGCACCAGTGTGTACAATGTATACGTAGATACACACAGACACACAGAATTTGAAAAATTAGTCACATGGAGACTGACTCCTCGTCATAGAAATTATTAGAATAATAGGTGGAGATTATATATACACCAATGTAGTAACTAACCAAAGAGAAAATAAGAATTCTAAGAGGAAGCTAGGTGGACATAGCTTAATATAGGCAGTTTTTCCAGTCTACCTGGGTACATACTGGGTACAGTTCCTAACACAGCAAAGATTAAAACAGAATGCTTACCTAGCATGTGTAGGTCCAGGGTTCAGTCCCCAGCATGACAGAGACTAGTCAGTGTCACACACTTGTAATGCAGCACTTGGGACTATTACATCACAGACCCCTAGCTGCCCCTCCTCCCCCTAAGATACCAGGCATGGATTTTCGACCACCTTGGGTTTCTGTATCCCCTGCTAACAGAAACTGTGCTTCTCTGCTCAGATCTGCAGCTCCTAACAAAACAACTCTGATGTCTGGACACACTCCCAAATTGGCTTGGAGCTCTGGTCAGGCTCCCCAGTCCCCAGGAAAGTTATCAAAGGGTTCTTTCTGGCTCTCTGGCTCTCTGGCTCTCGAGTTGGTCTGCTCATGCCATGCCATCCAGGGTAGATATCTCTATTCTTTCATTTTACGTTTTCTTTGCTTTAGATTTATTTTTTATTATTCTTCACTTCCTTTCAGTTGACAGCTGCCTGATGTACTCCCTGGGGATCAAATGCAGGTCCTTTGGAAGAACAGTGCATGCTCTTAACTGCTAAGCTGTCTCTCCAGCCCTGCTTGACACCTAATGTTTTACAAAGTCTATATATAATGTTCTCCCACCCCATGGCTTCCAGAATGATGCACCATCCTCATAATGCTCTCCTACCTCACAGTCCAACCACAGCCCCATACTTGCATGGCCCCCTCTCCTTATAAAGCCCATCTGCGGAAGGGTAATTTCACATCACCTCCTTTCCTGAAAGGCTACTTCTCTGTTTTTCTTACTAGAGCTCAGTACTTGGGAGACGGAAGCAGAAGGATCGGGAGTCCAAGGTCTGCTACACAGAGAGCGTAAGGCCTCGACTGTTTGAGAGCCTGTCTCAAAAAGAACATGGTGGCCTATGTCTTTAACCCCAGCTCTGGAAGGCAGAGGCCAGCAGATCTCTGTGACTACAAGGAGAGCCTAGTCTATACATATCTTGAGTTCCAGGACAGCCAGGGCTATATAGAGATCCTATCTCAAAACGAACAAACAAACAAACAACAAAATACTAAGCTTTAAAAAAACTTATGGTTTATACTTACATCTTTTTCAAAATAGTAAGCCACATCAGCTATGTCCACATCATCTTGAGTTTTTTGAGAAGAGTTTTGCATCAGATCAATAGTGATAATATTGTGTTCATACTGGGGGGTGGTGAAAAATACAAATTAATACAATTAAAATATATGCAAACTTTGTTCAACAGTCGTCAGAATGTTTAGAATTTGATCTTCCATAATCTACATCCACCAGGAGCTCTTTCCATTAATGAATAATTAAATTTACCACTAGCAATTGGAAAAAAATCTTTAAGAGGTCTTCCAATCTATCTAAGAGAATAAAATAGCAATACAAACAATTTTTTTCTAAAGAGTTAAAGCAAGGGCTACCTGGGTAGGATGGTTAGCTGGGTAAGGTGGTTAGCTGTCGGTGTCAACCAGAACAAACCATCTAGTCACCTGAGAAGAGAGTCTTTTTTTTTTTTAAAAGATTTGTTTATTTATTATGTGTAGTGTTCTGTCTGCATGTGTCCCTGCACACCAGAAGAGGGCACAAGATCTCATTACAGATGGTTGTAAGCCACCATGTGGTTGCTGGGAATTGAACTCAGAACCTCTGGAAGAGCAGCCAGTGCTCTTAACCTCTGAGCCATCTCTCCAGCCCCCAGAGAAAAAAGTCTTAATGAGGGACAGTCTAGATTGGGTTGATCTACAGGCTGGTCTTTATTATCTTTCTTATGTTAATTGAGGTGGTAAGACCCACAGATTGTGGGGTGCACCATGTCACAGGCTGGCACCTGGACTGAACGAAGAGAGAGAGAGCTGGCCACGGCGGGCATGCATTCACTCTCTCTGCTCTTGACCGTGGATGGGGCTAGCTGCGTAAGTTCCTGCCACCGTGACTTCCCCACAGTGACAGACTCTAATCTGTGAGCTAAAACCAACCCTTTGAGGACTGAAGACACGGCTCAGCAGTTAATAGCACGTGTTGCCCTTGCAGAGGACAGCGGTTCAATTCCTAGCTACTAACCATCCGTAAAACCACCTCCGGGGGTTCCAATGTCCTTTTTTGAACTCCTGGGGACCAGGCAAATCCATGGCGCACATGGTACACGTACACACATGCAGGCAAAACATTCATTCATACACGCAAAATAGACCTAAAAGTGAAATAAATAAGCCCTTTCTCCCCTAACTCGCTCGCCTCAGGGCAATGTGTCACAGTAACTGGAAAGGAAAGGAAGACACTGGTAAGGACAGCCTAGGGCAGTATGTGCTGAAGATGATCACAGAGAGGCCAGGCCCTCCAGGGTAAGAAGGACAGCACGATTTAGGCCTTGTCAGAGATAGTACAGGTCCTCAAGGGCAGCTGAGGCTTTCAAAGTCTATGGAAGAAAACAACTTGGATTCCATATTAGGTGCCCAGGATTTAAACTGTTACTAAAATTCATTTGGCTACCATTAAAAAGCACTGGCTGTTTCAGGCAGTGGTGGCTCACACCTTTGATCCCAGAAGAGGCAGGCAGATCTCGGAGTTCAAGGCCAGCCTCGTCTACAGAGTGAGTTCCAGGACTGCCAGGGATACACAGAGAAACCCTGTGTGAGGGACAGGGGAGTCACTGGCTGTCATTTATGAACCATACTACCCTATCAACTTGCTGCTAAGGCTAGCTCATTTACCAAGAAACAAACACAAACAAACAAACAAACAAACAACTTACCAGAACATTTTTGATAAATGCTGGATTCAGTTTGTATCGAGATGTGAATGTCTCCTGAAGTGCACTGCAAATAATTTAAAAGTATTGTTTAGAAAAAAAATTGTATCATACAATAATAGAATCTCTACTTTTTAGGCAGATAGCTCAAGGACTGTTATTATTATTACTATTATTTTTTTTTTTCTTTTGAAACAGGGTTTCTCCATGTAGTTTTTGGTGCCTGTCCTGGATCTTGCTCTGTAGATCAGGCTGGCCTCGAACTCACAGAGAACCACCTGGCTCTGGCTCCCGAGTGCTGGATTAAAGGCGTGAGCCACTGCTGCCCGGCTATTATTTTTTTTTAAGAGAGGGTCTCACTATGTATCTCTGGCTGGCCTGGTACTTGCTATATATGCCAGGCTGGCTTCAAACCCAAAGACCTGATTGTCTCTGCCTCTGGGATTAAAGGTGTGCATCAGCGGCTAGGCTGTATAATTTGAATGTTATTTTGTAACTATCATAGCAGTAAGTGGTTTAAGCCAGGGCCAGTCATTTGATCCTAGAGCTGTCCAGTGTCGGTTTGATGAGAAGCTGAACAAGTGTACACAGTACCCACGAATCTGCCAACAGATCATTCACAAATTCCAAAGGGGAAAATGGCAACTTTACAATGGAGAAACCTGGCAGACCTGGAACAGATCATTCACAAATTCCAAAGGGGAAAATGGCAACTTGACAATGGAGAAACCTGGCAGACCTGGCTTGTAAAGGGACAAAGGACATCATGATTTCCCGCTATGAGTACTGAGAAAGGACACAAGATAACTTCTGCAGTTTTCCTGTCAAGGTACATAATAACACCAGTATAGATGTAATTACCATCAAGGTACATAAACACAATAGTACATACGTACGTGATTGTGCGCATCAAGGTGCGTAAGTACACGAGTATGTATGTAATTACTTACGTCCTCAAACTCTGGAGGTTGTAGGGGCTTTCTCTTTCTTTGTGTTTCAGTTGGATGGCGATCCAGCTGTAAGACAAGATGGTACCGTGTATAACTCAGTCTTTTATGCTGTTTTCCAAAGAGGCAAGTATTCAAATTCCGAAACAGAACTAGAGCTAACAGAACAGGTAAAGTGTTGTGGTAAACAGGCGTCACATATCCTTTACAGAGAACGCACCCACAAGTAACACCCTTTCTAACATTGGCCTGCTGCTGACCATTACAACACACGAGGCCGTTGAAGTCAAGGCTGATCGGCCATGCTGAGCCCTGTTCCAGAGAAAAGACAAAATGGACGGGCCCGGGGGTGCAGACTGTGAACTGTGGAGGTCGGGCCCGGGGTGCAGATCTGCACTGTGGAACTGTGGAGGCAGATGCAGGAGATGACCCAGATTTGAGACAAGGCAAGATTCCAACATGAAACCATGTCAGAAAGAGAAGGGGAGGGGTGGGGTGGCGGAGAGAGGGAGGGGGAGAGAGTTTGAGGGAGGGAGAGAGGAGGGAGAGAGAGACAGACAGAGAGACAGACAGACAAAGAGAAACAATTGTCCACAAGGCGGCTCCGGAAGCCAGAGGTAACGAAGTGCAGGCCTTGGGCCTGACATCTTTCCAGTTTCTTGTGCCTTCCGCTAGTCTTCTCTGCTGAAGCAAAGCTTAAATGTGTCTGTTTGTTTTCAGGAATCTCTCTCCTAACCCCTCCATCATGCTAGGGTGGACCCCCAGCTTTTCTACCCCTGAAGTCTCCAGCCCAAATAGCTCAGTTTTAAGACGCACTAAAATGAGCAAATACAGTTTAAGTCATTCATAACACGAATCCAACTTCAAACTGCAGGCCAGAGGTTAAGGAAAATGGTGGCGGTACACCACATTCCTGTAAAACCCAAGAGCCACCTGTCTGTCTACGCAGGGACTTCACAAGCCAGTTCTGGAAATGTAACGTCAAACCGAGAAACAACTACCGTTCCACGTGCATAAGGGAAAACTAATTTAAAGTCACAGTCAGGCCAAAGATTATTTCATGCTTCCTTCCATTTTCTCACACTTAATTATTTGCCACAGATAAGCTTCAGGAGTCAGATAATTTCCCCAAAAAATAACACAGTTGGACTAGAGCCAATAAAACTGACACAATTGGATTAGGGCCAATAAAACTCAACTCAAAACTGGTGCCACCAGTTTTGAGGGATGGGACAGGATTACTTATCACTCCGTTCCCTTTCCCTCTCTCCGGCTTTGTTTTGAGAGGGGAATCTCAAGTAGCCCAGAATAGCCTCAAACTCACTATGGAGACAAGGCTAGCCCTGAACTCCTCATCCTCCAGAGCGCGGGGCTCCGGGGTGTGCATTACCGTGCCCAGCTCTTCCTAGCTTTTGAATTCCAAACCACGAAGTCTTAGTCCATAGCCAAAGCTAAATTTAACTAAACAAATGTGAAGGGCGGGAAAACGGCAAGGAGAAAAAACACTCACAAGGTCCTCACTCGCTCGGAGCAGGTTATTTCTGTATCCTTGTCGGTTCTTCGCACGCCCGCACTGTTCACGCACCAGCACATGGCGGTTCCGTTGCACTGCTTGGCTTTAAAGAGCCCTTGCTCGTCGCACTCAGGATCGTATAGCCCATCATTGTCCTGGATGGCGCCATCAGGTTTCTGCCTCCTCCCAGACTTATTGTGAGACATCTCCGCCTTCATCACCAGACATTTGGATGCCACTGAAAAGAAAATGTGACATCAAACTGAAAAAAATAACTACTGTTTTCACATGCACCGCGGAAAAATTTTTAATTTAACGTCAGAGTCCCAGGCCAAAGATTATTTCACGCTCCCTTCCACTTTTCCCACACTCAAATTACTTGCTGGAGATAAGAACCTCGAGTCAGATAATTTCCACAGAATAACACAGTGGGACTAGAGCCAATAAATTTCAACTCAAGGTGCTTCATTTAAAAAGTATTATCAAGATCAAACTTCCAGGCAATTAGGATCTTTTACTCACGTTTGGAGCACATGACAGTATTCGGTGAACCATAGGACGTACACTGGCATTCACCTTTTTCATTTAAAAAACAGCTCGTCGCCAGCTTGTAGCTTTCACAGACACAGCCTAGAAAATTGTAAAAATTCAGTTTAAAACGTAGCGACAACTGTCAACTCCTTCAGTCAATCATGCCTTTAGGAAACGGTCGTGGGCCAGGTGGTGGCGGCACACACTGTTAGTCCCAGCACTCAGGAGGCAGAGACAGGTTGGTTTCTGAGTTCGAAGCCAACCTGGTCTACAGAGTGAGTTGCAGGATGGCCAGAGCTACACAGAGACCCTGTCTCAAAACAAACAGAAGAACAAGGGGAGGAAGAGGAAGAGGTGGACCTGGGACTGGTGAGATGAGATGGTTCAGCTGTTAAAGGGGCCTGCCACCAGGCCTGATGACCAAAATCACACCTCTAGACCCACATGGCCAAGAGAACTGTCAAACTGTCCTCTGACCTCCACACATGTGCCTTGTCACACAAATGTGACACACACACACACCCCCAAATAAATAATTTTGATGGTGGTGCGTTCTTTTAATCCCAGCACTCTGGAGGCAGAGGCAGGTGGATCTCTGTGAGTTCAAAGCCAGCCTGGTCAACACAGTGAGTTTCAGGACAGCCAGGACTGTGTAGGGAGGCCCTGCCTCAAAAATAAAATAAAATAAAAATCCAAAATAAATAAATAAATGGAAAAGATAAACTTTAAAAAAAAAGAAGAAACATATAGCCCCCGAATTCTTTTCAGTCGTAATATAAGTGCTTGAGTGTCTCATTCATCAGTTTGTGCCATTAGAGTGTCTAACCTGCTTGTTCCCACCTCCACTTTTCTGTATTGCTTATTTTGGGGGGAGCAGAGTGAATTAAGTTTTATTAAGGAGCTGGTGGTGGTGGCGGCGGCGGTGGTGACACACGCCTTTAATCCCAGCACTCAAGAGGCAGGGGCAGGTGAATCTCTGTGAGTTAGAGGCCAGCCTGGTCTACAGAGCGAGATCCAGGATAGCCCGGCCTGTTACACAGAGTAACCCTGTCTAGAAAAACCAAAAAGATTTATTAAGGAAATGTGACTAAGAACTCCCCAGACTGGGAGGGGCCCTAAGGGAAGAACTCTTAGGGCGGTGCTGAGGATACAGCCTGGGGCCCCACTCTTGCTAGCTGGGCCTCTCCCAGTGAGCTACACCCTGGGCCTGTATTTCATTGTTGTTGAGATAGCCCGAGTTGGTGTCAAACCTGAGATTCTCTTTCTTTTTAAATGTATTATATTTATCAACTTACTGGGCGCAGGGGATCCCTGTGGTATGTGCACAGAGGTCAGAAGATAAACTTAGAGTTCTTTCTCCCTTCCATTACATGAGTCCCGGGGATCAAACGCGGTCATTAGACTTGGGGAATCTCCCCTTCTACCTGTGGGGTCTGGGAATTTAATTCAGGAGTAACGTGACACACTGAGACATTTTAATGTCCCTGCCATTTAAAATAAATCTTTTTCCTTCCTTCTCGGCACCCTGCCCCCGCCCCTTTCTGGAAGAGCCTAGTTCCACAGCCCTGGCTCACCACCGCCCTCCAGCCTCAGCTTGCCAAGTGCTGGGCTTGCTTCCGACTGAGGCTCACTCTCCAGTGTCTTCCTCCTTTCCTACTCTCACACCCTGGTCTGCTAGTTCCTTTATCTTTTCCCCAACAGGTCAACAATTCCAATTCTGAGATCTACGGCCCTCCCTCGTTATCCCTCCCTCACCCAGTTTTCTTAAGGAATGCCTGCCTTGGGGGCCCAATAGGTATCTGTTCAATCTTTTCTTCATTAAATGGGGTCTGGTAGCCCAGGCTGGACCCCAGCAACACACCAGGCTGAAGATGACCTTGAACTGCCAAGCTTCTCCTTCCCCAGCGCTGGGGGTTCCAGGTACACACCTGGCTTATGGGGTGTTAGGGAATCAAGCCCAGGGTTTGCCAGGCACTCTACATCCCAGCCCTCAATCTACAATTTAGCCCCAGGTTGAAGTTAGAAAAATACAAATTGATTAAACTGCATTACTTAAAACGTCACCAATGAATACTGGCCAACCTCTGCCAGTAGAGAATGAAATCCTTCCCAGAAAACAAAAACTAAACTATGTTTAACTTAAAAAGTGAGGGAGAAACAAACAAATTCCTTCCAGAGGGCTTTGTTCAGTTGTCTCCACCTCCAGACACGATTCTAGAAATAAATCAAAAGTCACAGCAAACTCTACAGTAAGAACACCTAGGGTCAAACTCCATGTCCTTCTCTCTACAGACGGTTCCGTCACCGGCTAAGTACAGTTTCCAAAGTCTAACGAGAGAAAGGAGAGCAGCGCGGTGACTCGGGAGATAAGGGTCCCTGACCACCTGAGTTCGAGCCCCTGGACCGACGTGGTGGAAAAACTGACTCCCACAAGTTGACTTAATGCAAACGCACACCACACACACACACACACACACACACACACACACACACACACACACACACACACACACGCCCACAAGCCCAAAAGGAAGTGGAAAACTTCCTTTATGAATGTTGGATCACGATATAAATCTACTTGTTTTACGAAACCACAAATATGCACAATTTTTAACTAGGGAAGTCTTAAGAATGGAAAGATTACGGGATTGTGTTTTTAAAAGGTCCTGACAGTTTATCCTTGTATCTATCCTCCCCACAATAATATGGCATTAGTCACGATTCTTAGAAAAGGCAAAACACCGCCGGCAGGTGAGTCCCAGCAGGCCCGCCTCCGACGCGCAGGTGCATAGCGGCCTCTGGGGAGCTACCCGACCCCTCCCGGGGCCCACATCCGGGGACCGTGGCAGGTACGGGGCGGGGGGAGGACTGGCGGGTCGCAGCGACAAAGGCCCGCGCTTTGGGACCTGGAGCCCCAAGTTGGAGCCTCTCGACCCCGGGCGGTGGCCGCTCCGTCACCCTGGCCACACACACACACACACCCGCCAGGTACACCCCACCGCCGCCCGATCGGAGCGCACGTCCGACCCGAGCCGTCGGGTCCCGGGGTCCCACCACCGGACCAACCCGACCCGACCCCACACCTCCGCTCCAGGTCCACGCCTCACCTTGCTGAGCCGCGGCCAGCGTCGCCGCGACCACCGCGAGCAGGAGCCCGAAGGCGAGGGCCCGGGGGAGCGCCATGCTGCGCGCAGAGCGGCGGGGACTCGCGGGGCTGCGGCGCGGGACGGCTCCGGGGGACAGACGTGCTGCGCAGCGGCCGAGGGACGGAGCGCTCTGGGCGCGCGGCGAGGCGGGGACCCACCTGCGGACTTGCAGCCCCGGGGCCCCGCCCCGCGGTGAGTCACCCGCCCCACGCGCCCGCCCCGCTTCCCCGCCTCCCTCTCCAGGTGAGAGCCGCCCGGGTGCTCCAGCGGGGGAACGCGAGGCGGGGACTGGAGTCAGGCGGGGTACCCGGGGAGGACCGGATGTTGCCGACGGGATGACGAGACTGGACGTGAACGCCGAGAGGGATACCAAGTCAAACCCACAGTTAATAACAAACACTGTCCTGGCCCTACGCCTGGCACTTGACTTTTCCAGGACTTTTTCAAGCTCTTTGAAGGTCTGTGTTCTGTGTACGAGTGTTTTGCTTGCTAGTGTGTGCACCACGTGCGTGCCTGGTGCCCACGGAAGTCCGAAGAGGGCTTCGGATCCCCAGGAACTGGAGTTATGGATGGCTGTGAGTGTTAGAGCAACAGGTGTTCTTAACCGCTGAGCCATCTCTCCAGCCCGACACGTTTTTTTAAACTAAAGTGCTTCAGTTTTGATTATTACATATTTTTAATTACTTTTTATGGCATGAGATTATTAAAGGATTGCGTCATTTCCCCCTTCCCGTCCCTCCCTCAATCCCTGCCATATACCCCCTCCTTGCCTTTCAGAGTCATGGCCTCCTAGTCGTACATTAAAGCACAGTATTGTTAAATCCAATTTTTTCGAAAATTTAGGGAACGTCTTAGAAACAAAGGACAGTTTATTTCGCTGGAAATGAATTCAAGGCATGCTCTTTCTACCGTCTTAAAATAATTGTAATGACCTGGTGATTTTTATTAACTATTAAAATGTAGTTGGGAGAGTGAATGCCTAGAATCTTGCACAAGACCTGAGTTTGCTACTCAGCGCCTATATGATGGCTCACAAACACCTGTACCTCTATTTCCAGGGTGTCGTTTTCCAGGGTATCGGCTGCCTTTCTGAACTCTGCTGGCACTGTGAGCAGATAGATGGTGCTGACAGTTACATTCAGGCAAACCAATACACATACCAACATACACATAGTTTTAAAACACCGATATATTTGTGAGGTTCTATACCCAAATGTGGTCCTAAAATTACTCTCAAAATACTAATTTCATTTCTAAATTTGTGTGTGTGTGTGTGGGGTGGTTTTGTTTTTTTTTTTTTTTTTTTGGTTTTTCGAGACAGGGTTTCTCTGTGTAGCTTTGCGCCTTTCCTGGAGCTCACTTGGTAGCCCAGGTTGGCCTCGAACTCACAGAGATCCGCCTGGCTCTGCCTCCCGAGTGCTGGGATTAAAGGCGTGTGCCACCAACGCCCGGCTGGGGGGTGGTTTTGTATGTGTGTGTGTGTGTGTGTGTGTGTGTGTGTGTGTGTTGTGTGGTTTTTTAGGTTTATTGATTTTTGTGTGTATGAGGGTTTTTCCTGAAGACATGTATGTGTATCACCTGTGTGCCTGGTGCCCACGGAGGTCAGAAGGAAGCAGATTCTCTGGAACCGGAGTTACAGATGGCTGTGAACCACCATATGGGTACTGGGAACCAAACCAGGTCCCCTGCAAGAGCTCCAAGTTCTCTCAACCACAGAGCCATCTCGGCCCGCCCCCGCCCACCTCCTTTTTTGAGATAGGGTCTCTATGAAGCCGGCCCTGGCTGCCCTTTATCTCACTGTGTAGATCAGGCTAGCCTGGCCTGAAACTCCCAGCTACCCGCCGGCTTCTGCCAGGAGTAAGGGCTGCTGTTTTCGAGACAGGTTTTTATGTAGTCCCGCGGCAGCTTACTACGTGGCCAAGGATAACCTTCAGCTTTCCCTGTATCTACCTCCCAAGTGCTGGAGTACAGGTGTACACCACGCTTAGCCTCCTGTGCGCACTCTTACCTAACTCTTCCAGTATGAGAATGCCTTAGGGGCTGGCAGTATGCTCAGAGGATAAAGACTCCTGCTGCTATTATCATCCAGGGGTCTGATCGGCTTCATTTTTCTCTGCCAATTAAGGGTTTAAAAGGCAGGAAAAAAAAAATCTCTAGTGAAACGAGAAGCAGCAAGGGAAGATCTCAGACACAACAGACAGAATCAGCCAGGAGGGGAAAAGGCTTTTCTTGGGGGAGAGGAAACATCAGGAGCCCAAAGTCCTGGGTCTCCTCCAGGGCTGGGTTTTATGGGTCTTTGGGGGAGGTCCTCATGCCCTAATTTGGGGTTGGTCAGTTTGAACAAAGACGGCGAGGCTGATAGGCTCAGAACTTTGTGGCAAACTGTTCAGAGCCAGTCTTGAACTCGTCAGACCGGTCCGCCCGCAGGGGGGCCTACGGACTGGAGGAAAAGCTGGCCCGGGCTCCTTTAGCTGCCAGGCTTTTGTCTCAGGTCGGGAAGGCGAGGAAGAAGCCGGAAGTTTGCCGTCTTCATCCGCTTTTTGTGGGCCCCTTCCCTAAATGTCTGCGGTGAGAGATCCTCACTGAGAACCTGGTGACCTAAATTCAGTCCCTGGGACCCACGGGGTGGAAGGAGAGAGCCAACCCCCACTAGTTAACCCTTTGGCAGGCAGGGCACTCCTCACTAAAATGGGGAGGGGGAAGTTTTTACAGAAAGTGTTAGACTAGGTATCTCTACAGAGAGCACGGATAGACCTTTGGATGCAATATTCTTTCTAGCATTTCAAGAATAGCCTCTAACTCCCTGCCTGCCTCAATCTCTCAGTCAGCGCACAGCTCAGAAGCTGCACACACTTCCAGCTCTCTGGGGTTGTAGATCGCTTAAAAAAGGTGTTTGTCTAGCATGCTTGAAACCCTGGGTTTGGCCTCCAGCATTTCATCGGTGGCACAGGCCCGCAATCCCTGCACTGGGGAAGGATCAGAAGTTCAAGGTCACCCTCAGCTAGTTATGCTGTTGGAGTCCAGCCTGGGCTATCTGAGATCCTGTCTCAAAAACACGAAACAGGGGCTGGGGATTTAGTTCAGTGGTAGACGCTTGCCTAGCAAGCACAAGGCCCTGGGTTCAGTCCTCAGCTCAGGGGGAAACACACACACACACACAAAATTGGGCATGACGGCACAGGCTTTTAATCCCAGCAACCAGGAGGCAGGGGCAGGTGAGTCTCTGAACTTGAGGCTAGCCTGGTCTACATATTAATATGCTCCAGGACAGCCTGGACTACATAGAGAGACCCTGTCTCAAAAAAAGACCATAGAGGAGGAGTCTGTCATGAAAAGCAAATGGCGGCAGAGGCATCTACCTCCCTTGAGGGGTTATGTGCTGACTCCTCCGTTTTATCACTGACAAATGAGAAAGGACCAAATGGACAATTATTTGTTTTTTTATTGTTGTTGTTTTATTTGTTTGTTGAGACAGTGCCCTTTTTTTTTTTTTTTAGTATTTTATTTATTTTTATTTTATTTGTATGGGTGTTTTGCCTGCATGTACATCTGTACACCACATGTATGCAGTTCCCACAAAGGCCAAAAGAGAGCGTCAGGTCCTCTGGAACTGGTGTTACAGACAGTTGTAAACTGCCATGTAGGCGCCAGGAACCGAACCTGGGTCTTCCGGTCTCCTAACCACTGAGCCATCTCCCCAGCCTCAAGGAAGTGTCTTATGCAGCGGGGACTACACTCAAACTCACTGTGTACCCCTCCTTCCTCCCAGGTACTGGGCACAGGCATGTGCCACAAGGCCTTGCATGATTCCGTTCATATTAAAGATTTTTACAGCTGAGAATATAGTGTGGGGATGAGGAGGATGGGAAGTTGTTTCTGTAACCAGAAGCGATACAGATACACACTAGAAAGTTTCCTTTTGTGTTCACGGAGTTTTCTCTGTCATTGACATCTTACAAAACCATGGAGCTTTATCAAAACTAAGACGTTAGTAGTGGTGCAGTATTGCTTATTATTATTACAGATTTTATTTAGAATTCCCCAACTTTTTTTTTTTTTTTTTTTTAACTATTTTTTCCCCCTATCCCCGTGTTAAAGTAGCAAAAAGGCCTTTTTAGGGAAAATTTCCAGTCAAGAGAATCTGTGGCCTGGGTAGAGACATACCATTCCAGCTGTGCTGGGTCAATCACCTGGCCAAGGGATCACCTTTAGGAAGGTGGGTTCACCTTGAGCATTGCTAGACAGAGAGGTGGGAAAATTAGCCCCTTAATGAGAGACACTTTCTTCCCAGAATTCCCTCTCTGGTCCAGGCCTTACTAGCCCAGCAGTCCTGAGGTTCTGCTGGGGCATGAAAGGTGCACTTTTTCCTTTTTCTCCTGTCTTTTCTTTCTGTGGCTGGCCAGAGCCTGAGTATGCTTTTTAGTGAGGCCTGGAGCTTCCTTAGTCTTTCTTCTGGAGTCCCCTCCCCACCTTGTGGCTGTCTGCTGCCAGGCAGCTGCCGCCTCTGCTGGCTTGACTCTCAAGGAGCCATGGCGGTTTTCCACTTCTTCCCTCCATCCTCCTCCTCGGGAAAGCTGCCGAGATTTACAGCTTTCCTGCCCTGGGATGTTTTTCTTTTAAACTCTAATAAAGGTGTCCTTGAGCTTCTAATTGAATTCATTCTGAAATTCTTTGACTAATGAGACTAAGAACTCGGAGAGGATCCCAATCTCCCCCATCCCAGAATCCCATATTGCACTGTCTGTTGTTGCTTGTGTTTTGAGACAGGTCTCAAGTAGCACACACTGGCCATAAACTCACCATGTCGCCAAGGATAACCTTGAACTCTTGAATCTCTTGCCTCTGGCTAGCAAGTGTTGAGACACAGGCATAACATACCGGTAGGTAATTTTGGGGGCAAGGGGTGTTTGTTTGGTTGGTTTGGGTTGTCAAGACAAGGTTTCTCTGTGTAACAACTCTGACTGTCCTGGAACTCGCTTTGTGGACCAGGCTCACCTCGAACTCACAGAGATCTGCCTGCCTCTGCCTCCCGAGTGCTAGGATTAAAGGCGTGTGCCACCGCCGCCTGGCTGTTTGTTTTGAAGAGGGGTCTCAGTGTACCAAGTGGGAGTCAACTCGTGGCAGTCTTCCTACCTCAGCCTCCTCATTGACACTAGAATCATGGTCCACAGTGGCTGGAGAGGGAACCCACAGCTTTGCACATGGTAGGCCAGCTCTCTCCATATTATTAGGTACTATATCACTGTTGTCTCCTCCAACCCATGGGCGTCTAACTCTCAGTCTTTTTTTCTGTCCTTTCCTGAGCTTCATGTTTTTGAACAGTGCTGGTCACGTGTTGGACACACTATTCCTTGACTGGGGTCTGTCTTACGTTTTCTCACAAGTGGACTGATGTAATGAGTTGTGTGTATGTGTGTATGTGGGGGTGCCACAAAGGTGTAACGCCCCCATCAGCAGGTTGTAGCAGGTGTATGATATCATTACATAACCTTGATCATGTGGATAAAGTGGGGACTCCCAGGTTGTGGGTTTTTTTTTTTTTTCACTAAAAGAAAAAAAAAAAAGCAGGGCAGTGGTGGTATACTCCTTTAATCCCAGCACACGGGAGGCAGAGGCAGGCGATCTCTGTGAGTTCGAGGCCAGCCTGGTCTACAGAACAAGATCCAGGACAGCCAGGACTGTTACACAAAGAAACCCTGTCTCGAAAAACCAAAAACAATGAAAAAATAAATAAGTGAGTTGATGTAGTGGCACATTCCCTTAATTCCAACAGTTGGTAGGTAGAGGCAGGAGAATCTGTAAATCTGAGGCCAGCCTAGGCTACTCAGTGAGACCCTGTCTCACAACAAAGAAACAAACGTAATAAATAAATAAATAAATAAATAAATAAATAAATAAATAAATAAATAAAAGGATGAGCCAGGGAATTAAGGGTATTAAAACGACAAAAATCTTCAGTGCCTGAAGAGAAACGATACCCAAGGTTGTTCTCCGACCTCCACACACAGGCACCCGACCTCCACACACAGGCACCCGACCTCCACACACAGCACCCGACCCCACACACAGGCACCCGACCTCCACACACAGGCACCCGACCTCCACACACAGGCACCCGACCTCCACACACAGGCACCCGACCTCCACACACATGCACCCCTGCCACACACAAAGAATCGCATGTTAAAACCGTCGGTGTTATAAATACCCTGCAGATCTTTCTTTCTAATATTTATTTTTATTCTATGTGTATGAGTGTTTGGCCTGCCTGTGTGTGAATGTACCGTGTGAATGTAGAACCCATGGAGGCCAGAAGAGGCACTGGATTGCCCTGGGCTAGGGTTCCTGATTGTTATTAGCTATTATGTAGTTGGTGGAAATTGAACCCAAGTTCTCTGCAAGAACAGCCTGTGCTCTTAATCACTGAGCTATCTCACCAGTCCCCACAGATAGAGATTTTTTTTTAGGCTAGTAAATAATATGCTGTTGTTTCTTAAAGATTTTGTTGGACTCAAAAAAACAAAATAAATAATAAATAAATAAAACCAAATAAATAAATAAATAAAAGATTTTGTTGGAGCACGAATTCTAATTGGTCTTAACAATAAAAATCCAGAGCCAGATATCGGGGTAAGTGCTGGAAGATCAGTAATGGAGCCAGCCGCTAGAGAGACTTCTTACCTCTACCAAATCCTCAGCCTGAAAGGGCCAAGTTCCTGTCTCCATCCCCACCTTATCACTTCCTCTCTCTGTCCAGCCATATCACTTCCTGTTTCTTCCTCCCAAGTGCTGGGATTAAAGGCATGTGCCACCACTGCCAGCCTCTACTGGCTAGCTCTGCACTCTGATCTCCAGGCGAGCTTTATTTGTTAAAACACAAACTATCACCATGATTTGTAATGTAGGAGGCACTGTGTGTGTGTGTGTGTGTGTGTGTGTGTGTGTGTGTGTGTGTGTTGCAGTATTCATTTTAGAGTGGGAAGGTAAGCAGTGCCAGGCAGCGTCAGTGTTCACTTGAGGTACAGGGTTCCTAATTCCAAGGAAAATCTGTCACCTACCTTGTGTGGGTGACTCCAACAGCTGCTTGGGCGCAGCCTGTGACGGGTCTGTACTTGGGTTCAAGTTGAATGGGGTATCACCCAGGTCAGTGGATCAATCTGACAGAAGTAGGAAAAGATGGTCGAGGGAGGGTTTTAAAAAATCGGGGTGGAATGTTGGGCTTTAGAGTGTAGGCAGGGTTTGTAAGTGAGGATAAGAGAGTCAAGAACAGTTCTGAGAAGAGGTTAAAAGATGGGAACAGAACTTTTTGATTTCTTTTGTTTCACTAAATCAAGGTCTCACTCTGTAGCCTGGGCTGGCCCGGAACTCACTATGGCCCCAGATAGAGTCTGAAGCCATCCTCCTGTCTCTGCCTCCTAGTGCAGGATCGCAGGCATTACTGGCCCCCCTCCCCACCACCCCTCCCCACTCCCTACTCAGAGAGTCCTTTTGAGAAGAGAACCAGAAGGAAAGAAAAGTGATCTCAGGGGCTGGGGGCTGCAGAGGAATCAGGTGATTGATGGGAAAAGTAAAGACGTATTTGGAGACCAGCAAGCAGACATTTTTCTGAAGCTGGGAGTGGTAACACAACTATAATCCCAACATTTAGGAGGCTGAGGCTGGAGGACTGTGAGTTCAAGGCCAGCCTGGGCTACGTGGGCTAGAGCATATCTCAAAAAGAAGGAAGAGGAGACAGAGGGGGAGGAGGAAGAGGAAAGCCTGTGGCTTGTGGAGCCTGTGATGTCAGAGCGACATTCAGTGGGTTAGGCTAGTATGGCGGTGACAGGTCTGGAGTTGCCAAGGGCTCAGAGGGAGTTTGGGAGGGGATCAGAAAGGACTTCTAAGGGTTTAGAGGAAGAACCAGACTAAATACGCAGTGCTGGTACTGGATAACCCGAAGACCCTTCTGGGAGTGGCTAGGGCAAGAGAGACTATGGCACCATGGGATTAGCGTGAAGGGCTGTTGGAGGGCGATGAGAAATCTGCCCGGGGGGGGGGGGGTGGGGTGGATGGATGATGATGTTGAAGAGGTAGTCAGAAGGTCAGGAATCTGCTCTGCTGCAGAGTACGGGGTGGTGGCTTCTATATACGGAGAGGCAGAAGTACTTGCTGGGAGCAGATGGCACTGTGGAGGCAGCTGGTGACGGCCCCAGCTCAGTGAGGACTAGAATGATTGAGTCATGTCACGATCATCAAGAACGGTTTATTAGAGCTGGGCGTAGTGGCACACACCTTTAACCCCGGCCCTCGGAAGGCAGAGGCAAGAGGATCTCTGTGAGCTCAACGTCAGCCTGGTCTACACAGAGTTCCAGGGCAGCCGGTCTCAAACAAACAAACACAGGAAATTATTTATTCAAACTGGATGTGGCAAAGCAAGCCTTTAAGGCTCCCTGAACTTTAGGAGGCAGAGGCAGGTGGATCTCTGTGAGTGTCGGGCCAGCCAGGGCTACATGGTAAGATCCTGTTTCAAAATGACAAAACAAAGAATTATTCACTTGGTGTATAATTTAACTCTTCTACACTGTAAAAAGGGATTCACTGTCAGCCTGGCATGAGGCTGAGTCAGGAGGTTTATGAGTTTGAGGCCTCTCTGAGCTACGTAGTAAGAGACTGTTTAAAAAAAAAAAAAAAAAGAAGGGGGAGAACAGGGAGAGGCTAGGCTGGATAAATGGTTAAGAGCACTTACTCTTCCAGAGGACCCAAGTTCCTAAGGCCCACACGGTAGTTCACAACCGTGCATAATTCTGGTTCTAGGAGCCCTGACAGCCTTCGCTGACCTCCATGGGCACCAAGCATACACAGCTGGTTCCAGAGACCGCTCTGACGTAGATAGAAGGAAATAAGAGTATGGCAAACAGAATTGGACCTTCACCTCTGTCTTATCAGGATCCGAGAGGGTGGGTCTTTATGAAGGATCATTTACAGTGTGTACGCTGAAGAAACGTGAAGCTCTTCAGACAGGACATCGCTGCCTTGTGTTTATAGGACACTACAAGGAAGTTGCCCCTCCTGGTAGCCGTGTAGCAGCAAACAACTTCGCCTCTACAGTTTCTCACAAAGCTGGTCGGGAGTTAAGGCATCGGCTGTGTGCAAGCCATGATACGGAGACAAGAAAAATAAAACACATGCCTAGATGACTGTCCTTTCTGGAATAAAATGTCCCAACTCTTGAGCTGTCCCTATAAATCAAGACGTGTGTTAAGATTAAACGTCACAGGACTGGAGAGATGGCTTAACAGTTAAGGACCCAGGTTCAATTCCCAGACCCATGTGGTAGCTCACAACTGTCTGTAACTCCAAGATGTGACACCCTCGCACAGACATATATGCAGGCAAAATACCCATGCACATAAAATAAAAGTAAATAAATTTAAAAAAAAAATAATAAACATCACAATCTGAGTTTGCAGCGCTCCTCAAGAGGCCTGAGTTATATGTCATAGTCCAGATGAATCACACACAAAACACTACATCAGTGATTCAGAACGTGCGCAGCTTGACAGTGTTCCTGGGAGTGTGCCTGTCACCATCCTGGACCACTGATGGGCAGTCCTTAGGACTAAGGGAGAAGAGAGGGAATTAGAGACAGAGGAGGGAGAAGAAAATCAAGAGTGGGGTGTGTTTGTGAGAAGAAGGGACTTCTGGGAATCTCAAGAGGCGGCTTGTTTTGCTTTGTTGGTTTCAGAGAGGGTCTCACTCTGTAGTTCAGGCTGGCCAGGAACCAGCTGTAGAGGCCAGACTGGCCTCAACCTTGAAGTGACCCTCCCAGGTTCTGGCATTATAAGCATGTACCTCCATGCTCTGCCTCCTGTTTTTTTTCTTGGCAGTACTGGCCTCTCCATCTCATACCTCCTACCTTTGCTGTCCGAGTTCTGGGATTACAGGTCTATGCCTCTATTTGAAATGCTTCCATTTTAATGAGCAATTAAACAGTTCTGTGGGGTTCAACAAGATGGTGTTCTTGTCTTCATACATTTTCTCAAGGAATTTGTTGCTTCAGTGGCCAGACTGGCAACTTCAGTGTATAAAACAGAATTGGTATCAGTCAGGTTGCTACCCAGTTCTAGATCATTGTCATTTTTCTTTTATTAAGATGTATTTATTTTTAGCTGGGCATTGGTGGCGCACGCCTTTAATCCCAGCACTCGGGAGGCAGAGCCAGGCGGATCTCTGTGAGTTCGAGGCCAGTCTGGGCTACCAAGTGAGTTCCAGGAAAGGCGCAAAGCTATACAGAGAAACCCTGTCTCGAAAAACCAAAAAAAAAAAAAAAAAAAAAGATGTATTTATTTTTATTGTACGGGCATGGGTGTTTTGTGGGTATGTAAGTTTGTGTACCATGTGCATACAGAAGAGGACACTGGATCCCCTGGAACTAGACTTACAGATGGTCGGTAGGTATCACATGAGTACTGGGAACTGAACCCGGGTTCTTTGGAAAGGAATCCAGTGCTCTTCACCACTGAGCCATCTCTCCAGCCCCGAGATAATTATAACTCTTAATGAGATATACTCCTTTCCTTTATTACAGATTGACTCAGATTCATGTGTCCTTGGGAACAGTGACATGCCTCGGCAGGCAAAGGCAACGGCCACCAAGCTTGAGACATGAGGTCAATTTCTGGGACCCTCCTGGTAGAAAGAGAGAACTGACTCCCACAGGTTGTCCTCTGACCTCCATAGACACACACAGTAGTGTACAGCAACACACACACACACACACACACACACACACACACACACCAATAAGTAAAATAGATATGCTTAAAAATTAATTAAAAGAAAAAAAGACTCTCAGAGCTGGAGAGATGGTTCAGTAGTTAAGAGCATGCACTGTTCTTGCTGAGGGCCTGTTACCCGTGCTGACCATCCATGCTGAGCATCACTCATGTCAAGCACCCCACAGTGGCCTGTAACCCCAGTCCCAGGGAGATCTGATACCTCTGGCTTCCATGGACACCTGCATTCGAGTACACACACACACACACACACACACACACACACACACACACACACACACAACCTTAAAAATAAAATTAAATAAATAAGATAAAAAATAAATAAGATAAAAAAAAAATTCCGGCCTGGCGGTGGTGGCACACGCTTTTAATCCCAGCACTCCGGAGGCAGAGCCAGGCGGATCTCTGTGGGTTCGAGGCCAGCCTGGTCTCCAAAGCGAGTTCCAGGAAAGGCACTAAGCTACACAGAGAAACCCTGTCTCGAAAAACAAAAAAACAAACAAAAAAAAATTCCTGGATTGTTCAGGGCCTTATGCTCAGAAATCTTCCTTAGCCGAGCATTTATCAATCAGGAGAAGGGAATGTTAGGAGCATTTATCAGTCGGGAGAAGGAATGTTAGGTGTGTTCTCACAGCTTACTTCCTTCTCTATTTCACTTAGTCTTCCAACTGTGAGCACTTATCATTCATCCCCAGTGACATGGAATGGAAAGTTGGTTACAAAGCTGTCTCATTTGGTGCGCAGAGCCTACAAGACCTGGTCCTAGGTCTGTGGACTACAAAGCCTATGGGCAGCCAGCCGTCCGTGTGGCCTCGCTGCTGCCAACCTGGAAGCCTGTGTCTCGGCAGGCAAATGTTAGAAAGACTTCTGTGTGTCTGATACGCCCCAGCGTGTACTCTGCAGCTGAACCCCACAGGAGCGTGGGGATCACGGCTCAGCTTTACCCAGAGCCTTTATTTCCCCACCACTGATATCAGTCTTTCTATCCGCCTGGCTATAAAACAGCTGTACTTTGCCTACACCTTGTAAAAACATTCACTCATCAGAACGAAAGCCATAAAGCAGAATAGCCCTTGTAACCATAGGAACCTTCCCTGTCTGCTTCCTGCTCAGGGTTGTGGGAGGACAGAGGATCCTGCCTGGTGGCTGTCACCCACCCACTCCCAATGGCTGGCTGCTAACTTCCGCCTTCTCATCACCCCAGAAGGCAAGTCTTAGAAAAACACTCTGGGATTGTTAACACCAGGCCCTTACCGTGTGACAGACAGGCATGAGTGTGTTCATGTGTAGATCCCGGGATTCAGACAGAGGCATTATTTGTGTCAAAGGACATGCTTTTTCAACCAGTTCCTACATGATTCTTTTTTTTTTTTTTTTTTTTTTTTTTGGTTTTTCGAGACAGGGTTTCTCTGTGTAGCCTTGAACCTTTCCTGGATCTCGCTCTGTAGACCAGGCTAGCCTCGAACTCACAGAGATCCACCTGGCTCTGCCTCCCGAGTGCTGGGATTAAAGGAGTGCGCCACCACCGCCCGGCCCTACATGATTCTTTTATTTATTTATTTATTTATTTATTTATTTATTTATTTATTTATTTATCTTCTTGAGTTTCTTTCTTTCAAACTCCTGGACTCAAGCAATCCTCCTGCCTCAGCCTCCCAAGTAGCAAGATCGACAGGTGAGCACCGCTGCACCCAGCCTCCATTCCCACATGATTTTTTTTTTTTTTTTAAGATTAAAAAATGTTTTTAATGTGTATGTGTTCACATGTGAGGACAGGTGAGTACATGCAGGGACGGGTGTCCATGGAGACCAGAGGAGAGTGCTGGATGGTTATAGGTGCTTGTGAGTCACCTGATACAGATCCTGGAACTCTGTGAACTCAGAGCCTTTAGGATCATTATCCCCGAAGTTGGGCTCAACTCTCTCTAGTTCTTTCCCTGGACACAATCCTTGTCCTAAACTCACTGATAGAAAATTGTTTAAAAAAAATTAAAATGAAAACAAACAGAAAACTAAAAACCAAGTCTAGGACATAGTGACTTCCAGGCTAGTCAGGGCTAAATAGTGAGATCCCGGCTCAAAGACAAACCTGCAGCAACAAAGACCCAAGAAGCATGCTAATGAATTGTACCCCCCCCCTAGTTTTTATTTTTCTAAGTTCCAGGTATTGAAGCCAGGGCTTTAGGCAGGCACTCTTTCACTAGTCCACATCCCTCCTTCAGCTCAATCTATCTTTTTTTTTCTTCCTATGACTTTCTAATTATTTTTTTCTTTTACGAATGTTCACACATTTTATTGTGTGTATGTGAGCGTGAGCTCACGCATCTGCACACATGCCACAGCACCATCAGAGGACAACGTGTGGGAGTCAGTTCTGTCCTCTACCCGTGAGTTCCAGGATCAAACTGGGGCCGTCAGACACACTGGCAGGAAGTACCTTAGCCACCGAGGCAGCCCTCTTCCCTCCTTCCCTCACGAGGGCTTTAACACCAACAACAAAAATGTCTACCAACTGTGCACAGTGGTGCTTGCCTGTAATCCCAGCACACAAGAGGTGACGGCCAGCCTGGGATCCATGAGACTGTGTCAAAAAGAAAAGAAAGAGCTATTTATTATGGGCAATCATACTAGGGCACAACTCTGAGTTCTTTTAGAAAAAGAAGACCCCATGGTAACCAAGTCCGTCATGAGTCTGGGGCTGGTGTCGTCCACAAACTTATTCCCAGAGGCAGCTTTCAGAGAGAGTTAATAACAATTCTTTCAGAGCTCCAAAGTTCAGGCTGGCTACAGATCACATCTGCGCACCAAAGAGAATAATTATTATTCGAAAGTGTCCACAACGGGCCAATGTGCAAATGTTTCAGCTGGAAAAGCACTTTGGCTAATAATTAAGCACCACTGGTCTGTTTATTTTCTATTCAAATCTCTTTAGCGACTTGTAGTAATTTGTGCCTAAGACTGCAGCATTTCAGTGATTTGTGAAATCATAGCTGGTGTGTGTGTGTGTGTGTGTGTGTGTGTGTGTGTGTGTGTGTGTATTGACCAAGTTAATACTCTTGTCAACCCTATGTTGATGTCTCAAGACTTTGAAAATGTTTCTATATTAAATAAGCTTAGGTACTTCTGATTGATTCCAATGGGACTTTGTTCCTGGGTGTTTGTCCTTATAAGGGACCTTCATACTGCTGAAAAGAGATGGATAATTCATACAATTATATTAGAAAACATGGGCTACATATTTACTGATTTCTTTTTCTTTTTGTGGTGCCTGTGATGGAACCCAGGCCTCGCACATGTTAAAATGAGCATTGTCATTGAGCTCCATACATCCCCAGTGGGTTAATTTTATTTTACTGATTTTGGCTTCACTATGGTCTCACTATGTAGTCTGGGTGAGTCTCAAACTGTCAATCCTGCCTCAGCCTCCCAAATGTTGGAATTACAGGTATGTACCACCACACACAGCAGGGTTACTTGAAAAACTCATTAAAGACCTGATATCACTAACTCCACTTCAAATGACAAAATCATCTTTAAAAACACTAGACAAGGGCGGGATGTAGTTCAGTGGTAGAGTACTTGCCCAGCTCCTGCCAAACCCACCATCACGCTCTCAATCCTGGAAAGAAGTGGTGGACTGCTTTCTATATGTAAAAGTAATACAGATGTAACTAACTGGGTAGAAAAAAGAGATACCTGTAAATCAAATATAATATAAAATAGGGCTGGAAAAGTGACTCAGAGGTTAAGAGGGCTTGTTGCTCTTACAGAGGAACAGAGTTGGTTCCCCAACACTCAAATTGGGTGGCTCACAACCACCTGTAACTCCAGAGCCTTTCTGGCTTCTGAGGGTATTCACATATGAATGTGTGTGCTCATGACTCACACACAACTCTCTCTCTCTCTCTCTCTCTCTCTCTCTCTCTCTCTCTCTCTCTCTCTCTCACACACACACACACACACACACACACACACACAAATAAATAAATGTAAAGTAAATATGTAATGGGTTGAGGAATGCGTTCAGCGGTAGAGTGCCTACTTAGTGTGCAAAAGACCATAGGATTCATTCCCACATGCCGAAAAAATAATGCTAAAATAAAATGACCCAAGTTGTGTTTTATTATACAATAAGTTGTGGTATTTTATTATATAATAGATGGATTATGGATAATGATTATGTGCTATTTTTACATTTATTTATTTTTTTATGTATTTTTTGCATGCAATTCTGTACTTCACAGCATTATTCTGATTATTAAATGTTGTATCACTGTGGACTGCCCAAGGTTCCTCTGCAAGAGCAACAAGTCTTTTAATCACCGAGTCATCTCTCAAGAACCCCACCCCACCTTTTTTCTTTTAAAGATAAGGTCTTATTTTATTCAATCTAGCCCTAAACTTACTAAGCAGTTGGGTCTGACCTTGAATTTTGGATCCTCCTGCCTCCAGCTCCGAAACTCTGGAGTGTAGACAGATTTTCTTTGGGTCACCAGCTCACAAAAAAAAAAAAAAAAAAGACACAAATACTTATTGTTAATCATGAAAGCTCAGCTGATAGCTTAGGATTGTTTCTAACTAACTTAAAGTAACCCATTTCTTTTAATTTTCTTTCTGCCTCGTGGCTTTATTACCTCATCTCTGTAGTGCCCATCCGGCTTGCTCTGCGTCTTCCAGCATCTCTGCCTTCTTCTTCCCAGTGTTCTCTCTGCCCCGGAAATCCTGCCTAGCTATTGACCATTCAACTTTTTTTTTTTAAATCAAACCAATGACAGTGACATATCTTCACACAGTGTAAAGAAATATTCCACAACATTTCCCCCTTTTTGTCTAAATAAGAATAAAGTTTTAACTTTAACAATGCAAAACTATATTCCATAAGAACAATTACTAGGCAGTTGGAGCTGACCTTGAATTTCTGATCCTTCTGCTTCCACTTCCTTCCTATACGCTGGAGTGCTGGGTTTATAGATTTAGTCTATATATTTTAAAAGCGATACAAAAGATTTATTTTCTTTTATTTTTTTATGCATATGGGTGTGGTGTTTTGCCTGGGGGTATGTCTGTGCACTTCTTGTGTGCCTGCCGACAGAGGCCAGGTGAGGGTGTCAGATCCTAGGAACTGGAGTTACAGAAGGTTATAAGCTGCCATGTACGTGTTGGGAAATAAACCAGGGTCCTCTGGAAGAGCAGCTGATGCTCTTAACCACTGAGCCATCTCTCCAGCCCCTAGAAGAAAAGGTTTTAAATGTTTTTTGTGGTGGTTGTTGTTTTTTTTTTTTTGCCACACAGAAATGAAAATGTTTGAGGAGATGAATATGTTTACCCTGATTCAAACATCATACAGTGTTTACCTGTATCAAAATATCCCATGAGGGCCAGTGAGGTGTCCCAGCTGGCAAAGGCGTCTGCCACCACACCAGAGGTACCGGAATTAAATCCCTAGCCCTCGTGGTGGGAGGAAAGAACCTATTCCTACAAATTGTCCCTGACCACCACAGACTCACTCTGTCACTTGCTTGCTCACTCACACACACGCTGAGTAAATAAAATATAATAAAGTATTAGACAACATGTATGATATGTGTGTGTATACTCTTTATGTGTGCCAATTAAATAAACATGATTTCCATTGGAAAGTTTATCTAGTTGATAAGCTCTGGTCTTTGCTTAATGACATTTTATTAATTTGCGTCAGTTGAGACTTCAGCTCTACGTTTCTTTTTTATTTACAGGTTAATTTTGCTTTGTAGTAAGTTTCTAAAACTCCAGAAGCTGAGGCAGGAGGATGGTCTCAAATTTGAGGCCACCTTCGGTTACATAGGTCAGCCTGAGTTCCAGAATAAGACCCTGTCTCAAACAAACAAAACACATTTTTGGGGTGGGTCCATGTAGGAATGTTGAGACAGGATCTCTCTACACATCTCTGGCTGTCCTGGAACTCACGATGTAGACGAGGCTGGCCTCGAACTCACGAAGACCCTCCTGCCTCTGTCTCGGAAGTGCTGAGGTTAAAGGAATGTGCCACTGTGCCGGGCACAAAAGGTGCCCTCCTTGATTAAGCTTCTTCACTTAACTTACTGTTTGTTTTCTTTTTAAGCGAGGTCTTGCTAGGTAACCCGGGTTGGCCTCCTTCCTCCACCTCCACTCTGCTAATTACGGGTGTGAACCAGCAGGCTTGGCCCAATCACTCACAGGATCAGCCACGGTGCTAGTCACAAGTTAGGAAGCAGACTCTCTACGACACAGCAATATTCTGTCTCCAAAAAGCAAAAACAAAAACAAACAGTAGGAAAACTCTATGACAAGTTTGGGAGGCCAGCTGCCGTTGGATGTGGCTGGATTATTACAGTGTGTGGCCGATGGGAGATATGGCTGGTGGTGAAGGGCAAATGATAAGGAGTTTGGATGTTATCTCACTGGTGACTAACCTGGGGAGTGATGAGTGGTTGGCCAGATGCGTGGAGAAATTCCTTTGGTATTAGTATGGAAGGCTGATTTAGGGGCAGAGGATGAGGCCCAGAAACCATGTGAAAGGAGAAAGAGCACTGGACCTGAGCTAAACATGGTGAGGGGATGGTCATGGAGATAGAGAACAGGCCCTAGAGGTGTTTGGGAATATGGCTGGCGTAGTGTAGGAGCTTAGAGGAGGAAGATTTGGGCTGACTCCCACTTTCCAGATCTGGTGACACTGTAAATTGTCCCATTCACCGAGACAGGGAATGAGGACTGAGGAGGAGCCTGGCAGCAGATATGGAGAGAAGGGTGAATTCATAGCTGAGCCCGAGGCACCTGAGCTACACAGAGGTACAGACACTAGCATCATTAAAGACATTTCATCTGAGCCGGGCATGGTGGCACACATCTTTAATTCCAGCACTTGGGAAGCAGAAGCAGGAGGATCTCTGTGAGTTTGAGGCCAGCCTGGTCTCCAAAGTGAGTTTCAGGACAGCCTGGGCTACACAGAGAAACCTTGACTAGGAAAAACAACAAAGAAACAAAACAACAACAAAAAAACAAAGCAACTAACGAAATGTCATCTGGAGCTAAGGAGGAAGTTTAAGAATACACTTAAATATAACTAGATAGCTAGATACAGCAGAAGGGCAGTCATTAGTATTAAGATTGTGGCTGACATTTCAAGTGTGTGTGAATTAATAACCTAAAAAGAGAAGAAAAGAAAATTGAGACAGAATTATTGGGAACCCCCAAATTTGAAGGAAAGGTAGAAGATCATTCTTGAGGCCTTGAAGACCTTTGAGAAAGCCAGGTGAGGTGGCTTGTGCCTCTATTCTCAGCACTGGGGAGGATGGGTCAGGAGGATCATTACAGGTTCAAGGTCAGCCTGGACTATAGAGTGAGTTCCAGGCCAGTCGGGATGTAAGATGAGGTCTCACTTTATAAAAATACAAATAAAGGGGGCTGGAGAGATGGCCCGGAGGTTAAGAGTGCTTCCTGCTCTTCTGGAGGAGCCGGGTTCAGTTCCCAGGACTCAACTTGAGTGGTTTAAAACCACTTGTAACTCTAGCTCTAGGGGATTTGATACCCTCTTCTGGAACCCATGAGCACTCCCACACAGGTGGTATCCGTTCACACAAACACTCATACACAGAAGTCAAAATAAATGTAGGGGGAAAAGCCCTCCCACAAATAAGCAGACGAGGTATGGCGACACAAGCCTGTAACCTCAGCATTCAGGAGGTGGAATCAAGAAGATCGGGAGTTCAAGGCCATCCCTGCGACGTAGTGAATTCAGAGCCAACCTGGACTACATGAGATCCCTGTCTACAAACAAACAACAACAAAAATAAAAGCATCTAGAAAAAAACAAAAACAAAACAGAAAACTAAAATATCTGAAGAGAGTCGGGTGAAGAAACAGGAGAAGAAAAATTCAGGAGAAGTTTCCAAACAGAAGGATTTTAGGAACACTGATGAGTGGGCTGTGAGGACAGGTCAGCAGGTAAAGATGGGCGCCCGTCACCAAGCCTGATGACCTGATGACCCAGAGCCAACGTGGTGAGAGGAGAGACTTGACTTCCTCGTCTGTCCTCTCAGCTCCAGACACACACCTTGGCACATGCGTGTGCGCACACAGAAACACACACCCACATGTACACACACATACCCACACCATAAAATAAATAAAAGCAATGAAATGTTAATAAAAAGAAGGAGAAGAAGAGAAGAAGGAGGGAGAGGAAGGGAGGAGGAGGGAGGATTCTATGGGTGGCACATGCATAATCCATTCTTAGGAGGCTGAGGCAAGAAGACAATGACTTACATAGTGAGTTAGAGGGTGGGATGAACATGTGAGACCTTGTCTCAACAACAACAACAACAACAACAACCAAACCAGGAGCTGGAGAGACAGCCTGTCCATTAAGAGCACTTCGTTATTCTGCAAGGAGCCTGGATTCGGTTCCCAGTACCACACGGAGGCTGACAAGCATCTGTGACTCCAGTTTCAGAGGCTCTGACGCCCTGTGCTGGCCTCCGCAGGCACCAGCCATGTGTGCAGTGCGCACTAGCACACACACACACACACACACACACACACACACACACACACACACACTCAGGCAGAACACTCATGCACACAAAATTTAAAAATCAGTAAATCTAAAAGGAACATCCCACCCCCCTCCCCCAAAAAACCCTCCACCAATAGAGTGAAACAAAAAAAAAATCGAAACAACCCTCACACCACACTCCGCTCTCACCAGTTCAACGAATAAGATGAATAATGACACACTAAAATGGGAGTGCTGAGGTAGAGACAGAAACAGGGACTCTTGAGACCACGAAGGTGGAGAGTGACCACAAGGGAAGGGGAGGGAACCGTGTGAGGTGAAGTCATACTTGGCCAGGTGTCTGGGGCACCTCACTGGTCTGTACTACCTGCCTCTTCCTCTCGGCCCATGCGCCTACCACCTCATTCTTGGCACAGTGACCAGAGGGACATGTGACGACTCATTCCCACAGCAGAGGCTTCCCAGCGCTCTTGGGAGGAAAGCCCTAATCCTCAACACGCAGGGTTTCAGCCGCCCTGGCCACATTGGCCAAAGCGGAATTATCTCGGACCACATTAAATACACAACACTAAGGAAAGCTGATCGGGGGTGGTGTGGGTGCCGGTGTATAATTTGTATGGTATCTGCTACTACAAGTGAGCAAAATATCCTCGCCTAGTAATCGTAATTATGGGGCTGGTGAGATGGTTCAGAGGGCAAAGGTGCTTATTGTTAGGCTGTCATCCTGAGTTAGACTCCTGGGACCCACACGGTGAAATGACAGAACTGGCTCCCACCGGATGTCCTCCGACCACACACACACACACACACACACACACACACACACTCCAAAACAATTCTAATTATGCAGTCCTCTATTTAATAATAGTCTTTTAAATTTTTTTGAGCGGATTCCCAAGCTTGTAATCACTAACAAAGAGAATGAATATACCTCAGTAATAAAAGTTCATTGCTTAAAAAAAAAATAGACATTTATTTATTTCGTGTTTGCCCAGGCACCATGGTTCCGGTGCGGAGGTCAGAGAACAACTTGAAGTAGTTGGTTCTCACCTTCTACTGCGTGAGCTCTGGGCATGGCACTCGGGCTGTAAGGCTTGGCCTTTAACCACCATGTTAGTTTGCTTTCTATTGCTGTGATAAACACCACTACTAAAGGCAACTTGGGGAGTCCATCACCGAGGGAAGCCGAGGCAGGGGCTTGGGGACAGGAGCCATGGAGGAACCCTGCTTATGGGATTGCTCCTCAGGCTCGGGGGCAGCTACCTCTCTTCTACCTCTTAGGACGGCCTGCCCAGGCGTGGCACCACCCACAGTGTGCTGGACCCTCTCACGTCAATCATAATCCAGAGAGCACTCCCCAGACTCACCTGCAGGCCACTCCGAGGCTGTTCTACATGCACAGCTCATGCATGGCACTCTGGGGGGGGGGGTCCTAATTTATCTGCTCTCCTTTGGTGAGGCCACAAAGCGATGATGCAGGTGTGACTGTGAGGCGAGGGTGACTTTCCCTGGAGGACCGGAACTATGAAAGTGATCTGACTTTCCAACATTCAGTCTCTGCATTGAAAATTGGCAAGTGAGAGCCAGGCGGTGATGGCGCACGCCTTTAATCCCAGCACTTGGGAGGCAGAGGCAGGGGATCTCTGTGAGTTCGAGGCCAGTCTGGTCTACAGAGTAAGTTCCAGGGCAGGCACCAAAACTACACAGAGAAACCCTGTCTCCTAAAACCAAAAGGAAAAAAAAAAAAAAAAAAAAGAAAAGAAAAGAAAAAAGAAAATTGGCAAGTGATATATCTATGTCCACTGAAAATGGATCCTAGGGGCTGGGGAGGTGGCTGAGCACGTTTGAGCACTGACTGCTCTTACCGAGGATCCCTGTCCCATTCTCAGCACCCACACGGTGGCCCACAGACAGCCTTAACTCCATTTCCAGGGCATCTGCTGCCCTCTTTGGACCCCCTCAGGCACCAGTTATGCCCATGGTACACAAACATGCATACAGACCAAACACTCGTACATATAGAATAAAGCAAATAAAGCTGAAACCATTTTTTTTCTTTAAAAAAAAACGAAAGTCATAAATGTAAAAAACATTGTTTTCCTAGAACTCTTTGTTTGTTTTTCAAGACAAGGTTTCTCTGTATAGCCCTGGCTGTCCTAGAACTCGCTTGTGGACCAGGCTGGCCCCGAACTCACAGAGATTCACCAGCCTCTGCCTCCCAAGTGCTGGGATTAAAGGTGTGCACCGCCACCACCGTCTGGTATTCTCCTAGAAATCTTGAAATCTGTTCTCAAACTCTCGTATACATCAAAAGGCCAGACTACCTGTTTCCTGCTGTGTCTAGCCAGTGTACCGAAAGGCACAGAACTGTTTGCCTTGGGCCAGTGAGATGGCTCAGCAGGAAAAGCATGGGCCGCCAAGTCTAGTGACCCAGAACCTGTTTGGTAGGAGGAGAGATCCAACTCTCAGAAGTTGTCCTCTACCCTCCACTTGCACACCGTGACATGTGTGTGCACACACACACACAAGATAAATAAATAAATGCAATTTTAAAAATTTTAAAAAGGAGGGAGGCTGGAGAGATGGCTCAGTGGTTAAGAGCACTTGTCTGCTCTCCCAGAGGACCCGGGTTCAATTTCCAGCACCCACATGACAGCTCATAACTGTCTGTGATTCCAAGATCAGACACCCTCACACAGACATACATGCAGGCAAAACACCAATGCACATGAAATAAAAATAAATAATTTTCAAAAACATTTAAAAAACGTTTGCCTTGATTTATTTAAGCTTGTCATAATTTCAGTTTCTTTTGGGACACTGTCATGTTTGAAACACTTTATTGATAAAATGCTTGTCACCTGGAAGACTCATGTTTAATTCATTCAAACGAGTGATTTAACACATTAAAGAATGTTAAATATGGCACACACCTTTAAGCCCAGCACTCGGGAGGCAGAGGGAGGTAGATGTCTGTGAGTTCGAGGCCCGTTTTACTAAACAAGCAGAAGCCTTTTTTAAAAGGGAAGTGACCAACTGTTCACGTAAACGTGTGATCTACGAGTGAACCACAGGATGAAAGGGAATCCTCCAAGGAAACACACACACAGAGATCCTCCCCCGATGGCAAGTATAATGTCATGGTAGAAACTTTGGTTCCGAACTTCAGGGTTCTAGGAAGATCTGGTGAACAATGACAGAGAATGTGAGATGACCTTAGCCTGAAGAGGTGACCAAGAAGCAGAACAGACGCCTTTCTTCAGTCTCCCTAATTTCTCACCTAGTCGTACTTCTTCCCATCCTGATTGAGGAGAAAGGCTGGCGCTTAAGACTGTGGGAACCCAGGACCTGACCCTGGACATGGATGTTCTCAGGTTAGGTGTGTGATTTTTCTTCAAGGATGGTGATAATTTTTTTTTCACTCTGAAAGCCTCTCTGCCAACACAGCAATCCAAATCAGACCAAATCAGACAGAATTAGAAAAAGGCCCGGTTTAATGGGTCAAGCGTTCCTGGGTGATTCTCCAGCCCCCCAGAGAGGGAGGAGACAGGACAAGAGACTGGAAAACCAGTGGTCTGTTTTCTGGGATACAGCTGTGGGGGAGGAGCCATGTTTGGCAGGCTTTGGGGGGGGGGGCAAGGTTTGGGCAAAGATATGGGGGAAGGGAGTTGAGGTGGATCTTCCACCAGAGCATTCCAGACCCTTTGGGTATAGGGATGCCAGGGTGCCAGGGGCTGAGATGGAGCTCCCACCCAAACAGATGGCCACATTTTAGCAGAGGTGTGGACTGAAGGGAAGAGTCTGGGAAGAGAAGGTAAAGGTGGAGGAAGAGGAAGTCTGCAGAGAAACCGCATCCACACTTGGCCTAGCTAGGTATGATGCAGAAAAACCACGGCGCAGGGGTTGGGCAAAGTGACTAGGAGTGAACAGGGCGGGTGGTTGGCAGAGCTCACATTCCAAACGGCTATGGAGGGAAAATACTGTCAAAGTAAAATTCTCAGGAAATCTTCAATGCAATTCTGATGCAAATTTGAAATGAGCGTATGTCCACATGATCTTAGCCAAAAGGCTGAGAACCTTTTTTTTTTTTTTGGTTTCTCTGTGTAGCTGAGAACCCATTTTTTATCCAATTTTCCAATTAACAAGTGAACCAGTAGATGGTAAAATTACTTCTAAGACACTGGGAAACTGGGTATTTAGAACGGCAGAATGGATTTAAGTTAGATACAAAACTGGCTGGATGTGGCAGCGCATGCCTTTGATCCCAGCACTCAGGAGACAGAGGCAGGCTGATCTCTGTGAGTTTCGAGGCCAACCTGGTCTACAGAGCGAGTTCTAGGATAGCCAAGGCTGTTACACAGAGAAACCTTGTCTCGAAAAACCAAAAAATAAAAATAAATGGTTCCCCAAATGGCCAGTGTCTTATAGAACCGTAGAAACACAGCTTGTATTTCCACCAGATAGAAATTATTTGTATCTTGCTGAGCACAGTGGCTCACGCATGCCAGTCCCTCAGGAGGGCTGAAGTAGAATTGGGAGTTGGAAGATACCTAGGTCAGTCTAGTAAGTTCTAGGCCAGGCTCAGCTACAGAGGGAGTCTGTCTTAAAAAAAAAAAAAGTTTTTCTATTGGACCACAACCTGCAAATTAACATGTAACTCCTGGTATCTGGGCTGTAATCACAGGAAACAGCAAAGTCACTGTGGATCCTTTGTTCTAGATACTAAATGACCTTCGGTGAGCCTGTTCAACCAGGCTAAGCAACACCGAGGAGGCCTGCAGTCAATTTGCTTTGTTTTCGGGTTTGGGGTGAGTTTTCTTTGCAGTACTGAGATCGCCTGCAGGGAAGCCGATGGGCAAGGTAATGTTCCACAGGTGTAAGCCAGAGAAGAAGCCCGAGGAAGTTGGTGAAATGAGGTAGAAAGGAGAAATGGAAGGCGGCTAGGCCAGATGTGGTCTAGGGAGGAAGCAAAGAGGAGGAACAGGATTCTGGGTGGGAGAAGCTGAGGTGTTGCAGGTCCTGTGTCCCAGCAGGTGGGGTGTGGCTAAGCTGAGGACCGCTGTGGTTTCCACGGGAGGAGCTATGCACTGTCCACACGGCTGTTGGCTTCTGCCTCTCGAAACTTTGCGACAGAATCGGAGAGGCAGGGCCATGGTGAGCAGAGATCTACCGACTTGTGGTCGGGATTATGCAGAATCACGACACTGGGGGAACTCGTGGAAAGCAACAGGTGTTGCTTCTGTTTAGCCTGGTCACTGTAGGTCATCACGCTGGCAGCCAGGAAAGACAGCCGGACTTGGATGGAAGCGAGGACATACCGGAAGTCATGAGGACTGATTCAAGGCTGGGCCTGACTCTGGTTCCCTGGGAACCTGATGCGGCGGATGCCTTGCAGAAGGTGCTGACCTCCTTCAGCTAGCGCGTGAAACTTGGAAATGTAAGGAATTCTATTAGGAGGTAGATGAGCTGGGGCCTGCTGTTGCCTCATGCCTGTGGGCTAGCATCCCACTAAGAATGCTCGTGGGTAGCCATGGCCTTGGGCCTACAGCTTATCTTCAGAGCATTCAAAAGTCTGGTTGTTTCCTCCTTTGTGTCTTCCGAACACCATGTGGTGACTTTAACTAACTTGGAACACATGCACACGCGCACACACGCACACTTAAAAATAAAATAAATCCATTTTTGTTTGTTTATTAGTTTGTTTTTGCAAGACAGGGGGTCTCTGTATAGTCCTGGCTGGCCTGGAACTCACTTTATAACCCAAGATGGCCTTGAACTTGAAGTGATCTTTCTGCCTCAGTATCCCAAGTGCTGTGATTATAGGCATGTACCACATCCAGCTCTAATGAGTCTTTTTTTTTTCTTTTGAGATAAGGTCTCACTGTGTGGTCCTAAACTGTCCTACAACTCATTTTTAGACAAGGCTGGACTTGAACTCACAGAGATCGCCTGCCTTTGCCTCCCAAGTGCTGGGACTAAATGCTTGAGCAACCACACCTGGCTCGAGTCTACATATATAGCTCTGCACCACCTGCACACAGTGTCTAGAGGCCAGGAGTCTTCAGATCCCTGGGAACTGGAGCTATGTATAGATGGCGGTGGGTGCTGGGATTGGAACTCAGGTCTCTAGAAGAGCAGCCAGTACTCTTAACCTCTGAGCTATCTCTGCAGCCCCTCTAGTGGGTCATTTTTAACACTTGCTTTGTGTGTGTGTGTGATGTTGAAGAGGGTGTCAGAGGCGCTGGGAGTTGGGAAAGAGCTTCACTACTTCCAGCCGGGTCTCCGGCATCCGGAGGACGGCGGCTGAAGCAGGGCAAGCCGAAGGCAAAGCGGCAAACCAGAAGACAAAGCCACCGTCTGCAGAGATGGTTCAGCTGTCAAAAGCATTTGCTACTGTTAGGATTCTCCCACTCCAGCCATAGGACCGCACATGCGCAGTTCAGTAGCTGAGCAAGGGGTCTTAGGTCATCTATGCGCTGTGTGTTTATGTAACGGGCACATTATGGTCACGCAATCAGCTCATGCGCAGCGTGGCTCCGTAAGCCCTCTTGCGCATGTGCCCGGGAATCTTTAAAAAGCCGGACACACAGCAGGGCCGGTGTTGGCGCTCGCCTTTCATCCCAGCACTCGGGAGGCAGAGGCAGGCGGATCTCTGTGAGTTTGAGGTCAACCTTGGCTACAGAGCGAGATCCAGGGAAGGCGCAAAGCTACACAGAGAAACCCTGTCTCGAAAAACCAAAAAAAAAAAAAAACAAAAAGCCGGACACAGACTCCTTCTCCCCCCCCCCCCCCCCCCGTCTCTGTCTCCGCCCCCCACCCCCAGCTTCCCCAGGCCTGGTTACTCTCTTCTGTCTTCTGTCTCTCCCCGCCACTAATATTTTTAAAAACAGCAGCTACTTTTTCGTAGAGGACCCCGGTTCAGATCCCAGCACCTCCGTGGTGACTCCCAACCATCCTTGACTCCAGTTCCGGGGCTCCCATGCCCCCTGACTTCCACCAGCACCAGGCAGGCAAGTGGCTCACATACACACATGAAGCAAAACACCCATACCCATAAATAAACAATAATAAATCTAAAAAGAAAACGACGAGGCAGATTAAACACGACACTGAATCGTAGAAAGGAGCTTTTATTCCTCTTGTGAAAAATTTAAATTCACAGTCTGCTCAACAGATTTTATTTATAAATTGCATCTATTTCTAAGTATGGGACTGCGGCATGACAGTCACAAATATTCTAGATAATGGAAATCGTCTGCAGATGTGAAGTCAGAGGCAATAGTTAGAGGACCCGGTCTCAGCATGAACGCAGGTCCTGGCTCATTAATATTTATTCACTGTCTGTCTCTCTTGTGTGTCTGTTTGTTGGGGGGGGGGTGTCCCTGGTTCTCTATCCAGTTTTCAACTGTCTTCCAGAGTGGTCTCATTTTTCCGTTTGCATTTTTCCTAAACAACATCAAATCTCTTTTCCAAGGTTTCTGCGGGTGACGTCCATTTGTCAGAAGACAGTTTTCTCCAAAGAGACGAAGGTTGAACAGAGAGAGGCAGGGAGGAAGTTAGCACAGATCTCTCCGGAGGTGGGAGGCGACAGCCTGAAGGATTGAAGGACACCCATAAGGCGGCTCTTGCTGCGGGCCCAGGTTAGGCTGAGATGGGCGGGTGCATCGGCCCATCAACCCTTTTACAGCTCGGGTTAATTTTTAATATCCTTCGGGTAAGGTAAAGCACGAAGACAGAAACCCAGTCGGGGGGAACTTCCTGGCCAGGTCTGGTTTCGACAGCCCTTGCTCTTTGTTCCCGAGTCTCCTCCCTCTGCTTTGTCTCGGAGGAAGGCTGGAGGGCGATCACGTGACGCGCGGGGGTGGGGGTGCGGCGGTTCCTGGGCTCCGCGTTGGGGACCAGGCTTTCCCCTTTGTTTTGGTTACTGATGTGGCTGCGTGAGCGCAGCCCTGGGATTCTCTTCCCTCTAACTGCAAACATCAGTTTCTTAGACCTCCGTGTTTTAAGGTCAGTGGAAACTTTTTAAAGAAATCAGCGCTAAGCTAAGAAGGTCTGATGTCAGGAAAAGTGGTTTTGTCCGGTTCTTTCTAAAGCTTGCACTCTTACAGTATCGTCCCCGGGTGTGGAAAGAGTGCACACGGTTTAGGAGTCTTTGTAGGAAAAGCCTCAGTCTGGCGCTTGTGGCATCTCCTTCCTTTATGCATCGACGTGTGTCTCGCTGTCTTTTCTTTTCTTTTCTTTTCTTTTCTCTTCTCTTCTCTTCTCTTCTCTTCTCTTCTCTTCTCTTTTCTTTTCTTTTCCTGAGGCTGGGATTCACTCTGTAGCAAAGACTGGACTTGATCATTCTACCTCAGCCTGCAGAGTGCTGGGATGGATTACAGGCAGGAGCCCCCAACCTGGCCCGACTACGGTTTTTTTGGTTTTTTGTTTTGTTTTGTTCTGTTTTGTTTTTGATTTTCGAGATAGAGTTTCTCTGTGTAATAGCCCAGGCTGTCCTGGAACTCCCTCTATAGACCAGGCTGGCCTCGAACTCACAGAGATCCACCTGCCTCTGCCTCCCGAGTGCTGGGAATAAACGCCCTGCTGAAACAAGAGTTCTTTTCTGAGAAGTTTTGGCTCCGGTGAAACTGCGCTGCCAACTGTCTCATTAGTGGTGCCGCGGTGACGAAGCTCAGGGAGGGTTGAGGCAGTTGCCGCTGAGTCTGACAGCCAGAACCAGAGTGGATCCTGGAAGCCACGTGGTGGAAGGTGGGAACTGGCTCCTGTGCGTTGTCCTGTGACCTCCACACAGGTGACGTGGAGGCACAGAGTGGATCACAGCTGTTGGTTATTTTATGTCTGGAAAAAGTAAGTGGCCGTGATATGCCATTTCTAAAGTCGTGAGCCTGGGGATGGGGTAGGGAGAGTCCATATTTGGAACAGCTTATCTTCTGCATAGGCCGGAGGGAGGCCGAAACACTTGGTAAAATACTCAAAATATACACCCCAGACTTTGAACATGGCCCAGGAGGTCAGGCAGTCTCCGTCTAAATAGCCCTACATAGGACAACCTAAGGAAAATAATGTAGGGCTGGAGAGATGGCTCAGCTGTTAAGAGCCCTGGCTGCTCTTCCAGAGAGCACCCGGGTTCAAGTCCCACCACCTGCATGGCAGCTCACAACCGTCTGTAACTCTGGTTCCAGGG
Source organism: Peromyscus leucopus (assembly GCF_004664715.2). Classification (NCBI taxonomy): domain Eukaryota; kingdom Metazoa; phylum Chordata; class Mammalia; order Rodentia; family Cricetidae; genus Peromyscus; species Peromyscus leucopus. Next base: position 17,669,008 of record NC_051081.1, read on the forward strand.
CATCTGTCTATCCACAGTAGGTACCAGTCTTGCCAAGTAGTGCGCTGATAATATACACAGACAAAACCTCTACACACTTAAAATGTTTTTTAAGTAGATTATATAAAGCCTAAATGTTATATTCCAAAGAAAACCCAACAATTGGCTTTATTACTGTGGTGTTCAGAGTGGGACGTGGTGGCCCGGGCTTGTCATCAGGGCACCGGTGAGGGGGAGGCTGAAGAATCAGGACTTAGCCGGCGTTGGTGGCGCATGCCTTTAATCCCAGCACTCAGGAGGCAGAGGCAGGCGGATCTCTGTGAGTTCGAGGCCAGCCTGGGCTACCAAGTGAGCTCCAGGAAAGGCGCAAAGCTACACAGAGAAACCCTGTCTCGAAAAACCAAAAAAAAAAAAAAAAAAAAAAAAAAAGAATCAGGACTTAGCATGAGACCCCTCCACCTCAAAAGGCCAAAAATCTAACCAAGTCAATCCAAAACAAACCCCCTATTAACCCCGTGCTTCCATCTATGTGAGAAACCTCTTCCGGCTCTGCTTCGTTCAAGTTTTTTCTTCCTTTTTTTTTTTTTTTTTTTTTGCTGGGGATACAGCTTAGTGGCAGAGCACTTGCCTGACATGTATGAGGTTGTGGGTTCATCCCCATCACTGCAGAAATCAAATCAATAATCAATCAGCCAATGGGGATTTTGGTGCATGGAGAGCAGCCTTTGTGCAGAGAATTGTAGGTGTGGTGGTTGTGGCAAGGTTATGTAAGAAAGAGGATGGAAAAATCTAGACTGTCTAGTCTTTGGAAGCTTGGAACAGCCGTTGGTTGGGCCCCTAGTCTGATAGTGTAGTCCCAAGTTCATCATCAAATTGTTTTATTGCCTTTTATTTTTTCCGGACAGAGTTTCTCTGTGTAACAACAGCCCAGGCTGTCCTAGAACTCACTCTGTAGCCCAGGCTGTCCTGGAACTCACTTGGTAGACCAGGCTGGCCTCGAACTCACAGAGCTCTGCCTGCCTCTGCCTCCCTGGTGCTGGGATTAAAGGCGTGCGCACCACCGCCTGGCTGTTTTGTTTTTTGTTTGTTTTTTGAGGTAGATTTTCCTGTAGTCCAGATTGGCCTGGAACTCAAGCCACAGCTGAGGATAACCCTGAACTCCTAATCCCGGCTTCTGCCCGCCAAGGGCTGGGCTCACGGGCCTGCACCAGCTGCCGGCATTGCTGCTGAGTCTCATGCCCTTCTTGGTAGCTCTCTCTTTCTCTCCTTCTATCGCCTCTACATGGAACTGTGGGGTCTTTCATTTAGGACTTATCATAGGGTGTTTTTCAAGATCCTTGACTATCACCTGCTACATCTTTTTTAATTGTTATTAACTTTATTTAGCTATCATCTATCTATCTATCTATCTATCTATCTATCTATCTATCTATCTATCAATCATCTATGTATCATCTATCTATCTATCATCTATCTATCTATCTATCTATCTATCTATCTATCTATCTATCTATCTATCTATCTTTCCAGAGCTGAGGAAAATCCCCGACCCCTAACTTTATTTTATATGCATTGGTGTGAAGGCGTTAGAGCCCCTGGAACTGGAGTTACAGACAGTTGTGAGCTGCCATGTGGGTGCTGGGAATTGAACCCAGCTCCTCTGGAAGAGCAGTCAGTGCTCTTAACCACTGAGCCATCTCTCCAGTGCCCATACATCTCTTTTAAACATAAATGTATTTATTTGTTTGTTTACTTCCTTATGTCTGTATGTAGGTGGGTTACATGCATGTCACAGCATGTGTGTAGAGGTCAGAGGACAGCCTGTGGCAGTTGGTTCTTTTTTCTCAGTCGCGGGGATTCTAGTGATTGAATTTAGACCATGTCAGGCCTGGCAACAGGTTCTTTGACCGTCTGAACTATCCTGCCAGTCTTTTATGTGTGGTAAAAGTGTCTCTAGATGTCCCCAAAGTCCCTTGATGGAGAAGCCCTGCCTCAGAGAAGTTGGCTCCAGGGAATTCTCTGCGCTGGGTGGTGGTGCTGACGGGCACTGGTGCTGGGTGGTGGTGCTGACGGGCACTGGTGCTGGGTGGTGGTGCTGATGGGCACTAGTGCTGGGTGGTGGTGCTGATGGGCACTGGTGCTGGGTGGTGGTGCTGATGGGCACTGGTGCTGGGTGGTGGTGCTGATGGGCACTGGTGTAGGGATCAGGACAGAACAAGGAACTGATGTCAGTTTCTGTGGAGTTCAGCGCTGTTTCTTGGCAGTTCTGCGACTCGGAGAAATGGGGTCTCCTTCGGGGGCCCCAGGCCTCAGAGTCTGCTCTGTACTTGTTCTAGCCACCCCCTTTTCCTGGGAGGGGTCCACAGGACCGTGCCCTCTGCAGCCTGGGCCCTTGCTCTACTCCATGTTCTGGATGCCAGAGTTCTTTTCACAAGAGTCAACTCTGGTCTCAAGACTTACATGGCCTTCTCTTTGGGTCACTTCCCTTGACTGTGGGCCACGCCCCAGGAAGGCCCAAATGGGGCCGCTAACTGTGTTTTTGGTTTAGTGGTTGTTACTGCTGTTTTTAGTGATGTAAATAGAGCCTAGCTATGCTGACCGTATTTTGAAAGCGTTAGATGAAGGCCTTTCCCCCACCCCCAAAGCTGTTTAATAAAATGTAATTGATGGGGGCTGGAGAGATGACTCAGCCGTCATGAGGACCCGGATTCCATTCCCAGCACCCACAGACCAGCTAACAGCTCTCTGTAATTCCAATTCCAGGGAACCCCACCCCCTCTTCAGGCCTCTGAGGGTACTTCACATGTACCACGCAGACATGCGGGCAGGCACTACACCAGTACACATGAAATAAAAGCAAATACATTTCTTTCTAAAGAAAAATGTACTCAAGAAGAGGCAGTTAGCAGTTCCACATCTTCTGTGTATGCATTTCCCCCCCTAAATTCTGTTTCTCGACTGTGCAAAAGTGAGCTCCGTCCCGAGTGGATGGCCAGAAGGGATGAGAGGGAGAAGCCTGTGGGCAAGACAAGAATGGGCGGCTTTGTATCTCCCCACCCAGGGGAGAGCACCGACCCATTATCAGTGAAACACTCCTTAGAAAAACCCGAGCGTTCCTGGGAGGTGTCTTCTCTGTTTGTCTCTAAATGACACACAATGCGGCCCTCTCAGGGCCCAGGACTCTGGCCAGACACTGCTTAGTGAGACGTCGCCTCCGCTGGGAAGTGGCGGGTCCTTTCCTCAGATGGAATGACTCACTCTCTTGATTTTGAAGCATCAGCCTGTTGCTCACATCTTGGCTCATTTCTGACCCCGTACACCTTGCACAGGTGCATCCCCATAGTAAGAGTTCCTCCCGGGCAGAGGGCGGCTGACTCACCCCGTTTCCCCAGGAGAGCAAAGCTAGCCTCACTCGGGGGTGGGTTGGGGGTTTGGGGTAGGGGTGGGGGAGTAGGGTGCTGCTCAGCCCCCCCTTCCTGAGTCAGTTGCCTTTACAATTCAGGCTCTTTGGGATGAAGTTACTGAGATTTGTGAGAAAACCAGTCCAGCCAGTTTGTGCCCGCCTGCTTTCTCCTTGATAAGATCCTTAGGGGATCTGCTTTGTCAACGTGATGGCTGGCAGCCCTTCACTTCATGTGACCATGAAGTTTCCTTCAGCCTGGGAAAGTCTGGGAACATCTGGAAAAAGGAAGATTTTCAAAATATTTTTATCTGTTTATTTTATATTTTTTTTACCAGTATATGTTAATTATAGTGACAATTTCATTGATGTTTTTATAGATACATAAAAATGTATTTTGGCTGGGCAGTAGTGGTGTGCGCCCTTAAACCCAGCACTGAGGCAGAGGCAGGTGGATCTCTGTGAGTTCGAGGCCAGCCTGGTCTACAGAGTGAGTTCCAGGACAGCCAAAGCTACACAAAGAAACCCTGTCTCGAAAAACAAACAACAACAACAACAACAACACAATGTATTTTGATCAAATTCTCCCTCCACCCAAGCTCTCTTCCCACCCTCCGGTGGTAGCTGGTCCCTTTCCTCCCAGCTAATCACTCTTTGATGTGTGTGTGTGTGTGTGTGTGTGTGTGTGTGTGTCCTAATACTCAATGAGTTTCATCAGGGTGACTCACAGGAGCATGAATGACAGGTTATTTATCTGAGTGTGGCCACCTTACCCATGATGACGTCACTGAAGAAACTATCTCTCCTCCCCCAGCAGCCATCAGTTTACCTGGAGCTGCTCAGGGGGAGTCTAGGCTCCTGAGCCCTCCCTGCCCTAGGGCAGGACACTGCTGGGCTCTGTTTTGTGCTGGTCTGGAGTCAGTAATCAATCAATCACTGATGCTTTGAGCTGAAGAATGCTGTGGCCAGGTCACACCCGGGAGGTAGAGTCCTGCAGCCCTCCACCTCATGCTTCAGATCTTGTTTGTTTTCTGTTCTCTCCATCATGGTCCCTGAGCCTCGGAGAGGATGATTCTAGGACTTCCTATTTGTGGCGTATCATTCAGTATCATTCAATAGTCACTTAATCTCAGCACTTTGACCAGTCATGAGTCTGCAGTCATTGCTACGCACTGCAAAAAGAGGTGTCTTCTTTTTGTTTTCGTTTTTTTTCCAGATGTGGTTTCTCTTTATAATAGTCCTGGCTCTCCTGGAACTTGATTTGTAGACCAGGCTGGCTTCGAATTTACAGCGATCTGTCTGCCTCTGTCTCCCGAGTGCTGGGATCAAAGGTGTGCATCATCACACCTGCCCCCCCCCCCCCAAAAAAAAAGTCTTCTTTGATCGAAGCTGATGGTATCGCTGGCTGGAGAGACAGTTTAGCGGTTAAACGTGCATACTGCCCTTGTAGAGGAGGCAGGTTTGGTTCCCAGCACCCATCTCAGGTGACTCACAACTTCCTGTAGCTGCAGTTGCAGGGAATCTGACAGGCTTCTGGCCTCTCCCTGTCTACGCACATGTGGTGTACATAAACTCATGCAGACGTACACACAGAACAATCAATAAGTAAATACAGCTTTTAAAAAAGCCAACAGTAGGACTAACCCATGAGGATAAACATCATTATTTAGAAGGCACATCATGCCCATTTACAAAACGTGAAGCTTCTCCATGACAGGGTGGGACTCCACTGCCATGGGCTTTTGACCAGGTTTACAGTTCCAGATGTGAATTCCCTGGGTGGAGCTGGCCTCAATTCCAATTAGAAAGCAGTTGGTTACTCAATAAACAGACTTGCCACTATCACACCAGTGAGCTTATTTTGCCTGGCACGTCCTAGCACAGAACAGATATTGCTGATGGTGCACCACTACCAAATATTATGTAGTAAAAAGCACTAATCATAGCCGGGCACTGGTGGCACATGCCTTTAATCCCAGCTCTCGGGAGGCAGAGGCAGGTGGATCTCTGTGAGTTCGAGGCCAGCCTGGTCTACAGAGTGAGTTCCAGGACAGCCAGGGCTGTTACACAGAGAAAACCCTGTCTCCCAAAACCAAAAGCCAAAAAAAAAAAAAAAAAAAAAAAAGCAGCACTGATCACATGCATTTAATCCCAGCACTCAGGAAGATCTTCTGTGTGTTCAAAGCCAGCCTGGTATACATAGTAAGACTATTGATCATAAAAAGAAAGAAGAAGAACGTTTTAGAGATTGTATTACTTCTCCAGGGTTAAAAAGTGCCACAAATTTGGCAGCTTAAAACAGAAGTAAGCAGGGGCATGCAGGGGCATGGTGATGCACCCCTTTAGTCCCAGCACTCAGGAGGCAGAGGAAGGCGGATCTCTGAGTTGGAGGTGAACCTGATCTACAGAGCTGGTTCCAGGACAGCCAGGGCTGCAAGGAGAAACCCTGTCTCAAAAAACCTAAACAGGGGCTGGAGAGATGGCTCAGAGGTTAAGAGCACTGACTGTTCTTCCAAAGGTCCTGAGTTCAATTCCCAGCAACCACATGGTGGCTCACAACCATCTGTAATGAGATTTGGTGCCCTCTTCTGGCCTGCAGTCATACATGCTGTATACATAATAAATAAATCTTAAAAAAAAAAAACAAAACCTAAATAAATAAATGAGAAATAAAACAATATTTACTCTCCTGTGGTTTAGAAGGTCAGAAGTCCAAAATCAAGGTGTGGGCCACCCATTTTTCTCCTGAAGGCCCCAAAGAGGCATTGTGCCTTTTTCTTGACTTGTAGGTCAGCTATACATCATTATATGACATTTTCCCTGTCTTCTGTGTATCCAAATTCCCTTCCATTTATTATTTTTAGAAAGATTTATTTTTTACTTTATGTGTGTTTTATGTGCCTAATACTCAAAGAGGACAGAGGAGGGCGTTGGATCCCCTGGAACTGGAGTTACAGACAGTTGTGAGCTGCTATGTGGGTGCTGGGAATTGAACCTGGGACCTCTGGAAGGGCAGCCAGCACTCTTAGCTACTGAAACAGCTCTCTGGCCCCTGTATTTAGTATCATTACTAAAACTCTTTTTGGCAATGCTTCAGATCAAACCAAGGGCCTTGTGCTTCCTACAGACACCAAGTAGGTCACCTCAGCACTCTCTACACATCAGTTAAAAAGGAGGTGAATTTTGGGGTTCACTGGATCTTTTCATCCCTTGTCCCTGTGTGGCCACATTGAATAAATCTCCTTTTTCTGCTTTTCACTCTAAAAAATTAAAAAGAAAAAAATTTTCTTTGAAGTGTGTGTGTGTGTGTGTGTGTGTGTGTGTGTGTTACAGGACATCTTGTAGGAGTCACCTCCCTCCGTCTACCACGTGGGGTCCGGGTACTTTCATCAGCTGATCTGTCTCGCCTGCCTCCAGCCTTCTTTCATTCACTATTTGCTCAGGTTAGGTGTGAGCTCCTCAGCTCACGTGATCCTCCAGCCTCACAGACATTGGCCTAACCCAATGTGATTGCATTGACAAGTACCCTCTTTCTTTTCTTTTTAGGGCTTCTTGGGGTAGGGGATTAGATTCCCTGGTCCTGAGTTACAGACAGCTGTGAGCTGCTGTATGGGTGCTGGGAATTGAATCCAGGTCCTCTGCAAGAGCAACCAGTGCTCTTCACAGCTAAGCCACTAAGCCCTATATCCAGCTGTCCCAAATACCCTATTTCTAAGTAAGGTCAAATTCATGCATGAGTATTGGGTTAGGATGTGGACATCCTTTTTTTTGGTTTTCCAAGACAGGGTTTCTCTGTGTGATAGCTCTCACTATCCTGGAACTTGATTTGTGTGTAGACCAGGCTGGCCTTGAACTCACAGAGAACTGGCCACCTCTGCCTCTCCAACCTGAGTGCTGGGATTAAAGGAGTATGCCACCAATGCCCAGCTATTTTATTTATTGTACATGTATGTGTGTTTGCTTGCATGACTTTAAGTGTCTGTGGAGACCAGAAAAAGGAACTGGATCCTCTGGAGTTAGAGTTACAGGTGGTTGTGAATTGCCCCACCAGGGTGCTGGGAAGTGAACTCCACGGTTTTTTTTTTTTTTTAAAACCTGTATTCATTAGCGGACATAGAAACACTTTAATGAGTTTATGGAGCACGGTGTGACATTTTTGTTCTTGTGTACAATGGTAGTCAGGTGACAGTGGTGCATGCCCTATGATCCCCACACTCATCAGGTAAAGGCAGGAGAATCACGAGATCAAGGATTGGCTCCAACTACTTGGTGAGTTCAAGGCCAGCCTGGTCTATATGAGACACTATTTAAAAAAACAACAACAATAAAGCAAACAAACAAACAGACCCAAACCGTGTAAAGATAAGATCAGGGCTATCAGCATTACTCTCCTCCCAGGCATCATTTCTCTGTGTTCTCTGTAGCGGTAACGCCCGCATTACCAATACCCGTTCACCAGTTCACCATGTCCGAGCGAAGGGCTGCGGATTAAAAAATAGAGACAAGAGACAGCGGGTCATCCGTACGATTGGATGTCGAATGCCGTTTATTGAAAGAGGGAAGAAACCTTAAATACATACAGGCTTACAGCACAAATGGAGGAACCCCTGGAGGGCACAAGTTCGCTACCAATGGTCTACATTCCAGACCCAATGTTCTACATTCTTGCATCTAAGTTGTTAACGCCCAAAATGCAGGATACACAAACAAGGAACTTCCCTTAAGCATTCAGAAGGGTGGATACCGGCAGGGAATCTGAATAGGGAGGACATCTGATCGAGGTCAGCAAGCAAGGCCGCAGCCACTCCCAGTCGGGGGCCAGGGCCCATGGTTCCCACAGGTCCCCCCTTTTTATTAAATGAGCTTCTGACTTAGGTTGCGTGGGACCAGCAGACCACCTTACCCGTCATAGAGACACCTGCCCAGGCCACACAAGTGCTCTGTCTTAGGTTGATGGCAGCCCCCCAAGCATTACCCGTCTCTGAATACTCATTATCATACAGACTCAACCACGTGAGCTGTAGAGTGACTGCTGCCAAAGATCTCAAAGTGGCACTGGGCTTGCAATCTGTGCGACACAGAAAAGACCAACAGAAGTCCTAACCCACCCATAGCCAGGAGGCTAAAGGCAATTGAACCATTCCCTTCTTAAACGAGCCTTACTGCAAATTGGAGTCCTTGTAAGGTGGTATCCCATAAGCAAATGGAACTTGAGTTTTAATAATTTTTTACAACTTACAAAGCCAATTTTAACGTATAAAGGTGGAATTAAATTTATCATGCCCAATAAGAAGAAAGATTAGGGCTGGAGAGATGGCTCAGAGGTTAAGAGCACCGACTGCTCTTCCAGAGGTCCTGAGTTCAATTCCCAGCAACCACATGGTGGCTCACAACCATCTGTAATGAGATCTGGCGCCCTCTTCTGTATACATAATAAATAAATAAATCTTTAAAAAAAAAAAAAAAAGAAGAAGAAAGATTAACTAACTGTGGTAGCTACTTTTGCTGCCAGGGTCTCCATTGTGCTAGCTGTAGTAACCAATTATGAAATAGCAATCCCAGAAACAATAGCAGCAGTGGCCACCACTGCTATAACAGCAACAATGGCAACAGCGATGTCAGAGTCTCTTCTGGAGCGTGTGAGCATCATCTGTGTCTAGCTGCCACGGTCCACTGGCATGGACATGGCTCCAGGAACATGAACCACCAAGGCCCATTTTTCTTGATCCCAGCACTACTTAGGCTGGCAGGTCTGCAAGAGAACAACTGAGAAACATAAAGAAAACAGAAAACAAAAACAGCAAACAAGGAGCAGAACTAATGGCCTCAATAATGGCTACATTCAGGCTCACAAATTTTGAGGTATCTTCAAAAAGGCTAGATGAATTTCAGGAGGCAAATAAATGTTGCACAGAGCCATTCCTGAAAAGTAGGTACTACACCAGCTTGAGGGGGGTTGCAAAATGCGAAAAAGGCTTAGCTGGCATGCTACTGTTAGCAAATGAAGTTCATTGACCTTCAGAGTTATCCTTAATCTCCAAGGTGTGGTACATTCTCAATGTTTTTTGAAAAAAGTTACCATACATTACCTTCTGAGGAATCCAACCACATGGCTACAGTTCCTAGGCTTAGAATAATGTTTGCCAAGGCTGGCCGTATTGGGCTCTCAATCCCCATTGGCATCAGAAGGGGAGAGTTTTTTACGAAGGCCCAATAGGTCTCTGCCATGTTGGGATTCAGCAGCAGCCACAGGCACACACAGCGTTCAGGAACCCAGAGAGGAACTTCATTGTCCTGTGGAAAGACACAAACAGATCCCCGGGCCCACACCAACACCGGATCGGGTCCCTCCAAGTGCCAGTAGAAAGATCTTTCCATCGCACCAGAGGATGATTTGCAACAGGAGCCCTCCAGTGCTTATCTGCAGCAGATACTCCAGCAGAATCCACCGATAAAAAATTTAAAATATATAAAACAAGGGAAAGAATAGAATGTGGAGAGGAGAGATGAGCCCCTAACTCCCCCCTTTTTACTTTAGCAATATATGTTTTTAAGGTACGATGGCAGCATTTTACTATAGCCTGCCCTTGAGGATTATAAGGAATACCAGTCTTATTAACAATAGAAAAATCTTGGCAGAATTTTGAAAATCCCATACTACTGTAGGCGGGACCATTATCAGTCTTTATGTATTTTGGCACTCCCATGTAAGCAAAAGCATGAAGACAATGATTCTTTACACAAATACAATAAGGGAGAATTAAGATCTATATATTGTACATGAGCCTGTTCTAGGGCCTCTTGCACACGTTGTAGGGCTACACGTCCTTTAGCTGTTAATTTATGGGGAGATGAAGGATCAGGGTCGCCCTTTAAGACATCATATAAGGGGCGAAGCTGACCTGTTGGAATTTTTAAAGTGGGCCGAAGCCATTGAATATCTCCCAGAAAGGTTTGGAAATCATTAAGTGTGCGTAGCTGATCCATACGCAGAGTAATCTTTTGTGGGCGTATGCCCGTGCATAACAATTTATGACCTAAATAATGATAGGGAAAAGATACCTGTACCTTTTCTGGGGCTATCTGTAAATTAGCCAAGCTAAGAACCTCTTGTAAATAAGAAAAGGCATCAAAAACAAGTTTTTTATCTTTAGCAGCCATTAATATATCATCCATATAGTGAATTATATAAACACCTGGAAAAGCTTTTCGAACTGGAGCTAGGGCCAAAGACACATAAATTTGACATATAGTAGGGCTATTGGCCATTCCTTGAGGCAATACCACCCACTGATATCTCTGATAAGGTTCCTTAAGATTTTCTGAAGGAACACTGAAAGCAAAGCGAGGACTGTCTTCGGGATGCAAAGGAATGGTGAAGAAACAATCCCTCAAGTCAACCACAATTAAATGCCAATGCTTAGGAATTGCCACAGGGGCAGGCAAGCCAGGCTGTGTTGCTCCCATGAGAAGCATGGTTTTATTTACAGCTCTAAGATCCTGTAACAGCCTCCATTTTCCTGATTTCTTTTTAATAACAAATATAGGTGAGTTCCAAGGTGAAGTGGAAGGAATGATATGTCCAACATCTAACTGCTCCTTAACCAATGCATACGCAGCCTCCAATTTTTCCTTAGTAAGGGGCCATTGTTCCACCCATAAAGGGTCATCACTTTTCCAAGTGACTTTTATCGGTTGTATTATTGAAGGCTGTTGTGCAGTGACCCCTATGGAAAAGACCCTAATCCTCTAGTATCGCCAGGACCCCTAGTGACACAGTTTTTGTCTGCCGCAGGGAGCGGGTCTCCTTGTAACATTTTCCCTAAGCCTTTGTCCGGGCAGTAGCCCTGACTCTTCAGCATCTGTTGTACAGGCTGTGTAGTAAGCACTGTTCTCATACCATTTAACACATCCCGTCCCCACAAGTTCACTGGAATGTCAGGTAGCACAAAGGGTTGAAAAGTTCCTGTATGACCTTCCTCATCCTTCCAATTTAAAAGTAGCTTGCTCTGCAATGGCGTCTGAGCTGTGCCGATACCTTGTAGGTTAGAGGTAGAATTTTTAAGGGGCCAATTGGGATCTCAGGATTCTTGTGAAATCATAGATATATCCAGCACCAGAATCCAATAATCTTTCAATCTCAATCCCATATAATTTTATTTTTAATTTAGGCTGTTTATCATTGATAACTGTTTGTCAAAACATCTTTTTCCCTGTACTTTTAAAGCCTCCAGTTCTATATATCGGCGCCATTTTGAATTTAAAATATGAAAGCAATAATAATTGAGCAATTCTATCACCAGCTTCTGTTTCCATGGTCCTTATTACATATGCCAATTATAAAAGCATTAAATACAATCTCTATAGGATTTGAAGAGGTAACTTTAGGTAATACTCTTGAGTATTTTATAAAATCTTAAAAAGAGGATTCTTATTTATAGATTTCAAGTAACACATTAGCACAAATAGCCAATTATTAACAATGTGGACCAAACAATTTACCTGTATTTTATTTACTGTAAAAATAATTTTGTAACCTCTTTATCAGTAAGAGATTATTATTTATGCGTTTATCTTAGCAACATTATTTAATAAGCTAACAACCCAAACCATTTCAGGTGTTATATTTTTTATAGAATTAAACCAAGAATTTCTAGAAAGCAACTTAAATTGCAGAACCAAATTTTTAGTAATGATCAACAGACAAGACCATACCTAATATATAGTTTAAAATTATGAATTTTGTTTCTCTAGTTTATCTACCATGAAAATCCAAACATTTATCAAGACAATCAAAAGAACAGAACATCCTTTATTCAAACAGTATTGACTTAGCATTCAATGTCCTGACCGAAACCATTTTTCACCAGAAGTTAGACACAGTTTAAACTTTTAGTGCTAGTCCCTTCCCGGCCTCAGCTCACTGGCTCTGCCCAGTGCTCAGGCTCTATTGCCAGCGCCTACCTGGGCCGCACTCCATCACGGCTCTGCCTCCCACCGGCGTGTACCTGTCCGCCCGCTGCTTCAGGCTATCTCGTGCACGCCTTTGTCCGCCACAGCCGCTGGGCGCACCCCGCACACACAAACACATTTAAACTTCCTAATCCCATGCAGGGACTACCTAATAACGAGTTATTCCCACATAAGGGAAAAACAGAAAAACATTTCCCACGAAGGGATCCTAAATATTGAATTATTCCCACTCTGAGGGAAAAATAAAAAACATTTGAATCAAAATTATGCAAACAGACAGCAAAACTTTAAGCTCTGGGCTTGCTTGCTGTTCAGCCAGCAGCAATGAGGCCTACCTGTCGATTCTTTGTAATTCAGATGATGCCGCTCTGCACTGGCAGAGAGAGCTCAGAGTTTCAGCTATCCTGAAAACTTTACAACTGGAAAAAGTCTTTACATCTTCCATTACCACTGGGAAGAGGCTTCTCTCTTTCCTTCATCCTTCATCTACAAGGCCCAAATCTTTAGGCCTAGTTTCAAAAATTTTTCCCCTTTTTACCGGGAAAATCCTTTTTTCTTGATTAAAAATTTCCCCCCATTTTTAACAGGAAATTTCCTTTCCTCCCCTCTTCTCTATTGGGAAGATTTCCTTTTTCATTTAAAATCTTTAGCTGTCTTGCCCTTTCTTAACTTTGGTGCCTTCCTGTTTCAACAGTCCAATTAACTGACTGTGAGCTACCTGCACCCATTTCAATCCACTCTTACCTGTAAAATGCCGGCCGGCCTTCCAAGAGTGTCCTTCAGCTGGTCCTTCTTTCTCAGACCTCGGTAGGAACCTCCATTTGTAGCGGTAACGCCCGCATTAATAATACCCGTTCACCAGTTCACCATGTCCGAGCGAAGGGCTGCGGATTAAAAAATAGAGACAAGAGACAGCGGGTCATCCGTACGATTGGATGTCGAATGCCGTTTATTGAAAGAGGGAAGAAACCTTAAATACATACAGGCTTACAGCACAAATGGAGGAACCCCCGGAGGGCAGAAGTTCGCTATCAATGGTCTACATTCCAGACCCAATGTTCTACATTCTTGCATCTAAGTTGTTAACGCCCAAAATGCAGGATACACAAACAAGGAACTTCCCTTAAGCATTCAGAAGGGTGGATACCGGCAGGGAATCTGAATAGGGAGGACATCTGATCGAGGTCAGCAAGCAAGGCCGCAGCCACTCCCAGTCGGGGGCCAGGGCCCATGGCGCCCACAGTTCTCAACTTTCAAATCCCCTCTCTCTTGTTTTTGTGAAACAGGGTCTCATGTAGACCAGGCTGGCCTCAAACTCACTGAATCAGGATTATCGTAACTACAGAATGCAGTTTTCTTGGAAGGGCCTCAGGACTGTCAAACCAAAACCCCCGTCCAGCACAGACTGGAGACCGTGAGTAAACACTGGATGGGCTATTCTACAAGAAAGGCCTGGAAGTTCCCTTGGGCCTGCCCTTCTACAGGATGATAAACCTTCTCCCCTACCTTCAGGGTTTCAGTGGAAGCAAAAAGAGATGTCCATAAATGGCCTGGGGTTCCTGGTGAGAATGTGTGCTCATGTAAACATCACACTGAGAAGCTCATAGAACTAACACGCATAAAGTCTGACGTGATCCTTCCCAGCATGCAGCGTTGCTCAATGGAGCCCATTCAAGTCCCTGAGAAAAACCGTGGAGAGGGACTGGGAGGAGTGGGTGGAGCCAGAAGGTTCTAGGTCAAGGGTGTTATCTGCCCCATAAAAGTGGGGTGTCATAGCCTAGGGCCCCACGCCTGTGGAAAGAGCGAAAACCTGAAACGGAATTCAGCCCAGTGTATACTAGGGAGCTGCTGAGGCTAAATGAAGGCTTCATGGAGAGCCTGGGACCCGACACTAGAGTGAGGTCACCACGAGTGAGCTAAGAAACAGTGTGTGGCCGAGGGGTGCTTACCAAACCTGGCCAGCTGTGTTATTCCAGTTCTCTGGGTACAGACACATGGGTGACCTGGTCTCCAAAAGCTGGAGTCCGCTTTCCAGTTTGATGCCTTGTTAAATGTGAGCCTCCCTGTATGAATGGTGAGTGGGGTTTCTCTTTCTTTTTTTCTTCATTCAGGCTTCTAGTTGAGAGCACACTCTGCCACCTGAGCTGCGGAAAAAGCTCACGTGAAAAAGCAGGCTGAGTGGAAATTTCCCTTTAGCCATCCAAAGAGCCAGTTAAAAAGTCACAGGTTCCAGAAGATTCCAAAAGGGAGAGGGAGGGCCAGAGTGAGCTCACAGTCCCCCAGTTTGGATGGCCCAGAGGTGGCACTGGGTGAGGGAAAGGAAAATGTCCTACACAGGAAATTCTCTGTGGGACTGTCACACTGGGCTCTGGCTGCAGGAACTAATTCAGACTGTCAGTACCGAGAAGGGCGGGGGTGCGGTGCAGGTAGGAGTCGGGGGAATCCAGGCAGGGAGACTGGGCGTCAAGTTAGAGCTGCTTGTTTTTCTGGGACCAGGAGTTTAGAAATCAGGTACTGGCTTTGACCTGCCTTCAAGGTAGGGTTGACAGCAGGTATGCTGGGAAAGCCGGTACTTCCCGAAAACGTTTTCCCTGCCCTACTCACCGATGCCTAGCATTCCTTCGCCAGGGCACCAAGACTCGCCTTGCAGAGCCAACTTAAGATGGCGTGGGAAGAGAAACTGGAGAGAGGAAGAGGAAGCGAGTGTCTTTGTGAGTGCGTGTTGGCATGTCGTGTGGGATAAGTCTGGTTTTGCTCAGTGCCTATCCGGATCTATGAGGAAGTAAATCGGCTTTCCGTATCACAAAGGCAGTAGATCGTTTCCAACTGACTTTGGGTTTCAGATTTAGGTAGCAGAGGAAAGCGAGGGCTCTTATCCCCTGGGCGATATTGCGAAACCAGAGCACCAAGGGATCCGATCCTTGTTTTAACGCTGGCCATTCCCTGCCGTTCTGAAATGCAGTGTTGCCCTCTGCTGGCCGTGCTGCGGCATAGCGGCTAGAAAGCACGCCCGGGGACTCCGACCCCTCCTTATCCGGGAGGAAAGCCGCACAAAACCCAGGACGAACACGGAAAGATCCTCAGAAAACACCTCTGGGTGTCCCTGGCTTTGAATTTAAACAGGGACGTCTAATTCTCCGGCTCGAGTTTAGCAAATTAGGTTTCGGGGCCTCGAATGTTCAAAGAACAACGGCTGCCAGCCCCACCCACCTCCTGGATTCCAGGCCCCGGGGCAGCCTCCCAAAGCCACACCCGGAGATTCTGAAGAGATTCTGAAGTTCTGGGTTGTTGTTCATGGCCTGGGGCTGTGGGCACCCGGGAGAAGCCGCCCAGCGCTTGCTCCCTAGCACTCCCTGACTCTCCAAAGGAGATTTCCTCCTTTGACGCTTAAATCCCCTGCAGCTGCTAATTGAAGTAGTGCCAGTTTCTGAAGAAGGGGCCCGGCGGAGATTAGAGTTTGTTTAGATGCACTTGGATGGTCAAATATCTCAAAAAGAGGTGCTATGCTAGGCTATTAACAAAAGCCACCATACATACTGCCTTTTTAGACTAAAGCACACACACACACACACACCTTTCTCTGGGTATGTGTATGTGTGCCTGAGTGCATGTATGTGCACCAGGTGCGTGCAGGAGCAGGTGGATGCCACAAGAGGGCATCAGGTCCCTGGAACTGAAGTCATAGATGGTTGTGATCCATCGTGTGGGTACTGGAAATCTAACCTGGGCCTCTGCAAGAGCAGCCGTAACCATGGAGCCATCTCTCCAGCCCCATCCATTTTCATGCTTGCCAAATTGGCTCTCCCCAGGTCGACTCTGAAATCAGAGTGTAAACAGGGCATGTTGGTGCACACCTGTGATCCTAGCATTCCAGAGGTTGAGGCAGGAGGATTGCCAGAACTTTGAGGTCAACCTGGGCTCCCTAGTGAGACATCATCTCACAGACATCTACCTGCTTCTGTCTCCCAAGTGCTGTGGTTAAAGGTGAGCACCCCTACACTGGCCCTATACTTAGTGTGTGTGTGGGGTGGGTGGGTGTGGGTGTGTGAGGGGCATGGGTACCACGGCACAGCTGTGGAAGTCAGAAGACCGCTTACTGGAGTGGGTCCTCTCCTTCCATTATGTAGGCTTCGGGGATCACGTTCAGGTTGTCACACTTGGAGCAAGCACCGTCCGTCACCCTCTGAGCCATTGTGCCTGACTCTTGTTAGAAATGTATTGTCTTCGTCCGACTTAGCCATCAGGGAAATGATTCTGAGCTCCTCTCTCACCCCAATTGGAACGGCTTTCATGAAGAAAACCATGGACATAAAGTACCAGGGAGGCTGTGGGGCAGAGGGAAACTCAAATTTACCCCGGTGGGAAGGGAGCCAGCACAGCGGTTAGGAAAATCAGTATGCAGGCTTCTCAAAAAGTTAAAAATAGGGCTTCCATGGCTGGAGAGATGACTCAGCGGTTGAGAGCACTGGCTGTTCTTCTAGAGGACCCGGGGTTCAATTCCCAGCAACCACATGGCGGGTCACACCTATCTGTAACTCCAGTTCTGGGGGATCCAACACCCTCACACAGACATGCATGCAGGCAAAACACCAATGCACATAAAACAAACAAATAAATACTTAAAGAAAATAGGACTTTCATATGACCCAGCTATACCACTTCTGGGCGTACACTCAAAGAACTCTGTATCTATCACACAGATACCTGCACATCACATTTATTTGCTGCATGAACCACAATAGCGAGGGAATGGAACAAGTCCATCAGTGATAAATGCATGACAAAAATGTGACATACACAATGGAATTTACTTGGCTGTAAAGAAAAATGCAAAATACAGGGAAAAAATGGATGGATTTGGAATATGGTATGTTAATGGAGATAGCTCAAATTCAAAAAGACAACAACAACAAAAAAGGAGGCCAATGAGATGGCTGGGTGGGTAAGGGAGCTAGCTCACCCCAAGTCTGACAGCCTGGTTTGATCCCGCGTGGTGGGAAGTGAGAGCCGAACTCCTAAGTTGTCCTCTGACCTCCGTATGTCTGTTGTAGTACTTGTGAGTGTGCCTGTGAGCACACCCAGACTTGCATGAATAAATAAATGCAATGAGGAACATAAAACACAGATATACGAGGGGGCGTTGAAGCTTTGAATTAGTGAAAAGACCAGGAAAGGAAGGAAGGGCGGGAGGGCGATGGGACACAGGTGACGTGAAAATGCAGAGGAGGCCATGGGGGCCACACAGGGGTACTGGGGGGGTCAGGGGGGAAGGTTGGGGACAAGGTGGGAGAGGTCAATCAACACAGACTTGGAAGATTGGAAGATCCCGACCGTGCCACACCTTTAGTCCCAGCACTCCGGAAGCAGAGCCAGGCGGATCTCTTTGAGTTCGAGGCCAGCCTGGGCTACCAAGTGAGTTCCAGGAAAAGGCGCAAAGCTACACAGAGAAACCCTGTCTCGAAAAACCAAAAAAAAAAAAGGAAGAAAGAGAGACTGTAATGAAACATAATATTATGTATGCTACTTTGATTTTTTTTAAATTAAAATAAGTTGGTTTTTTTTTTTTTTATCAACTTTTGTTTTGATTTACCAACTTTTCCCACATTCAACAAAAACCTCTTCAAGGAAGGAGCCACTCTCAGGGTGAGAACAGGACCTGTAAAATCAGGTTTAGCAAGTATTCTCCCTCAATATGCTGATGCATAAGTGAATGTGTGAATAAAAGAACAAACCAAGGAAAATACCAGCTTGGCTGAGGCTGGTTCAGAGCCTGTCCTGGGAGGCTTGGACGCTCACCGTCTCTTCGGTCTCTGCCTGCATGTTGTCTCGTTGGGCTGGGGGGTCACAGTCCGGCATGGGCACAGAGGAAACAAGGCAGAGTCTGGGGGAGGGGAGACAGTGAGGGGCTGTGCCGCTTGCTTCCTGCTTCTTCCCTAGCTGCCCTGAGGTCACTTCGCTCTGCAGAGACAAAGAGGATGAAACTGAAAGAGCCAGGTTAAAAAAGTAAAACCCCTCACTAAACCCTGGAGGCCTGACCCAGTGACCCCCGAGACCTCAGGCAAACAAGTAGAGCCCTATGGTTCCTAGTGCCTCACCCCAAAAGGCCAAAGGGCCCTCAAGGGCTGTAAAATGTACTTCCACAAGATAGTGAGCCGCCCTCTTGAACCCTGTTCAAACAGGATCCCTGCAAAGGGTGCCGGGAGTTGGCCAGCTGACTCCTCCCTCGCTCTCCCTCTCGCTGAGATTTATTTATTTTACATTATATAGCTGACTGTTTCATCTACGTGTATGTATGTGTACCACACGCATGCCCGGTGGAAGGGGTCAGATCCTCTGGAGCTGGAGTTATGGATGTTTGTGAGCCACCATGTGGGTGCTGGGAATGGAACCCGGGTCCTCTGCAAGAGCAACAAGTGCTTTGAACTGCTGAGCCGTCTCTCCAGCCCCAACTAACTTGTCTTAACTGTTATGAGACACCTCATTACCTCTCAGGAAAGATCTCTCTGTGATCACAGTGTCTATTTAAAACAAAGCAAAACAAACAAACAAAAAAAAAAAAACAAAAAAAACCCCACATTTATTTATTTACTATGTACACAGTGTTCTGTCTGCATGTATCCCTGCAGGCCAGAAGAGGGCGCCAGATCTCATTACAGATGGTTGTGAGCCACCATGTGGTTGCTGGGAATTGAACTCAGGACCTCAGAAAGAGCAGCCAGTGCTCTTAACCTCTGAACCATCTCTCCAGCCCCAGGGTCTGTTCTTTATTAAAACTTTTACACAGTCTGGTCTGGTAACCCCACCACCACCTCAGACTCATCATTCTCAGTGGGACACACTCCACAGAGAAGGGACTGGGCAAGGAGTTCTGATGGCTTACTGAAGGACTTGGATGTTTCTTTTGCTTCTCTAGACAGTTAACTGCTTCTGGTGGGTCAATAGGCAGAGCCTGGCATCTGACCTGAGCCGGGGAGGACAGAAGCCCAGTACCATGCAGGGCTCTTAAATTATTCATTATTGTTAGTGTGCGTGATGTGTGCGTGTGTATGTGTGTGTGCGTGTGGTGTGTGTGTGGTGTGGTGTGGTGTGTGTGTGGTGTGTGGTCTCTGTGTGTGGTCTGTGTGTGTGGTGTGTGGTGTGGTATGTGTGTGGTGTGTGGTATGTGTGTGGTGTGTGGTATGTGTGTGGTGTGGTGTGTGTGTGTGTGGTGTGTGTGTGGTGTGGTATGTGTGTGTGTGTGCCACAGCATGACGAGGAGCCAAAGGACAGTTTGTGGAGTCAGTCCATCCTCTTGCCTTTCCTTTTTGTGGTTTTGGGGACGGAACTCAGTTTTCAGGCTTATGAGGCAAACACTGAACTCATTGAACCATTTTACTGGTCCCAGTGCGGGGACTCTTGACACCCACAAAGGACTCGAGGAGTCCATAAACCCCCACATTCTCACATGTGTCTAAGTTAGGGTTTCAAAGGCAGTGAAGAGACACCGTGACCACACTAACTCTTAGAAAGGGGAACATTTAACTGGAGCTGGCTTACAGTTCAGAGGTTGAGTCCATTATCATCTCAGCGGGACATGGTGCGGGAGAAGGAGCTGAGAGTCCTGCATCTTGATCTGCAGGCAACAGGAAGTGAACTAGTGTCACAGTGAGTGGAGCTTGAGCAAAGGAGGTGTCAAAGCCCACCCCCACAGTGACACACTTCCTCCAACAAGGTCACACCTACTCCATCCAATCAATCAATCAATCAACCAACCAACCAACCAATTGGCCAACCAACCAACCAATCAACTAACCAACCAATCAACCAACTATTCAATTAATCAACCAGCCATTAAAACAAACAAACACAAAAAGAAATCTCGAAGCAGCTTTGCTTACAAATTTCCAGTTATACAGATAGCCCAAAGTTTTGGGCGGAAGCAAAGGCATGGTCCCTCCGCTCAGCTCTAGCAGGGGCACCAGTGTCTGGCTGTCAGGGGTGTGGGGCTTGTTCTAGAAATCCAGAGCTGTGCAGCTTGTCTCCTGACCCTGAATCTGGGTGGGGTGACTCCAACTCAGGAGACCTGCTGCACGGTTTCTCTCTCTGAACTCAGATGGGAAGGATCATGTTCATATCTGCACCCCCCACGTAGGCTCATAGGAAATGGCACTATCAGGAGATGTGGCTTTGCTGGAGTAGGTGTGGCCTTGCTGGAGGAAGTGCGTCACTAAGGGGTGGGCTTTGAAGACTCAAATGCTCCAGCCAGGTCTCGTATGACATTCACTTCCTGCTGCCTGTGGATCCAGATGTAGATGTAGAACTCTCAGCTACCTCTCCAGCACCATGTCTGCCTGCATGTTTCCGTGCTTCCCACCAGGATGATAATGGACTGAACCTCTGAACTGTAAGCCAGCCCCAATTAAATGTTTTCCTTTGCCAGGCAGTGGTGGCACACGCCTGTGTCCCAAGGAGCTAGAAAAGCTTCCTCTGAAAACACACACCACACACACACACACACACACACCACACACACACACATACACACACACACACACACACAGCACTCACACACACACACACAGCACTCACACACACACACACACACACACAAAGTCACACCCCCAACTCACGTACACAGTCTCACACACACACCACACTCACACATACACACCACTTACACATGCACACACAGTCATCATACCTCCCCACCCCCACTCTCTCTCTCTGGCTTCAGCCTGGCACTTTGCTTTTTTTCCCCCAGTCTCCCCAGTCTAGTATTTTTCCATTTCTTACTTTCTGGCTTTGCTACAGAAAACGGTGGCTAAGGAGGAAGCCATGCATTTGCAAGTCAATGGGCAAAGGGTTTGTTTTTTGTTGCTCATTTTTTTTTAATGCTGAGGTGAAAAGACAACTTGATAACTTAATGGGATTCAGTTTTTCCCTCCTACTCTGTGGGTCCTAGGATTCAAACTCAGGTTAGCAGGCGTGGCAGCAAGTCCCTTTCTTTACTGACAACGTTCTAGAAGAGAAGAAAAGGGCAGTTAAAAAATCTCACATGGTACTGCACACCTCCAATCCCAGCACTCTGGAGGCAGAGGCAGGTGGATCTCCGTGAGGGCCAGGCCAGGCCAGCCTGGTCTACAGAGCGAGATCCAGGCCAGCCAGGGCTACACAGTGAGACCCTGTCTCAAGAATAAACCAACAACAACCACAGCAACCTCCATTGGAGGGACAGCTTTATAGATTTCACTTCTCGGAACTTTCCGAGGGGCAGCCAGTGGCTTTCTGGCTTCTATGGCAGATGTGGACCGGCCTTGAAGGTGGGGAGAGAGAAAAGTAGAGGGGGCGTTGGCTTCCACTGGGGGAGCTGGGCTGGAAGGGAAAATCATTAAATGACCGTGGCTGACCTAGCCGAGGCTCACGCATGCTCATCCTTGTGCCTCTGCTGTTACACGTGTGTTGTATGTATGTGTGAATCAGGAAACCAGAGCACGAAGGCGTAAGCAATCTATCCAAGATCACTCACGCGTGGCTGGAAAGTGCCACAGGCAGTTATAAACCTCAATGGTCTGGTTCCAGCATCTGGGGCGGTAATGGCAGGTTGAGAGTGCGCATGTGCACCTGGGCCCCCGGGCCCCTGGCCCCACGCAAGCATCCAGCGGGGAAAGGGCTGTGGAGGAAGACAGGGGGAGCTGCCCTCAGCTGACTGCCTTCTGCTTCTAGGGTTGTTCTTCCAGAAGACCCAGGTTCACTTTCCAGCACCCACACAGCAGCTCGCCCCTGTCTGTAACTCCGGTCCCAGGGAATCCAATGCTCTTTCCTAGCCTGCGTGGGCACCGCGTGTCTAAGGTGCGTGGGCACACATGCAGACAAAATACCCATCCGCATAAAATGAAAATAAAGGGAAACTAATGTAAGTGTGTAAACATTTAAAAGGGAGGGGGCTGAGGATGAAGCTCGGCTGATAGAGTGCTTGCCCAGCGTCGGAGAGGCCCTGGAGTCGACTGCCAGCGTGGTGACGTAAATAGGGCTTGGTGGTACACACTTGCCATCTCAGCGTTCTGGAGACAGGGGCAGAAGGATCAGGGGGTTAAGGTTATCCTTGGCTACATCATGAGTTTAAGGCCAGACCGGGATATGAGAAACCACCTCAAAAACACCTTAAGGGGGCTGGTTAGGAGCAGGTACTGCTCTTAAGAGGACCCACGTTTTATGCTTGATACACTCACTGGGTGATTCCAGTTCCATGGATCTGATGCCCTCTTCTGTCCTCTGTGGGTACTTGTACTCATGCCCACATACCCACATACAGATACACAGACATACTCATGCCCATGTAATTAAAATATATATATATATACAATAACAACTTAAAAATCAATCCAGGGGTGGAGAGGTGCCTTAGCTATTTAGATCACTCGATGCTCTTCCAGAGGACTTCAGCTTTGTTCCCAGCATCCATGTTGGGCAGCTCACAGCCACCTGTAACTTTAGCCCCAGAGGGACCTGATGCCTCCACCTCCACAAACATCTGCATTCATAACCACACACTTATACCAGATACATACAAGCATACATAATTAAAAATAATAAAAAAATATGGATGGGCTGGAGAGATGGCTCAGAGGTTAGGAGCACTGGCTGCTCTTCCAGAGGTCCTGAGTTCAACTCCCAGCACCCACATGGTGGCTCACAACCATCTGTAATGAGATTTGGTGCCCCCTCCTGGCATCCAGGCAAATATGCAGGGAGAACCCCATATATATAGTAAATCAATACGTCTTTAAAAAAATGAAAATTTTATATAATGTATGTATGTGTGTATGTATGTATGTATGCAATCAAGGTGCATTATCAGGCAGAGGTGCCTGCTGTCAATCCCGACAACTTGAGTTCTATCCTCAGGAGAGAACAGACTCTCAAAAGGTGTCCTCTGACCTCCACACCTGTGTGTGGCACCTCCACCCTCCACTAAATAAAAATGTAACAACACTACTGTGATTTCATGAAGTGATGTGACTTCATTGCAAACAAACCCCAAGAAGGATCCATTGTGAGAGACAGAGCCAGTCTGTAAGTTGAGAAAACCTACCACTGTGGCAAAAACCCCAGCACATAACAAACAAACCCATCTTGGTAAGAGTCCTCTCCGGCATCCTCATTTTCCTCACTGTGGGCTGATGAAGCTGTCCTTGGTGGCAATTGTTAAAAGGTATGAATTTAGGGACCACTGTGGTATCTTTGTGTGTGTGTGTGTGTGTGTGTGTGTGTGTGTGTGTGTGTGTGTGTGTGTGTGTCTTTTGCTCCATCCCTTGGCATTGTTATAAACCGACCTTTGGAATAAAGTTTGGGGCCGGTGGATAAGGATCCAGGCCCACCCGAGTCTATCCTGCGTTTCTCTCTGTTTCTCTCCCCTCTATTTCTAAGTCTCTTATCCCCCATTCTTCAGGAGTCCCTGTGGTAAATAAATGTGGGGGCTGGTCCCCCCAGGATTGAACATAGGACTTTGTACGTGCTAGGCAGCTGCTCCTGTGATCTTCAGCAACCGTCTGCAGGACACACAGGGGAGGACCTTGCTCACCTCTACTCTCTTCATAAAGAAGTGACAGCGTCAGGGCCGTGGTGGTCACGCCTTTAACCCCAGCACTCGGGAGGCAGAGGCAAGGGGATCCCTGAGTTCAGGGTCAGCCTGGTTTTCAGAGTGAGTTCCAGGACAGCCAGTATACACAGAAAACCCTGTCTCAAACAACAAAACAAAACAAAGCAAAACAACCAAAATACAGAACAAAAGCTACAAACCCATCTCTTCAGCTGTACTCGGGGGCTCACATGTCTAATCCCTGCACTCTGGGGGGCAGAAGTAGGTAGATCTCTGTGAGTTCTAGACCAGCTTGGTCTATACACCGAGTTCCAGGCCAGCCAATGCCACACAGGGGGTCCCTGTCTCAAAACAAAACATTTCCCCAATAAAACAAAACAAAATAAAAATACTGGATTTTTCCATGCCTCCTCTACCCCTTCCCCATGAGTAGCCTTTCTTGCTAAACTCTAGGGCCCTGGCCTCCCAATTTGGGTAGCTGTTGCCTGCTTGCCGACCTTGACCAGATGTCCTCCCTATGCTAATTCCCTGCTGGTTTCCACCCTCCTGAATGCTTAAGGGAAGTTCCTTGTCTGTGTATCCTGCATATTGTGTGTTAACAGCTTAGATGCAAGATTGTAAAACATCAGTAGTGAACTTCTGCCCTCCTTTGTTCTTCCATTGTGCTGTAAGCCTGTATTTAAGGTTTCCTCCCTCTTTCAATAAACGGCATTTGGCATTCGACATTCTGCTGAGGTGACTGACCCGCTGTCTTTGGTCTCTGTTTTTCGATCCACAGCCCCTCGCTCGGACATGGTGAACGGGAGGTGGTCACGCGGCGTTATCACTATATCAAACTTCACACCTTTCGCACAGTGAGCTAGCCGGCCACTGGGTACCTGAGTGTACAGAGAGAAAGGGGCAATTACAAGTGTTGTAACTGCTGATCAGGCTCAGAACGTCACTGGCCGCTAGCCAGTGGGCAGCATGGGAGGGGCCAGAATAGCAGGGAGGGCATGAGAGTGTGGGTTGGAATGTCCTCCACCCACAACTACCTTATTTATTTATTTGAGTTTCTGAGACAGGGTTTCCCTAAGTGTCGGGTCTGCCGACAGTCAGCTGGGTAGCTGGGGAGAGGCGTGAGATTGAAGAGACAATGAAGACAGAAAAGAGTCGAGAGGTCTGCCGGTCAATGCCGGACAGCCCCGAGTTTATGTCACAGTCAGCTTATGTACAGTTTTGCAGGACAGAGGTAGAGCAATGCACAGCACAGGCATTCAACCACTGTCTGCCCTGCCTTGCGTCAAGGAGCAGGCAGCTTCATTTTCTATCTCAGTATAACTCCGGCTGGCATCAGGAACCTGCGTCTAGCTAGGAACCTGTGTTCCTTCTTGTGGGCTAATCAGGACTTTCTCACAGCCTTGGAGCAAACAAGCCTGAACTCTATTGACTCAGAATAGACTTCAGATTCAAACTGGGAAACTGAGTCAGTTGTGGGCTCCCACATCTAAGGAGCCCTGGCTGCCCTGGAACTTTCTATGTAGACCAGGCTGGCCTTGAACTCACAGAGATCCCCCTGATTCTGCCCCCAGAGTGCTGGGTTTAAAGGCATGTGCCACTATGCCTGGCTCCCAACTACTTTTTTTTGGATATAAGGACTCCCAAGTTGGCTTTGAACTTGGGGTTCTCCTGCCTTACTCTGAGTGCTGAGATCACTGACGTCTACCACCATGCCTGGCTGAACGCCATCCTTTTTTTAACAAGATTTTCCTGTGGAAAGAAGAAATGGAAGACTAGGTGAGGGGGCAGGGATCCCTTACCCTGCCTCTAGTTTGCCTTTGTTTCTGACTAAGGATCAAGAAACCTCAATGTCCTAGTCGGCGTTCTGCTGCTGTGAAGAGACACCATGACCACCGCAACTCATGAAAGAGGGCATTTAATTGGGGCTGGCTTACAGTTTCAGAAGTTCAGTCCATTATCAGCATGGCGTAGAGCATAGCGGCATGAAGGCAGACATGGAGCTGGAGAGTACTAGAGTTCTACATCTGGATCTGCAGGCAGCAGGCAGAGGAGAGAGAGAGAGAGAGAGAGAGAGAGAGAGAGAGAGAGAGAGAGAGAGAGAGAGAGAGAGAGAGATTGAGCCTGGCTTGAGAATGTGAAATCTCAAAGCTCACCTTTAGTGACACATTTCCTCCACAAGGCCATACCTCCTAATCCCTGTCAAGTGGAGTCCCTTCCTGGTGGCCGAACATTCAAGTACATGAGTCCATGGGGACCATTCCTATTCAGGCCACCACATTCCAGCTCCCCGACTCCCATGAGCTTGCAACACTATCAAAATGCAGAAATGCATTCTGTCCAACTTCAAAAGTCCCCATAGTCTATCACAGTCTCAACATTGTTTCAAAGTTCAAAGTCTCCGCAGAGACTCATAGCAATCTCTTAACTGTAGCCCCCTGTAAAATCAAAATCAAAAAGCAGATCACATACTTCCAACATACAATGTACATTGCCATTCCAAAATGGAAGAAAGGGAGCATAGTGAGGAAATACTGGACCCAAATGAGACCAAAAACCAGCTGGGCGACTCCAAAGTCTGCCTCTGCATGTCTGACGTCAAAGCGCTCTTCAGATCTCCAACTCCTTTCAGCTTTGTTGACCTCCACACACTTCTCTCTCTTGGCTGGTTCCTCTCCTTGTTAGCAACTCTCCTGGGCAGCTACCCCACGACTCTGGCATCTCCACCATCTTGGGGTCTCCAAGGCAATCCAGGCGTCATTTTCACAGCTTCACACAATGGCCTCTCTGGGCCTCCATGCAGGGACACCCCTGATACATGCCTGACCTCGGTAGCTTTCCTTAGTCGTGGAGAAAGATCCATAACCCCTTTCTTCTGTCCTTGACCCTAAAGCTAGAACCACATGGCTGAAGCTGCCACATAATGCGAGAAATCCAAGGAGTCTGCTTAAAGGGCAAAGGGAATTATTAAGAAAGGAAAACTCACAAGACAGAACAGAGGAATTGTCACAGGGTCCTGGAAAAGGTGAGGTGCCTTTTCTTCTGCCTAAGACTGTCCCAGCACCCAAGTCCTACAAAAGAATGAAGAGAGGCAGCCTACATGTATCTCAGCTCTTTTTGTTTGTTTGTTTTCAAGACAGGGTTTCTCTGTGTAGTTTTGGTGCCTGTCCTGGAACTCACTCTGTAGCCCAGGCTGGCCTCGAACTCACAGAGATCAGCCTGCCTCTGCCTCCTGAGTGCTGGGAGCCCTACATTTTTCTTTACTCTCTTTTCACTTGTAGGAAGCTTAGCGGGGTGGGGTCTTGCCCTGAGCTCACCACTTCCTTTATTCTGCTTTCCTTTAATTTGCTCACCTCCTTGAGCACTAGACTTGGCTCCATTGCACTTCCTGATTTCCCATTACACTTCCTGGTTTCCCTTTTCTCCTCAAACTGCACATTGTATGTTTTTCCTTGCTTAGCTTTCTCCCTTTCATTATAGATCTGCATAAGAACCACCACTGATAACCACATGACAAAGTTAATGCTAGGCTGTCCTGAAATCTGCTCTGCCAATGCCATTAATCCACTACTCTTCAATTTAGCCACTTTTTTTTTTGGTCAAAATATCATAAGAATGGTCTCTAGGCCACATACTACTATTTTTCCTCTCTGAAGCTTCTTGAGCTGGGCCCACAGTTCAAATCATCCTCAGCATCACTGTCTTCTAGACTTCTACTAAGATGGCCCATTAAGCCACTTAAAGTGTCCAGTCACCTTTCTAGTCCAACCAACCGCTTTATAGGATTTCCCCTCCCAGTCCGTTTGACCGAGGCCTACCCATCCCCCGAGGGCCTTGTCATCAACCTTAGTTAGTTTGCTGTGGTGCTCAGTGCAAAGAGGGTGCCGAGGGAAATTCGGATAAATAGAGCTTAAGCTTTAAGCTGTCTGTGCAGAGAGTAGATACAAAGGATGGCTAAGAGGAAGTTAGCTTGGGTTGTTTGTATGGAGATCGAATGGCGAGGAAGGAAGTTAGCTCAAGTTATTTATGCTAAGACAAGATACTAAAAACAAAAGATGATGTCAGAGCATAAACAACTTGTAAATAGGGTGCCCTTTAAAATGATTGGTTGGTTCCTTCACCCTCTCCTAAGGTTCTGAGGTTTTCTGGTATAAAAGAGGTTTACTGCCTATCAATAAACGAGTTCTTGCTTGACTTGACTCCCTACTGGTTCTGATTGTCTCCGGGTAAGAGGGAGGCTGGGATATGGGCGAGCGTCAGGCACTGACCTTTCCTCGGTTCCAGGCCACCTCTTCACAGGTGACCTAAGTTCCTGGTGGGGCAGGTCCCCACATGCACAGGCTCGTCACAGCTGGATGCAAACACACAGAGATGATGGGCTGGCCGCTTGTTGAAGGCTTCGGCAGCTTCAAGGATTCCACATGCTAAGCCAGTGTGGGTGAGGGAGGTTGTCAGCGCCTGGTAAAACAGTCTGAACGTCCACCACACCTCCAGCAGCAATGCCTTCCTCAGCCATGGTGGTGGATTAGGGGTGAAGGCAAATTTTGAATGCAATCTCCTCACAACTTGGTGGCATGGGTGGGGAGCGGGATGTATGCTGAATGTGGTGGTTTGAATTGGAATGGCCCCCACAGGGTCATAAATTTGAATGCTTGGTCTTTAGGGAGTGGCAGGGATTAAGAGGTGTGGCCTTGTTGGAGTAGGTGAGACCTTACTAGAGGAGGAACATCACTGGGGTTGGATTTAGGAGTTTCAAATTCTCAAGCCAGGCCCAGTCTCTCTCTCTCTCTCTCTCTCTCTCTCTCTCTCTCTCTCTCTCTCTCTCTCTCTCTCTCTCTCTCTCTCTCTCTCCTGTCTGTAGATCTGGATGTAGAACTCTCAGCTCCTTCTCCAGCACCACATCTGCCTGCATGCTGCCATGCTTCCTGCCATGATAATAATGGACTAAACCTCTGTACTGTAAACCAGCCCCAATGAAATATTTTCTTTTATAAGAGTTGCCATGGTCATGGTGTCTCTTCACAGCAAAAGAACACTGACTAAGAATCTGGTACCAGGAGTGGGGTATTCCTGTGATAAGCCTAACCATGCTTTTTATTTGAAGGAATAAGAGACACTTTGGGACTTTGAACTAGAAAAGTGATTGGACACTTTAAGTGGCTTAATGGGCCTTCTTAGTAGAAGTCTAGAAGACAGTGATGCTGAGGGAGATTTGAACTGTGGTTAAAGACTATGGCAAAGCATCTCAGGCCAAGGAGATCACTGAAGAGCACTTCAGATGTAAGAAATGAACAGATAAAATTTGGCTCATTTTCTCAAAAACCAAGCAAACAAACAAAACAGAAGAAAGAAAGAAAAGAAACCTCAACACAACTGATGAAGGAAAAATTGCCTATAAAAATACTGTGAGTTTTCCTAAAGTCATTGCAAGCAGCATGTAAACGATGCTTATTTAAGATTACATTTACAGCCAGATGGTGGTTATGCACGCCTTTAATCCCAGCACTGGGGAGGCAGAGCCAGGTGGATCTCTGTGAGTTCGAGGCCAGCCTGGGCTACAGAGCGAGATCCAGGACAGGCACCAAAACTACACAGAGAAACCCTGTCTCAAAAAAAAAAAAAAAAAAAAAAAAAGAGATTACATTTACTATTTGTATGTGTGCATGAAATAGCATGCGTATAAAGCGAGAGAACAACTTGCAGGCGTCGGCTCCCTCTGCTCTCCATGTGGGTTCTGGGCATCTAATTCAGGTCCTCAGGCAGCAGGAGACCTCACTGGCTCGGCCATACATGCATTAGTTCCTATGTATTAGTCACATTTGCTCAGAGAGAGTCTGTGGTGTCCTAGCTCAGGGGACCCTGCTGACCCTGCTTTTGGAAGCCCTGTTCATGCTTTGGTGACTTTCCTGATGCCTGTCTGCCAAGGGAAGGGTAGGTAGCTGAGAGTTTCTTCACCTACCTTCAAAAGCAACGAGCATTTAAATGGTGTGCAGAATCCATGGCCCATGGGAGCGTCAAGGGCTGCGGTTACCTAGTCCTGGGTGGGGCTAGCACCTGGGACCCTTCCTTCAGGTCCTCATCACAGACTGCAAAATGTGCTTAGGTGATTTCGTTAAAGTCCCCCCCCCCTTTTTTTTTTGGTTTGGCTTTTCGAGACAGGGTTTCTCTGTGTAGTCCTGGCTGTCCTGGAACTCACTCTGTAGACCAAGCTGGCTTCGAACTCAGAGATCCACCTGTCTCGCTTCCTGAGTGCTGGGACTAAAGACTAATGTCCTCCCCCCCCCTCAACTAGATAGTGAGCTTTTATTTTTATTTTTACTTATTTTTTTAAATTCCTGGTCATTGTGTTTCCAACCTAGTATGGGACCCAAGATCTGGCAATGCCCACTGAATGTTTCTTAGTGGTGCTTACCCTCTGCCTCTCTTCTGTTTTCCTTTGGGTTTTTTGTTTGTTTGTTTGTTTGAGACAGGGTTTCTCTGTGTAGCTTTGTAGCCTGTCCTGGAACTCATTCTGTAGCCCAGGCTGGCCTGGAACTCACAGAGATCTGCCCGCCTCTGCCTCCTGAGTCCTGGGGTCAAAGGCCTGCGCCACCGCCGCCCGGCCTTTTCTGTGTGTTGCTGTTGAATGCCTGGTTGTTGGCATTTTGTTTTTAACGCGTACTGTTCTTGGTAGTGGTGGATGGGGACGCTGGGGGTCATGACAAGTCCAAACACTTGTTCCTAGGTTAGTTAAGGTTGTGAGTTCACCAGGAGTGGTGGCACACACCTGTAATTCCAGCATTTGGGAAGCGGAGGCAGGAGGATTAAGAGTTTAAAGCCAGATGGAGCTATATGGAGAGATGTTTCAAAAGTAAAAAAAAAAAAAAAAAGACATAAAAGAAGTGATATTCTCTTTTAGCCTAAGCTTCAAAATTCACTGGAATTGAATTTTTTTTTTTTTTTTAGTACCAGGGACAAAGGATCCTGTCATCTGAGCAGGCTTGAATTTCCTTGAAGGGCAGGTCTGACTTTGACCTTGTAGATGGAACACAGGGCGGGGCAGGAACATTTTGCCAACTGCCATTCCATATTTGTCCACCGAGAGGCAGTATTTCTCCACAAGGAAGAACCAGGCGAGGCTCCATGCTGGAGATGCAACCAGGTTCAAGGGATGACACTTGCTGGCGTTTATCGAACGCCAAGAATGTGCCGACCTTTTGAAAACCGCAGGCCACGATCCTAGAGAAAGGGGTGACGAAACATCTCTTTGGTGGTTGTCTGCGTCTGTGAGACACCATCTGGGTATGACAGCGACATTCCAACGGTGAAATAAAGCTCATAGGAGAGATTCAGTGATGTTTCCAGTGTCTCATGACTTGTGAGTGAGTGGCTAAGATAAATTCAGGCTTGGATCTGCCAGGATCCGGAACCCTGTGCTCTCCCTGATCTCAATGTCACGACTGCACGCTGGCAGCATCTGCTGGCGCTGTCTGGACCCACGCTGCAAGCTCCTCTCTCTCATCTGGCCCAATTTACCATCTTTCGATAATCTAAATTAAACCCGGGGGCCACTGGCTGGCATCTAAAATTGTAAAATGGGTTATTGAACTGCCAGCCTGGAGCCCAGAGACCTCTGTTCTCTATGCACAAGGACGGAGGAGGGACAACAGATGTGCCCTCCGGAACCACCCTCTCTGGTTTTCATTATGTCATCTCCTCCCACAGCTGGCACAATTGCCAGTGAGCTGCCGGGGAGTCGGGGAGTCTGCTCCGCGAAGGCTTTCACCCGAGCCCTTCCTTCGCCAGCCCCTGCAGTTTCCAGGGCAAAGTCTCACTCCCCAGCCGCCTCCCCAGGCGCCTCCTGATGGAATGTGCTTTGCTGCTTCTCTGCTTCATCACTGGCTCGCAAAGCACCTGGAGCCACAGCCCTTCCTGGAGCTGCAGACCACCCTAGAGTGAGGGCGAGGCCACCTCCCACCCAGCTGTTGTGAGGAGGAGGAGGAGGAGGAGGAGAGAGCCACTGACATGCCGCCGCCAGCGGCGCACAGTGAGGACAAGCGGTGTTCCTTGCCTTCCCTTCCCCCATGCTTGGAACTGTACAGGACAGTACAACCTACAAAGGCCGGGCCACGTGATCATGTGTTCCACACAGTGCTATCCCTGGGCAAACACTTCCAGGGACAGCAATAATGTCCCGTCAGGGACATTATTTCAGTCAAGCTGATTCAGAAGCAGGCACTTCCTAGATTCTCTCTCTCTCTCTCTCTCTCTCTCTCTCTCTCTCTCTCTCTCTCTCTCTCTCTCTCTCTCTCTCTCTCTCTCTCTCTTCCCTCTTATATTCCTGGCAAGTCCAAAAGTGACTAACCACCCTGTAACTCCTAGAGCTACACTGAGGACAAAGTTACAATCCTCTGGTTGTCCCATAGATTGAACCTTGGGCCCGCAGTAGCATCTTTAGGAATATTAGTTGGTCAATAATGATTGACAGGGACTGAAAAGCTGTAAGCACGGGCAGGTCATTCCAGGATCCCATTATCTGAAACAGACAGCATTGTTGAGAGCCCGTGGAAGCCCAGAAGAAACTTGCTTCTCCCAGATGTGGAATCTGCCATTTTTAAATCACAGGGCTTTAGACAAAGCAAACCACATGTGGAGCAGGGAGCAGCTGATTCTGAGGGCGGGGCCTGGTTGGGTTGATCATTCTCAGACGTGGAGATCTGTGGACACTCCCAGGATTCTGAATCCCAAGGGCAGCCTTGGCTTACTCTCTCTTCCCAGCTTTCAGATTCATCTTTTTCTGAAACCCCAAGAGAGTAAAGCAGCACTTGGGCAAAACCTATGTGGTGTCTTCCCATTCCAGAAACTGGCTCAGAACTCAGCTTGTTCCGGGAAAGGTCAGGTGCATGGATTCTGCACTCAGCCCAGGCTCTCCCGGCTCCAGCTCGCTTTGGTCACGCCCAGGAGTTCCAGCTTTCCCCTGTCCACTGCCACACCCAAACTGCCTGCTCTGGGTTTGTATGCTAGGTAAATTTTCTGGTCAATAAACATTTGCCTGTTCCAGACCCGTGACCGGGACACTCGGGTCATCTGTTGGTTTGACTGTAGTCTGTGTTCTCGAAGACTTATCGTTATCAGATGGTCTTTAAACACTCTGAGCACATTCCATGCAGCTTATTCTCACCTTTAGCTGGTCCAGGGGCATTGTATTCTTGGTTATGTGACATTCCCAGTGATTGGTCTTGTGTCCTGCAGAACCACAGGGAAACGAGTCGTTCTTATTCCCATCAGAGACAGACCTTCAAAGGTGACCTGAGAGGTACCACAGGGTGAGCCCTCCTGATATGTCTGTCAACACTTAAGATCCAGGGCTTCCTTCAGGCCCTGTAATCGCCCTAGAAGGCCACACGCCAATGTTTTGCTGCCACAGCCGGCAAGGATAATGTAACTAGAGCAGCAGAGAGCATGTGGGCAGGTGGGTGTGGCTGGGCACCGCCAGGAGGGAGCCCTAGGTGGAGAACAGCTACAAATCGGGACTTTGGGTCCCTGGGAAGAGCTTCCTGTTCCCAAATACCCTCTGTTCCCTGCAAGTGTCTAAACAGAGAGAAGTCAAGTCTGGTGGCTCCGGCTGAGAGACCTGTATGCCAGAGTCCTTGGCTCCTTACTGGCTGCGTGAACTTGCGCTTCTGAGATTTTGTTTAATCACACTAGGTGAAGGTTATATAGGACTTTTTTTTTTTTTTTTGGTTTTTCGAGATAGGGTTTCTCTGTGTAGCTTTGAAGCCTGTCCTGGAACTCACTTGGTAGCCCAGGCTGGTCTGGCCTCGAACTCACAGAGATCTGCCTGGCTCTGCCTCTCAAGTGCTGGGATTAAAGGCGTGCGCCACCACCGCCCGGCGACTTATTTTTATAAAGGATGACACTGCTTACTATTCTTTTTGTATTTATTTTATGTATGTGAGTGTTTTGCCTGTACGTATGCATACTGTGTGTGTGTTTGTGTGTGTGTGTGTGTGTGTGTGCGCGTGCGCACATGGTTCCTGAGGAGGTCAGAAGAGGGCGTCAGATTTCTTGGAACTGTAGTTAGGGTTGTGAGCTGGCGTGTGGGTGCTGGGAACTGAACCCAGGTGCTCCTCACTTGTGAAGCCATTTAACCTGCCTCAAGGATTACTTTGTTTAAAAACACACTTAAGTGCCATGGAGCATGCGTGGAGGTCGGAGGACAGCTTTGGAGAGTCTGTGCTCCCCTCCTCTGTGCCATCTGGGATGTACTCAGATGGTCAGGCCCATGTGGCAAGCGCCTTCATCTGCTCTGCCATCCTTCTGGCTCACCACCTAATTTTTGAGTCAAGTCCTCCCATTAAACCAGAGCTCATCCTTTCAGCTCGGCTGGGTTGCCACTGAGCCCCCGGGATCTACCTGTCTTCAGTCATCAGTGATGGGGTGACAGGTGTGGACTAGCACATCTGGCCTCACTCATCAGTGATGGGGTGACAGGTGTGGGCTGACACATCTGGCTTTCGTGTGGGTGCTGGGGATCCAAACTCAGCGCTTTACCCACTGAGCCCTCCCTCCAGCTCCCTTCTAAATTTATTATTATTTTATGTGCACATCTGTGGGGGAGCCCATGAGTGCCACAGCACACGCGTGGAGGCCGGAGGATGGCTTTTGGAGTTGGTTTTCCAACCCTGTTTCTGACATAGGATCTCTCTTGATTGTGATGCTCACTCAGCACACACTAGGTTGGCTGCAGGGGTGATTGCCTTGAGCTGCAGGGGTGATTCCTGTGAGCTGCAGGGGTGATTGCCTTGAGCTGCAGGGGTGATTCCTGTGAGCTGCAGGGGTGATTCTCCTGTCTCAGCCCCCCATTTTGCCAAAGACACGGTAGGTGCAGGGAAGTAGAGAGTGTGAGTCACCACGCCTGGCGTGACTCCTTCATTAATGACTGTCATTTAAAGCATTGTTGACCTTGGTACATTTGGAAGTGGTACCCAGGAAAGGTGGTGTTGTATTTCAGGATGAGCCTCGTCCATTTCTCCTTCAGGCTGGACACATCCGAAGGGCAAAAACTAAAGTCTTAGGTAATAGTAAGTAGTAGTTTGTGTGGCACTGGGATGGACATTTTATATTTCATCTTCACCACCGTTTTGGAAATCATGTCCATTTTCAAAGTGAGAAAGCAGAGGAGACAAATGGATAATTTGGCCAGTCACAGCTGAGTGTGTGTGTGTGTGTGGGGGGGTCCGTTAATTTTGTTTTAACTTTATGTGTATGTGTGTGTGCCTGACTGCGTGTGCAAGAGCCCAAGAAGATCAGACGAGGCACCTGATCCCCAGGAGTTACAGACAGTGGTAAGTCACCACGTGGGGGTTGGAACCTGAAACCCGGTTCTCTGCAAGAGCAGCGAGTGCTTTTTTTTTTTTTTTTTTTTTTTTTTTTTTTTTTTTTGTCTTTTTATTTATGTGCATTGGTGTTTTGCCTGCATGTATATCTGTGTGAGGGTGTCAAGTACCCTGGAACTGGAGTTACAGACAGTTGTGAGCTTCCGTATGGGTAGGGGGAATTGAACCTGGGTTCTCTGCAAGGGCAGTCAGTGCTCTTAACCATGGAGCCATGTCTCCAGCCCCTAGAAGTGGATTGATTTGGAGTCCAACTACTTGTCCCTAAGCCATGCTGTCCTCCTTGTCTTGCTGTGGTTGGTCATTCTCTAACACGGACTATGAAATTGGGAAACAGTAAATGCACATTTAATATTTGACAACTCTTTGAAGTGTTTCCAGAGCACTGAACAGAACATCACATCCATAATAATGATTCAATACGTTTTTAAAGTGACTCCCCTGTACACCCCACCCCCTGCGCCCCAGCTCCTACCTCCGGTCACTAAGGGACTATCTCTCCCTGGCAAGCCATCGCATAATGCATTCCTGTGACCCCACCCTGTCCTCAGTACCTGTCACTGGGGCCAGGCACGGAGCAGGCTCACCATTGATGTGCTCTGTGGTGAGATGTCACCTTGCCGTGGACTTGGTGTGTGGCACGGTGGCCAGAGCAGAGACTGCCCCCACAGGACAACCACGAATTCCTCCCCCTCTCTTTCCCCCCAGCCTATCTGGTTATTTGGGGCTCTTATCTGTGAAGAGGCAATTTAATCCTCTTTCATGGAATCCAAAAGTCACATACCCATTCCCTGGGGGCCTTGGGTAATAAGAAAGAGCAAAGTTTAGTATTACCCTCTGATAAGAGTCTTGTCCAAACAAGATTCCACACAAAAGCCACCCTGATCCCCATCCCCTTGGCTTCCCGGCTCCCTCCTCCTCTGCCCTTCCGCTTGTGAGATTTTGAGACTGGGCCATCCACTCTGGGGATGAGCTCCAGCTCTAACCAACACCTTATGTTCAAGGACACACGCGTTTCCCACCACCACGGCCTGTCTCTCCTTGACCTCGCTACCCGAGGTGGAACCAGGCACTGGCTCATTTGCATTTTGAAACCAGAGCAAAGTTCAGTACTGTGGCTGGTTCCCGTGCCCTAGAGTTGCCTGACCTGAGTTAGAAAAAAGCCGAGCGTGGCAGCCTGGAGAACCCCGTAGGGTCTGGCCGAGGGTTTCCCTCCGGTCAGTTCCTGGCTCCACGATGGTGGAAGTGCTCAGGGATGGAAATAGCAGAGAAAGGGCCCTGAAGATCCACCATGCCTGTTTACCCAGCATCACCTAAGTGGATTTACTTTGTTTGCTTTGGATGACAGTGTAAATACCAGATGAGAACCCTGTTCCGCCCAACGGTGAGGGCAAGGTTGTCACGATTTCTTAGTGCCACAGAAAATTGTCCACCCAGGCCTTCCCTCTGCAGAGAGGTCAGGAAGTGGCAATGGGGACGGGGCGGGGTGGGTTACATTGCAGCCATTTGGGAGAATCAAAGGACAGTACACATCTGTGTCCTGCACCAGGCTGGCCTTCACAGGCTGCGGGCTCCCAGGCTACCCCAGGCTGGCCTTCACAGGCTGCGGGCTCCCAGGCTACCCCAGGCTGGCCTTCACAGGCTGCAAGCTCCCAGGCCACAGTGAGGACCAGGGTGCAGGTACCAGTGAAGGAACAGGAAGGGGGGACCCCTGCTACCAGAACTCATGGCAGGACCCAGAGCTTTAGGCAGAAGAGCCAGCTCCCTACCCAGCCTGATTTGCCAGATTCTAGGCCAGGGTCCAGCAAACTCTTCTCATAACACTTCTGGTACATTCCACAGCATCTGAAAGGGCTTTTGTCCCCTCTTGGAGAACAAACAACAAAGGCCTGTTGTGGGGTGTAGGCTTGGAAAGGGAAACTTTTTGCCTGAGGAGTCCAGCTTTGCCTGTCGGCTTCGGACTGATGTGGTCAAACAGGATCTGCAGCAGGGTGGCTTCTGGTTCCCACACATGTGGCTGCTATCACATGCCGCATGCACGTACGCAAGCAAGCAAGCAAGCACGCGCGCGTGCACACACACACACACACACACACACACACACACACACACACACACGCACTTCGGCCAACTGTTCCTGCCCACACTAGCCGGGCAGTCATGGGAGCTACAGTTGATTCTAAGGGCTGGGGAAGGTAGTCAGTCCTTCAGGAGATGATGTGTGGTGTGCTTGGTTTTCCGAGCATATCAAAGTACACAAAGATGATGTGCTTTGCCTTCCCTGGGGGCAATGTAGGCCCAGAGGGAGCTGCAGCTTGGCCTGGGTCACACCACGCCTCACAATGCCTACCCATGAGAACACGAGGCAGGTCTGGGGGTGTGGCTCGGCATAGAGCACTTAGCATGAGCCAGGCCCTGAGCCTAGTCCCCAGCACCTCAAACAAACACACACACACACACACACACAATCACATCCGGACACTGAAGTGCTTGGCACTGTTGAAGAAAGATCTGCTTTCCACAAGTCCATCTCAGGGTCCCTTCAGATTCATGCCACTCATGGTCTACTGAGAGAACCGAAACTCCAGGCCACCCACAGAAGCAAATTTACACAGGAGGGGGGCTGGAGAGATGGCTCAGAGGTTCAGAGCACTGACTGCTGCTCTTCCAGAGGTCCTGAGTTCAATTCCCACAACGGCATAGTGAGATCTGATGCCCTCTTCTGACCTGCAGTCATACATGCTGTATATTAAATAAATAAATCATTAAAAAAAAAATTACACAGGAGGAATCAGTGTGGCTGGTGGGGGGAGCAGGACCGGAGGAGGGAGGGAGGGTCTCCTCTTGCGGTTCGTTC
Source organism: Peromyscus leucopus (assembly GCF_004664715.2). NCBI lineage: Eukaryota > Metazoa > Chordata > Mammalia > Rodentia > Cricetidae > Peromyscus > Peromyscus leucopus. The sequence continues at coordinate 17,707,167 of NC_051081.1, forward strand.
CACCCTGCTCTGCCATGTTCTCTGGTAGTTGCCATAATACGAGGCTGGGTGTTGGTAGGGCTTCGAAATTTGTTAGCGGGGTGTGTGGGGGGGGCAGTGAGGTGTTTCAGTGGATTAAAACAGCGGTCACCAAGCTCGATGACCCGGGTTCGATCCATGGGACCCACATGGTGGAAGGAGATAGCCGACGGTCCCATATTGCCCCTTGACCTCCATACACACGCTATGGGCATGCATGTCCCCATCCGCACTGTCTTCGTTAGGGTTTCCATCGCTGTAGGAAAACACCGTGATCAAAAATCAACCTTAGGAGGAGCGGGGTTACGGCATCTGACAGCGTACAGCCCATCACCAAGGAAGTTATGGCAAGAACCCTGGCAGGAACTGAAGCCGAGCCCGTGGAGGGGTGCTGCCCACCAGCTTGCTCCCCATGGCTTGCTCAGCCTGCTTTCTGACAGCACCCAGCACCGCCAGCCCAGGGATGGCACCACCCACAGCGGACTAGGCTCTCCCACATCATCAGTCAAGAAAATCACCACAGTCCGTCCTAGAGAGGCATTTTCTCGATTAAGATTCTTTCTTCCCAAGAGACCCTAGTTTGTGTCAAGTTGATGTAAACACTAGCCAGCACACACACACATACACGCACGCACGTGCACGCGTGCACGCACACGTGTTCACACATGCATGCATGCATGCACACACATAATGAATAAAATGTAATTTAAAATTTTTTGTGGGGCTGGAAAGATGGCCTAGTGGTTAAGAACATTGGCTGCTCTTCCCTAGGGCCTGAGTTCAATTCCCAGCATCCACATGGGGGCTTAAAACTGTCTGTAACTCTAGTAACAGGATCCAACATCCTCTTCTGGACTTGAGGGCATGTACACAGACATATATGTAAATAAAACACCCATACACATAAGATAATAATAGAATAAAATCTTTAAGCTGGGCATGGTGGCGCATGCCTTTAATCCCAGCATTTGTGAGGCAGAGTCAGGCAGATCTCTGAGTTCAAGGCCATTCTGGTCTACAGAGAGTTCCAGGAAAGGCACCAAAAGCTACATAGAGAAACCCTGCATTAAAAAAAAAAAAATTGAAAGAAATAAGAACACTGGCTGCTCTTCCAGAGAACCCAGGTTCGATTCCTGGCAGTCATATGACAGTTCACACAACCGCCTTTAACTCCAGTTCCAGAGGATCCAATGCCCATTGTCTGGTCTCTGTGGGCACACACATGTAATATACATTCACAGACACATATACATGTAAATAAAAACAATGAAAATAAATCTTAAAAAAATTTTTGCTAGAGGAAAAATCTTTTCTTACCAAATGAGTTTATTTATTCATTATTTAGTTGTCATTTTATTGGACCCCATAAATAAATAGAACAACCCAACTCATTTCCTGTACAGATTGCTACTAGGGCACTCGGCTCTCCATGGTAGTAATTAGTGTGTCCTGGCACATCTTCACAAATGCCTGACCTGGCATCTGTTCCAAAATCATAGGCTATCTTTGTGTTGTGTGGAAAAAAAAAAAATCACAGACCTGAGGGAGTTGGGAAATCGAAGTGTGTTCCTGGTTCTGCCTGACTGACCAGTTCTCCCTAGGTAAGACATCCCCTCTCACTAGGCCTCCATTTCCTTGTTTGTGAACACTCTGGGCCTCCTGAACCTGCCTGGTGTGGAATGAGCTGGTGTGCAGGCTAAACACACAGATGGCAGAGCCCTGAGTGGGGGTTGGGGGTGTGGGGAGGGGGTGGGGTGAGGGCGGGGCAGGGGGCGGTGAGTGGTAGAATCTACATTTGTTCAGTTTGGTTTAGTCTTTGGAGACAGATTCTCATAACTTGCTATGTAGCTCAAGGTGGTCTCGAACTCACGGTCTTCCTGCCTCAGCCGACTCCCACCCCACCTCAAGGAGGTCATCCTTGGCCGGGATCACAAGCATATGCCCGTGTCTGATGTGGAGTCTACATGGTTTCTTTCTCCCTTTGGTACCGGGGGCTCACTAGATCTAAGAGAGCAAGCACTCTGGCAACCACTTCATGTGGGCCTTTAGCTTACCATCTCCCCACCCTAGCATCCTGAGAGGCTAGGATTTCTGGTTTGCACCACCAGGCTGGGGTGGAGCCTGTATCTTTAAACCAAGCAGCCCAGAGGAATCTTATCGGACACGTTTGGAAACCGTGAACAGCAGATGGTTGCTAAGGGCTCAGACTATGCTATGATCTGTAATTTATAAAAATAGTCTTCTAGAAAAAAAAAGAAAAGAAAAGAAAAAAAACCCAAAACACGAAGCTGGGAGATTATTCCGACACCAAATGTCTTCCAGTTACTGAATATAGCTCATGAGGTCCCAGACCCTCAGCTTCCGTTCATGATGCATGAGGGGCACATTTACCAGGCCCTTGTGAAACGGAAGCCCAGCCCAGGTGTTCTTTCAGCAGGTGTCTTTGGCTGGAATTTTGCCAGGGCCCAGCCCTCCCCACACTTTACCCAGAGAGGTTGAAATTCTTTGGGACCTTAGTCCCTGCGAGTTGACTCCGGTGGCCCTGGCTTGTTAGTGAGGCTTGTACCTGCTAATCCTCCTCTTTGGCTTGGTTTTTTCCTTAGCACTATTTAATCCACTGAATATTCCATTCGTCCATGCTATCCATCATGTGTCTGGTCCCTGCTGCATCCTCAGTGCTTCTGCTAGAACACAGTAGATGCTCAATAAGTATTTGTAGCTTCAGTGAATGAGATAATGGCTGGGTGAGCCGAGGAATAAATGAACGACTCCTAGGAAAGGTTTCAGTGCTTGATCCACAGGAATAATCACTGCAACGCCAAGTCAGGGACCAGCCTGTCATATTATCGACCTTAGCTCCTGGCTCACATATGTGGTAACGACTGCATGCTGTACTCAGGAGTTACTCTTGTAGCCTGTTGTGAACCTCTTTGTACATTGTGAAGATGTGTTGCTCCCGTTGGTTTAATAAAGAGCTAAATGGCCAGTAGCTAGGCAGGAAGAGATTAGTCAGGACTTGCAGACAGGGAGTGAGCTCTGGGATGAAGAAGGGTGGAGTCACCAGGAGACTTGGGGAGAAGCAAGATGAATATGTTGTGTTGAGGAAAAATACTGAGCCATGTGATAAAGTGTAGATAAGAAATATGGGGGCGCTGGAGAGATGGCTTAGTGGTTAAGAGCACTGACTGCTCTTCCAGAGGACCTAGGTTCAATTCCCAGCCCCCACATGGCGGCTCACAACTGTCTGTAACTCCAGTTCCAGGGGATCTGACCCCTTCATTCCAATGTACAGAAAATAAAATTAAATAAATTAAAAAAAAAAAAAGAAATATGGGTTAATTTAAGTTGTAAGAGCTAGTTAGTAACAAGCCTAAGCTATTGACTGAGCATTTATCATTAATAACTCTCTGTGTGGTTATTTGGGAGTGGCTGGCAGCATAGAAAACTGTGCCCACAGTGGCCCTGGACTAATTGGGTCCTTTAACTGCAGTTGTTCTCTCTCCCTTCTTCCTCTCCCCTGCCATCAGGATCCAGTGAGAACTCAGTCACATTTGCTCCGCCATGAGACCGTCTCCATCCCAGCCGCACTCATGAAGCTTTCTCTAAAAACAAAATTTCTCATTAAAAAGAAGGGCGGGGCTGGAGAGATGGCTCAGCCATTAAGAGCTTATACTGTTCCTGTAGAGGACCTGGGCTTGGTCGCTAGCACTCACCTAAAGTATCTTGTAACTCTAGCTCCGCGGGGAACCCATGCCTCTGGTCTTCTCCGGGGCCTACACTCATATGCAAAATGCATCCCTTCTGTAATTAAAAATAACAGTAAACAAAGAAGATATTGAAAAATTAATAAACCTGGCTGCAGAGATGGCTGAGCTGTTGAGAGATCTGGCTGCTCTTCCAGAGGACCTGGGTTCAATTCCCAGCACCCACAGGTCACAACTGTCTGTAACTCTAGTTCCAGAGGATCTGACACCCTCACACAGACATAGATGCAGGCAAAACACCAAGACACATAAAAAACAAAACAATAACAACAACGAAACCAGTGTGGTGGTGCATGCCAATAATCATAGCACTTGGGATTTGGAGGTAGGAGAATTGGGAGTTCAAAGCCAGCCTGGCCTACACAGGAAGTTTGAGGCTCTGCCTAGGTTACATGAGACCCTGCTTTGTTGTTGTTGTTGTTGTTGTTGTTTGTTTGTTTGTTTGTTGTTGCTTGTCTGTTTTTGTTTTGTTCAAGACAGAGTTTCCCTGTGTTGTCCTGGCTGTCCTGGAACTCACTCTGTAGACTATTCTGGCCTCTAAGTCAGAGATCTGCCTGCCTCTGCCTCCCAAGTGACAGGACTAAAGGCATGTGCCACTGTGCTCAGCAAATAAACTGATTTTAAAAGAGGAGGGAACTGGAAGCGTAGAGCAGGTTAAAGTACTTACTTTGTATCTGTGGGGCAGATATCTAACACGGAGGAATCAAATAAATCAAATAAAACAAGGGGAAATTGCCATTGGGATCCACCTCTCACCTAGAGGCACAAAAAGCGACTAACAGGACCGTGAAAGAGAAGAAATTAAGCAGTGGTGATCTTTAACCACACAACTAGCCTCTTGGCTCCTTCCTCATAGTTGGCCTGTGCTTACTGTGGGTGACATGTTAGCGGGGTGTTCCACATGCTCAGTGCAGGAAGGATAGGGTGAGCAGGTAACAAAAGTTCGATGCTGTAACCCCGGGAATGCCCAGCAGCACAGACTACCTCCATGAACGCTTTTTAACTCCTCAATTTATTTAATTTGCCAGAACCCATGGGAGCAAAATTTTGCTGTTTCTAAAGTCGGTAAATAGTCCACATAGTATGGTCAGATCAAACGAAAACCCAAGCTGGGAGGTGGGGGATGGGGTGCTGGAGAGATGGCTCAGCAGTTAAGGGTGCATGCTGCTCTTCCAGAGGACCCGGGTTTGGTTTCCAGCGCCCCTGTGTCAGCTCACACTGTCTGTAACTCTAGCTCTCCAACTCCATGGGGTCCAATGCCCTTTTCTGGTCTCTTTGGTATCAGGTGCCCATTTGATACACATACATTCAGGCAAATACTTATACCCCCCAAATTAAAATAAATGATTCTAATAAAAACTAACAACAACAATAAAGTAACAAATAGGGTATGGTGACACATGTTTATGATCCCAGCACTTGGAAGATGGAAACGGGAAGATCAGGAAATTGAGGTCGTCCTTGGCTACAGAGTGAGTTTCGGGTCAGCCTGGGCTACCTGAGACCGTGTTTCAACAAAGTGGGGAGGGAGTCGGAGATGTCGTTCAACTGGCAGTGTTGATCTTGAGTACATACACTCAGAAGCCGGAAGAATGCACAGGGTGCCATCTCTTATCACTCCCGGCATATTCCTTTGCCGCATGGTCTCTCCCTGGACCTGGGACTCACTACCAACTCTGCTGGAAACCAGCAAGCCCCAGCAGGTTACAAGTTGGTGCCATGAAGCCAGGCTTGCTCTGTGGGTGCCGGGATTTGAACTCTCCATCCTCGTGAATACAGAGCAAGTGCACTTAGCCGTTGTACCGTCTCTCTAGTCCCGTCTTTCAGTTTTCCAGGCTATTTTTAGGCTTCTGTATTTGGAAAGTCAGACTGATGTCTGACCCTCTTGTACTTTTTACAAGCAATTTTTTCCCTTTCCTTTTCCAAGGCTTCTATCTGAGTTTTCCTTTCATAAACCTGTGATGTGAGTTGCGCTATTATTAGCCTGCTTTAGAGATAAAAAGATTGATGCACAGGATGATTGATTACATGTGAATTATGAGAACTACATGATCGGCCCCAGAAATACCAGCACCCGTAACTCAAGAGAGACACAGTGTTAGCCCAGAGTTTACAGTTTTCCATTCTTTTTCCTTTGTGCCTGTGTTTATCTTATCTTTATAGAGTAAGAATTAACTTGCTTCCCTTTTATCATTTACTTACTTATCCTAGGCTGGCCCCAAACTCACTATGTGGTCAAGAATGGCCTTACCTCCTGATCCTCCCAAGTCTACCTCCCCAATACTAGGATTACAGGCCAGGGCCGCCGTACCCAGCTCAGCTGCCTGTTCTTACGCAGTGAAGTTTGAACAGTTAGAGCACTTATGCCTAGCGAAAGGAAGAAGAAAGCACTGGGTTGTTCCTTCGCCTGAGGGGGGTGAGGGTCGCAAGTGAGAAAGCAAATGGCAGAGGAGGAGGCCCAGGAACCACTGTGGAAGCACCAATGTCACCCCAGGTTACTACTTCTGTATACCAGAACGAAGCAGGAAAGTTAACCCCTGAAACCAGGGCTCTTAACCACTCTGGAGAGAGTCAGGGCCCATCTGAACATGTGGGGAACCGGACAATGTGGCTTCAAGGTACTTCCGTCTCTGCTCGGCCTTCTCCTCTCCTTGTGTTCGGTTGCCTTTCTTACATGCCCAGTGCCATAGGGTCCTAGGATCCCGCCACCCTCCATCCTCTTTCTAGTTCATTGCATCATCTATAAAATGAGCTCAAAGATATGTAGTTGACATGATGGCACTTGGTTAACCGGGTTGCTATAATTCTGGAATTCAATGAACTAACGTGTACCAGGCAGGTAGTAGGTGTTCAATAAACTCAGGCTCTACTACTCTTCTCTCTGGAAAAGCTCCGCCCTCATTGAGTCTCCTTTAGTCTGAGTGTGAATTTGAGTCATCTCTCCTTTTCCCATGGATGGGCAATGACATTTCATTAAATAAAATGTATGATTCGAGCTTGGAGAATAGATAACACACAGCCTGCTTTTATTTTGAAAAACATTTGTGTTTGTGTTTGTGTTTGTGCTTGTATGTGTGTGTTTGTATGTGTATGCATGAGTGTGTTTGTGTGTATATAGGTGTGTTGTTTGTGTGTGTATGTATGTGTATATAGGTGTGTGTTTGTGTGTGTACACATGTGTGTGTTTGTGTGTGTATGCATGAGTGTGTTTGTGTGTGGTGTGTGTGTTTGTGTGTGTATAGGTGTGTTGTTTGTGTGTGTATGTATGTGTATGTGTGTATGTAGTGTGTAATGTGTTGTTGTATGTGTACACATGAGTGTGTTTGTGTTGTGTGTGTTTGTGTGTGTATAGGTGTGTGTGTTTGTGTGTGTATGTATGTGTATATAGGTATGTGTTTGTGTGTGTACACATGTGTGTGTGTTTGTGTGTGTATAGGTGTGTGTGTTTGTGTGTGTTGTATGTGTTTGTATGTGTTTGTGTGTGTACACATGTGTGTGTTTATAGGTGTGTGTTTGTGTGTGTATACCTGTGTGTTTGTGTGTTTGTGTGTGTACACATGTGTGTTTGTGTGTGTATGCATGAGTGTGTTTGTGTGTGTGTGTACACATGTGTGTGTGTGCGCAGATGCACAGGTATGGGTACCATGTTGATTTTTCTGAGCTTTAACTTAGCTTTAATGTCAGTAGAGGAGAAACGTGAGAAATACAGTTTGACTTTTGTGACTGGCTGTGTGTGTTCTCAGCTTTCTTGTGTATGCCTTCAGAACCCATTGATTGGGGTAATGAGTGGTGGGGACAGGGCCTCACTATGCAGACTAGACTAGTCTTGAACTCACAGAGATGCTCTGCCTCCTGAGTTCCTGGATTAAAGGCCTGAGTCAGATCTGCTTTTCCTGCCTCTCTTTGGGGTCATCTCTGCTTGACTGCTGGGACACCGAGGGACCTGGCATCAGCAGATCTGCAGACACTCCATTAGCTTTGGCTTCTTGGCAACTGGTTTGCCGAAGGGCAAGGTCCATTTTGTGCGCCAAATAACCCCCTCTCCGTTTCTTCACCGTTGAGACGTTCAGGTCTAGCTGAGAAACCCTCTCAGTAGGGATGAGGTGAAGTAGGATGGCCCAGAGGCCAATTACTGCATTTCCCTGAAACTGCAGTCCAGTGTCCCAGCCCCTTGCACTTTTGGCCATCAAGCACTAGAGCTGTGATCACTCCCAGGAATGGTATTGTACAGGTGAGAGACACAAGATTTCAAAGGCTCAGTGGTTAAAAAAAAAAAAGAATGCGCAGCACTTAACAGTTTTTTAAAGCTGGCTATGGTGGTACGTGCCTGTGATTCCTGCACTGGACAGATAAAGGCAGGAGGGTCAGTAACTTCAACATCGTTTCTGCTTTATAACCAATTCAAGGCAGTCCTGGACCATGTGAGATCCTGATTCAGAAAACTGAAATGATGATAACGATGATGATGATGATGATGATGGTGACAATAGTATTCAAAAATTTAGTTAAAGACTGATATATACCAATTATATGCTGGCGATAGTTTTGACATTGGGGCTATATAGAAGTTATTAAAATAGTTTTTTTTGCACTGGGAAATCAGCTCAGTGAGTGAAATACTTGCTGGGCAACCCTGAGGATCTGAGTTCAGATCTCCATGTCAAAGGTAGGTATGGTCAGACTCTTGTAATCCCAGCGCTGGTGGAGAGGAGATGGGCAATCCTGGAGACCTGCTGGTCAGCCAGTCTACCCTACCCAGTGAGCTCCATGTTACCTGAGACAGCTTGTTTAAAAAAAGGAGGAGAGTGATAGAGGAAGATGGCCGACACTGACCTCTGACCTCTAACCTCTACACGCACATCAGGAAAGCACATCTGCATATACGTGCACATACACACAGCCCCCACACCTGCACATATGTGCACATACATACAACCCCTACATCTGCACATATGTGCACACACATACAGCCCCCCACATCTGGACATATGTGCACATACATACAGTCCCCTACATCTACACATATGTGCACATACATACAGCTCCCCACATCTGCACATATGTGCACACACATACAGCCCCCCACATCTGGACATATGTGCACACACATACAGTCCCCTACATCTACACATATGTGTACACACATATAGCCCCCCCTACCCTTAATTTCAATTTTGTCTTTTTCAAGATGATTTTTATTGATTTTATTATTTTATTTATGTGTCTCTGTGTGTATGCTCAAGCATGTGTATGGTGCCGATGGAGGCCAGAAGGGAGCAACAGATTTCTTGGCACTGGAGTTTTAGGCCTTTGGGAGTCACCTGATGTATGTGCCGGGATTTGAACCCCAGCCCTTCACATTAGCATGGGTGGTGTGCCTATCTTCACGCAGAGCCAGCCTCAGATGTGAGCCAAATTATGGTTATATTTAGGATGAGTTCAGAGAGGAAAGGGCACGTCCACTGTTATGAATGGGTTCTCCAAATTCTCCACCATTTGCCCTAAACTTCTGGCTTTCAGTTCAGGCTAGAAGACAGGAGGGTTTAGCATAATGAGGATTCTTTTGTGGAGAGAAAGTCCCAATCCATGAGAGTAACGGGAGAAGTTTCTAGAAGGTTAGGGCTTAGTCATTGCTTCTTCTTGGTGGTTCTTTCCTTGGGAGTCGGCGCTGGTAGAAGGGCTGGAGCCAGCAGAATCACATTATATGTGAAGGAAACTCATCAAGTTGTTTAAAAGCATTATCTTGAGGTTTGCTAAGCAGGGATGATTTTATCTTTATGTTCCTTTTATACCCATTAGGATCTTCTGTCCCCCACTCCTTCATCTCTTTTTACTCTCTCCAGACAGGATCTTGCTATGTAGCCCAGGCTGATCTTGAACTACCGATTCTCTTGTTTTTGCCTCCTGAGCGCGGGGGTTACAGACATGTGCTGCCACAGCTGACGCATGTGACATTGGGGGTGAAACCCAGGCCTCCCGCATGTGAGGCAGGCATTCCACAAACCGAGCGACTTGGCAGCCCAGTACAGAGCATGTTAAAGGAGGCAGAGCATTTCGTGAATGTTGGAGGGACTCTGAGCAGCCTGTGGATGTACACAGATCTGACCGCTGAATGCTGAGGCTGTGTGGGGGCTCTGGGGATCTGTGAGGCACGGGTTTCAACTTCCTCATCTACCAGGAGACTCTTGACTCCAAAAAGCCAGCTCCCCTAGTTATGGGGAGTTAGCCTGGCAAATACCTCAGTCATAGGAAGGTCTGAATGCTCCCAGGCTCCACAGTGGGCATCTCATGGACCTTTCTTTCTAGACGGCATCAGAAGGGACAGGTGACAGGAAGGCCTGGAGGGAGGAGAGGTCGCCCTACAGCACACAAACCCTGCCCCAGCACTGCCCTTGGCACTCCATTGTTGAGGAATATTAGTTTAGGATGTGTTACGTTCCTTTATGCTGTGGAATATTTGCTTATTGATGCAAAGATGTGTTGCGTTCTTGAATGTTGCATTTGTTTTAATTCTGTAAAGCTGTGTTACTGTGCCTGTCTAAAACACCTGATGGGTCAAATAAAGAGATGGAATGGCCGTCAGCTAGGCAGAAGAGAGAAACAGGAGGGGCTGGCAGGCAGAGAGAATCAGTAGGAGGAGAAATCTAGGAACAGAGCAAGGAATGGCGAGTGAGAAAAGGAGGAGAGGAGGAGGCCAGGGGCCAGCCACTCAGCTACCCAGCCACTCAGCCACCCAGCCACTCAGCCAGCCACAGAGTAAGAAAGGAAGAAAGAAAGAAAGAAAGAAAGAAAGAAAGAAAGAAAGAAAGAGAGAGAGAGAGAAAGAAAGACATATAGAATAAAGAAAGGTAAAAAGCCCAGAGGCAAAATGTAGTTAAAGAGAAATGAGATAATTTAAGTTAAAAAAGCTGGCTAGAAACAAGCTAAGTTAAGGCTGGGCATTCATAAGTAAGAATAAGTCTCCATGTAAAGAATAAGTCTCCATGTATTTATTTGGTAGCTGGGTGGCGGGCCCCCAAAGGAGGGGGGGGGGAACCACACTCCATGTTCACTTCTAAGTCCTAAGAAAAGTTTATGGTTCCAGAAAAATCTAATTATGAAAAGCCAGAATAATGACCAACATTTTCACAGTGTTCCTGTACCAGCCTTCCTGGCACAGAGGACAAGGAAATAATCCCTGGAGCATCCCAGCGGGCCTTAATCAGGGGCTTAAATTGGCTTGAATCCTGGTCTAATTGGATAGCACGCCAATGCCCAGCTCTGGGACAATCACAATGTGTCATTTTATTGCTAATGGGCTTAGTGTTCAGTAGGAAAGAACAATTTCCCATCATGCTCGATGTTCATATTAAATTGCCTGAGAGCCTGTTAGTTATTGGCCTTTGCCCTTTCACCTCGTCTCTCTCCCGGTCACATTTCCCAAGGAGAGTAAAAGTAGGGTGGTGAATAGGCACCCCACCCACAATTGTGGAGTCTGACTGGAAGTTAGCTTCTCTGTAAGGTACAGGTCATTTCCTAGAACCGTGCACACAAAAGCCCCGACGCTTGTGGAAAGACAAAGTCATTTCACAACAGACCTGTGGACTGGAGAAAACCACATATGTGTCGCAATGTGGATGACCTCCATCATCTCCTTCGGGTGCGCCCACCCAACCACTGCGTCCAGCAGACATCCTGCCCCAGAACACGCCCATCTTTGTTCTGATCTCTGTGCCTTTGGTCATGGGATCCCATGGCTTGCTTAGACTCCTAAGCAATCTGTAGTGACCCTTTCTTTAATAGTTCAAAATTCTATCCTGGTTGGAACACTGAACAACCCTGCAGAAGGGTAGAGGAGGGTAAATGATGTCCCACCCAGCTTCCATGTGTGCATTCAAGGCATGCACCACAGTCACACACACTTAGATAGAATCCTATCAAGGTCTTAGGAATTTCGAGATTTCTAACTGTAAATTAAGCAGGAGTCAAACCCACCTATAAAAGTCTATGGCAGTCAGGCATGGTGGCACGGGCCTTTAATCCCAGCACGAAGGAGACACACACGAGTTTCAGGCCTGCCTGATCTACATAGTAAGTTCCAGGCTAGCCGGGACTACATAGTAAGACCTGTGTTATTTATGGTGACATATATTGGTAAGTAAATAATGCAGTGCAGCGAGGCAAGGATTTTTAAATTTATCAGATGAGAAGGCAAACCCAGAATCTGAATGGCAAGGAACCCTGAAGGCTGTTCCATTCTCCCAGGGTCCCTCCCTGCAAACAGGAAGTGCCAGGTTTCCCGTAAGCCCACCCTCTCTCCCCACAACTTTCTTTCTTTTAAGTCTATAGGTGGGTGGAGGGAACATTATGTTCTCAGCCATTCCTTTTCTTTAAAATCTCATGCACTCACTGGTCTATAATTACCAGCTATACGCAGATGACTCCTACAAGAATCTTGCGAGCTCTCCTCCGAGTTCCAGGCTGCTACAGCCGGCTGCTCGTGTTTCGTCCACTCCCAGAGTTCTCAGATGCACCCCAAGTTTGAGAAACCCTAAGAGAAGCCGGCAGCTCTCCTGCTCAAAGCTGCAGCCTCTTCCATTCTTCCCAGGAAAAAGATGAAACCAACCAAGCCAGGCGGTGGGTCTTCCCTGCTACTCCTCCGCTGCACCCCTGCACCAGCTACCCGCAGAGACCCTCTTAGAACCCCGGAGTTAGTGTATTATTCTAAGCTGAGGATATTGGGGTACAGGTATACTCCAATCTGACTGAAAGGTAGACACATCTGGGGGTTGGGGTGTCCATAAATTCCTCTTCAGGGAAGCTTTTACTGTCCAGAAAGACGCCAAGGGTAAACCTATGTAAATCTCCTCTACAGAGAGTTTTATGAAGAATCGGGAAAGACAGTTAAGGCACAAGGATGTTCACAAACTTTCTTATCTCGCACTCAGTTTTCTGGAAATTCATCCACTCCCATAGAAGCTCTTTACTTCCACAGCCTTCTCCCTTCCTTCAATGTTGGGTGCACAATTCTCGACTTTGAAAGTTGTAATGATTTCTTTATGTGTCTGGGTGTTTTGCCTGCTCATGTGTCTGTGCACTGTGTGTAGGCCTGGTGCTAACAGAGGCCAGCAGAGAGCGTCAAATTCCTTGGACTAAGTGCCATAGGAGTGCTGGGAATCGAACCCAGGTCTTCTTTTGGAATAACAAAAACAACAACAACAACAAAAAAAAAACCCTCAGGAAATCAGAAGACAGAGTCAGAGTTCCTGAAAATGGAGTTTCAGACAGTTGTGAGCCATGATGTGAGTGCTAGGAATTGAAATTGAACTTGGGTCCTCTGTAAGAGCAATAAGTGTGTTTGACCACTGAGCCAGACCCTTTAAAACTTTTTTTTTTTTAAATCATATTATGCTGGACAGTGGCGGCACACACACCTTTAATCCCAGTACTCAGGAGGCAGAGGCAGGCAGATCTCTGAGTTCAAGGTCAGTCTGGTCTACAGAGTAACTATATATATGGTGTGTGTGTGTGTGTGTGTGTGTGTGTGTGTGTGTATGTGTGTGTGTGTGTGTGTGTGTGTGTATGGTGTGTTCATGTCATAATGTGAGTGTGAGTGTTGCAGTCAGAGGACTATTTGCCAGAGGTAGTTCCACTATGTGGGTTTCAGGGTTTGAACTCAGGTCATCAGGCTTGGTTGTAAGGGCCTTTATCTGCTGGATTATCTCACTGGCCCTAGCCTTGAACACTCCATGCTCCTACCTCAACCTCCAAAATGTTGTGATTACAGAAATATATCCAGTATAAAACTCTCTAACCGTAACAATTTAGCCAGTCGTCTCCTCCTCCTCCTCTATCTTTCCTGATACAGGGCTTCTCTGTGTGGCCCTGGCTGTCCTGGAACTCACTCTGTAGCCCAGGCTGGCCTCAAACTCACAGAGATCCGCCTGCCCCTGCCTCCTGAGTGCTGGGATTAAAGGTGTGCGCCACCACCCAGCTAGTCAGCTTCTTTCATAAACTTTTTACACAGTGTGTGTATGTGTGTGTGTGTGTGTGTGTGTGTGTGTGTGATGCATGGGACACGTGTGTACCGTGGCACATGTGTGGAGTACAGAGAACAGCTGTGAAGTTTCTCCCCTACTCCCACCTCTCTGTGGGTTGGGGAGCCTGACTCCAGTTCCTAGGTTTGCATGCCCGTGCTTTTCCTGGCTGAGCCGGCTGGTGGGCCATCTTTGGTGAACTTGTGCAGGCATACACATTACAGAGCTTTCTTTACTTCCCGTCATTTGGCTTTTGAAGTCTGATCTCCCACACTCCCCGATCTGTGTGCACTACTGTATCAGTGTCGTTGGCCACGCCTCTCCGCACACTGCTTTTCTGCCAAGAATGCTCCCTGCTCCACCCGACACCCATTGGACTTCTACTCACCCCCCAGAACCAAACCAAACAGCGTCTTCCTTGGCAAAGCCTCCCCAGCCAACTGGCCAGTTTCCTCCACTTGCCCTTTAGAGCACTTTATACACTAGCAATCAAAATGTGATTATTTGACTGGTGTCTTCTCCCCTAGTATCTGCAAGCTTTTTTCTCCTCCCTTTCACCTTCTCTCCCCTCCCCTCCTCCTATCTCCCCTCCCCTCCCCTTCCCTCTCCTCCTCTATCTTCATTTCCCTTCATGTCCCTCTCCCGCCCCTGCTTTTTTTTTTTTTTTCAGAGTCTCACTATGTAGACCTCATGCTGGCCTTGAACTTACTATTGAGCTGTTCAGCCATTCTAGTGCTAGAAGAATAGGCATGAGTCACCATGCCCAGCTCGGCTGTAAGTGTCTAGGTGGTAAGGATCCCACCTGTATTTGCTTACTATTGTATTCTAAGTTCCTAGCACCAAGTGGGCTCCTGTGTATGGAATTACAGAATGAGGGGCCGAGGGACTCGTCCAAGCATAGAACTCTTCCCTGGAGTGCCTGAGCCCTGAGCTTGGCCTCCAGCAGCAGCATGATTTCATGGCGGCTTGATTGAGCATGTGTCCTGGAGGGATGTCTGAACCGAGGACAGGAGAAACTCCTCCTGCAACAGAGTAGGAAGGCTCCTCTCACAGCGTCCATCCGGCACAGGGCTGTGAAGGCCAGTTCCACAGCTGGGCCAGAGCAATCTCAAAATAGCCAGTGGCAGTGTGGGCCGAGCTGCTACGCTATCGGGGTGGCTGGCCTGGGCAGGGATTAGATGACAGGTCTACTTGAGAGGGGCTGACCCAGAAAACCATGCTGCAACATGCATGAGAGATCCTGATCAAACCCAAAGATAGTTCTGTCCCCAGGTCGGAAAGCTTCAATGAAGAGCCAGCCTTTCTCCCTCGTAACCTCTGGGGCTACGAAGACTTTTTTTGTCCTTTTTATTGAACTAGAGAATCCCAGAGAGGGCTGCTGTTCGCTGTCCTGTGACCCACTCGGCTGTTCCCGGTTCACTTTTTGTACATGTTTGTTTGAGAAGGGGTCTCACCTAGCCCAGGCTACCTCACATTTGCTCTCTAGCTGGGGTTGGCCTTGAACTCCTGACCTCCTGCCTGCTCTTCCCAGGTGCTGAGATTATAAGTGTAATACCACCACACTACATTTTATTTATTTATTTCGTGCCGGGAGTCAAATGTACGTAGGACCACGTGCATTGTAAGCACGAGCTCCCTTCGCCTCCCGCCCACTCATTTGAAAAGGAGAGAATGAGATTCCAAGAGGCTGGGGGATGGCTCCGGGGGAGCTCGAGGCTGGTCGCCTACGGCCGGTGCTTTGACAGACTTTAGGCCTCTGACTCTGACTGCCTTTCACCTCTCCCTCCTGAAGTTTCTAGATCCGGAAACAGAATTTACTGAAGAGGAGCAGGGATACCGTCAGTCTTCTTACTGAAATTTCATGAAGCAAGAAAAATTAAATTCACCTTGTTCTGGACAAACCTGCTGGAGTTTCCAGGTTCTTATTGCCTCGGAACAAGAAATTAGACAGAGATGTGCAGTGGTAGACGCAGGGGCAGCTTATTAAGAAAGAGAGCGCTTCTAGGCTGGGGAGGGAGCTAAAGTCGGTAAAGTGTTTGCCTCAAAAGCCTGCTGTCCTGAGCATGGTCCCCGGAACCCACAGACGCACATAAAAACACTGACATGGTGGCATGCCTGTAACCTCTGTGCTAGGAGAGAGACGCAAGTGGACCCCCAGGGGCTCCCCAAGCAGCCAGCCTAGCCTAACCGGTGAGCTTCAGGCCAATGAGAGATCCTGTCTCAAAAAACAAGGTGGCGCTCCTGAGAAGGACATCTGAGGCTGACCTCTGGACTCTATGCACACGCACGTGCACCTATATGAACATGCACCCACATGGACACATACGTACACCTCCCTCCCAAAGAAGGAAGCACGCGAGTGAGCGAGCATCTCCAAAAAAGGAAGTGAGCGGAGCGGGGAGAACCGCGGAGGTTCAGCGGCTCCGCGCCCCACAGATGCGGACCTTTAGAGCTTTTTCTGTACGCACTTTGCCCCCAGGTCAGCCTTGGTGGGAGGAGCCTCCATTTTGGTTTCTCCTATATGCGAATTCTGCCCTCACTGTATGCCTTACGCTCCTGTCTCAGTGTCACAGGAGATGGAAAACCAGAACCCAATGTCACGCCTAGAGCTCGGGGAAACTGTCTTGTGCCGTCGACTGTTCTCTAGTTTCATTCACACCTCTGAAAATTTTTTTTAAATCTCTATTTATGTATGTGAGTGTCTGTGTGAATGCATGCCATGTGTGTGCAGGCACCCGCAGAAGCCATACATGGGTGTAAGATCCCTTGGAGTTAGGGGTAGCTATGAATTGCCCGATGTGAGTGCTGGGAACTGAACTCGGTCCTCTGGAGGAGCAGCAACCTCTTTTCACCGTGGAGCCAGCTCTCTGGCTGCACCATTCATTTCTTTTTTCTTTCTTTCTTTCTTTTTTTCTTTGTTCTTTCCTTTTTTTTTTTTTTTTTTTTTTTTTTTGGTTTTTTCGAGACAGGGTTTCTCTGTGTAGCTTTGCGCCTTTCCTGGGACTCACTTGGTAGCCCAGGCTGGCCTCGAACTCACAGAGATCAGGCTGCCTCGAACTCACAGAGATCCGCCTGGCTCACCGCCTATTGCCTCCAGTCCTGCTTCTCTCCGCTTTATGAAGAGGGCTTTACGGTGCCTCCTTGGAGCGTTCACGTTTTGTGTGACTCCTGTGCTTACACACATAGTTACGTTTGTTGCCGTTTTTCTTCTGTCAGCTTGCTTCAAGTTCATTTACTCTACAGACCAAAACAATGGAAGCTTCAGAGGGAAAGAAAGCTTGGGCGTGGCGCCATGCAGATTCCGGACATTTCAGACGCTGTGTTCTCGTAGGTCCCCTGAATGAGAGGCAGGAGAGAAAAGTTGTTTCCCACTACTCTTGATCGTTGTCACATTGGGAAACAGCCCTGGTGAGCGAGCACTCAAGACCTGATGAAGGACAGCTGGAACGAAGACTGGGCAGGCGCATGTGGAGCAGACAAGCTCCCAGTCAGTGATTGGGTCTCAGCTCTGCTGGCAGATGGCTGGTTATCTCTTTCTAACCATTTGTTGAATAGCCTGGCGTCTTAGTTACTTCTCTCCTGCTGTGACAAAACACCATGACCAAAGCCACTTATAAAAGAAAGCGTTTCACTGGGAGTTCGTGGATCCAGAGGTTAGAGCCCAGGACTATCACGGCAAGGAGCATGGCAGCAGACAGGTAGGCATGCACTGGAGCAGTATCTGAGGCTTACATCCTTATCTGCCAGTGGGAGGCCGCAACCCCCAGAGACACACCTCCTCCAACAAGGCCACACCTCCTGATCCTTCCCAAATAGTTCCACCAACTGGGGGCCAAGCATTCAAATATATGAACCTATGGGAGCTGTTCTCATTCAAGCTATCACAGTTAGTAAGATTAGCCTCAAGGCATTGTGAATCTTAAGTATGACAATATAAGACCTTTGGCTGCTCCAGAACTCTGCCCTCTGGGTATAACATGACCAATGCCATCTTGATATTAGGGTAGATGCAATTAGCCACAGGAGACCCTCTCAAGATGGAGGTTATTAAGATTCCTTCCAGGCCAGCAAGATGGCTTTGGGGGTAAAGGTGATTGCTGCTAAAGCTGATGAATTGAGTTTGATCCCTAGGACCTTTATGGTAGGAGAGAATTGAATGTTCCACAGAATGTCCTATTACTTTCACATGTACACTGTGGTTTGCACGCGCGCGCGCGCGCGCGCGCGCACACACACACACACAGACACACACACAGACACACACACAGACACACATCTCTACACACAAAATAAAAATGTAAAAAAATTAAATTGTGGACGGGAAGGAGTCTTTAGATTCCGACCACATACTCCAGTGCCTCACTCTCCTCTCTGCCTGCTCAGTTGCTGGTAATCCTGTTCTAGCCTCCTGTACTCTTAGAAGATGGTAGAGTATATAGTGGGTAGAAAGTCGGCTAAGCACGGGGACTCCAGTAAGGCGGCTTTCACTAGTCAGCTCTCACTCCTGTTGGTTTGGGCTTTTTGGTGGTAAACCTGCCTAATTCACCCAGGCTCCTGTATGCCACCTCTTGCCAGGCTCCTGTATGTCACCCCTCACCCAGGCTGCTGTAAGTCACCCCTCACCCAGGCTCCTGTATGTCACCCCTCACCCAAGCTGCTGTATGTCACCCCTCACCCAGGCTGCTGTTAAGTCACCCCTCACCCAGGCTTCTGTAAGTCACCCCTCACCCAGGCTGCTGTAAGTCACCCCTCACCCAGGCTCCTGTAAGTCACCCCTCACCGACAAACTCCAAGGACCACCAAGCTACACTGAGTGGAAGAGTTTGTCACTGCTCTATCTGAGGAACTTGACTCCCCGGAAGAGTCATCCAGTACAAGCATTTGCTCAATAAATGGAGACACAGCACATTTCCATTGTGGGGGCTCACAGAGGTTTCCTGGTGAGATCTGAACTGGCTTTACCCAGCAGGGCTGCATAAGGGGATGGATTGACCACGTGCATGGTCACCAGGTGATTGGAAGGGTCTGCACTTGGCTGTGCTGGGGGGCGATCTTTTGCTCCAACCCTTGGCATTTCTTTTAAAAGCCCTTTAGAAGAGACAGAAGGGCCGTGGATAAGGATCCAGGCCCTTCGGAGGCTATCCTGGGTTTCTGTCTTTTTCTCTCTCCTCTCCCCTTCTGCCTGTATCTCTTAACCCTCTCTCCTCAAGAGTACCCTGGGAATACAGGTGGGGGCGGGTCCCCCACATTCTATTCCCTCCCAACTCATAAACATTTATGGGAAGTTTGCTTTTGTGACCAGGGACAGGTGACTAAGCTATGTAACGACTTGGGAGGGGAGAACCTCAGTGCTTCTCGCAAGACCTCCTCCTTCTTTTTTTTTTTCTTTTTTTTTTTTTTTTTTTTTTTCGAGACAGGGTTTCTCTGTGTAGCTTTGCGCCTTTCCTGGAACTCACTTGGTAGCCCAGGCTGGCCTCGAACTCACAGAGATCCACCTGGCTCTGCCTCCCAAGTGCTGGGATTAAAGGCGTGCGCCACCACCGCCCGGCTAACCTCCTCCTTCTTGAGCCATGGTCACGTTTCAATCAGATCACAGCCAGGTCCTGCTCAACCTCTGCGGTGACTTTGCCTCTCTGTCCTCTGATCCATTAGTCAGGATTTCCACCTCACGGTCGAAAGCCATTTTAGGTCTTTCATTTTCAGTGTTCAAGCAGGCTGTGTCTGTAACTCCCAACTACAGACAATGGACATAAAAAATCATTAGGAACTTCTGAGCTGGGTATGGAGGTTCATGTCTGTAACCCGAGTACTCTGAGGCAGGAGGATTGCCACAAGTTTGAGGCTAGCCTAGGATATATGACTAATCTAGGCTACGATGTAAAAGCCTGTCTCAACAAATGAAAGTTTTCCGGGTCCAGAGGTTGGAGGTAAAGGAATGATCCAGAAAATGTCACCCTGGCTCATTTTCATCTGAAGGTACTGAAGTCCTGAAATTCCCATAAATCCCCTTTCTGACTGTTGAGATGAGGCTGTGCCCTGCCCTAAATTACTCCATACTATATAAAACATTGGTTTTTCAGTCTGTGCCCGGCCCCAAGAGACTCCATTTTCCAAACAGCTTTGGACTGTCTTGAGTGCAACTTCAAAGGCTACGTATCTTAGTTGGGGTTACCGCTCCTGTGACGAAACACTATGATCAAAAGCAAGTTGGGGAGGGAAGGGGTTATTTCACTCACAGTTCCATATAATAGTTCATCATCAAAGGCAGTGAGAGCAGGAACTCACACAGGGCAGGAACCTGGAGGCAGGAGCTGATGCAGAGGCCATGGAGGGGAGCTGCTTACTGGCCTACTCAGTCTGCTTTCTTATAGAACCCAGGACCACAAGCTCAGGGATGGAACCATCCACAATAGCCCAGGTCCTCCTCCATCACTATAACAGGTTTTCTTGGACCACCAGTCCCCAAATCATGACACAGAGACATATTATTAATTATAAAAGATAGGCCGTAGCTTAGGCTTGTTTTTAACCGGCTTTTATAACTTAAATTAAACCATTTCTATTAATCTACATGCTGCCACATGACTCGTGGCTTTTACCTCTCTTCTTGTATGTCCTGCTTCCTCTGTGTCCAGCTGGTGGCTCTGTCTTCTTCTCTGAGTCCCTCTGTCCCCAGAAGTCCTTGCTTAACCTCTTCCTGCCTGGCTATTGTCCATTCAGCTCTTTATTAAACCAATCACAGTGACACATCTTCACACAGTGTAAAGGAATATTCCGAAACAATCACTAATTAAGAAAATGCCCTACAAGCTTGCCTACAGTCCGATCTTAATGAGGCATCTTCCTAACTCAGGTTTCCTCCTCTCAAATGACTCTAGTTTGTGTCAAGTTGACATAAAACTGTCCAGCACACAGGTGTCACATAAGCAGTACCCTCTGAAGTACCTGAAGCCCAGACTGATATTAACTCATTACTAAGTGTGGCAAGGGTACCACCCTGCAAATTGATCAACGTGAACTGAACTGTGGGAGGCCATGGATGCACTAAAATCATACCAGGAGAACCAGGCCTGAGGACTCACAGACCACAGAAAGCATATAGGCCCCTCACCTAGACCCCAGCCAAAGGAGGACTCCGAACACTGAGGTAGTGAGGGCACCACTGACCTGCCATCTGACGGCCTGGTCAACAAGCAGAGACCTCAAGCTTCAGCGTAGCTCCGTCCTCACTGCTGATGTGGCCTGCTTGAACAGCCGTCT
This sequence comes from Peromyscus leucopus, assembly GCF_004664715.2. NCBI lineage: Eukaryota > Metazoa > Chordata > Mammalia > Rodentia > Cricetidae > Peromyscus > Peromyscus leucopus. The sequence goes on from NC_051081.1 coordinate 17,728,225, forward strand.
GTCTAGCTGTTTGTCTGTCTGAACCTGCTGTCCATCCATCTTCCCATTCTTATATCTGGACCCACTTTTACCCTTTACTTCTAAGCCTTCATGGATCCATACCTGGAACGGCTGATCATCTTAACATTCAGCCCACTGGCTCAGCTTGACCACAGCGTCTCCGGGAGGGTTAGTTAACTAGCTAACTCCCAGATCCCAAGCACAGAACCGCTCTTCACATTGTTATCAGCTTCTCAGCCTCTGCCTCCCAGGCCTCGAAACCCCTTGGACCCTGTCTGTTGTGGTCTCTTGTGTGCTACCCACGTGCATACATATAAATACGTTTACCCTGTGATGTGTAATGTGTGTTCTGTGGGTTAATATGAGTAATTAAGACGGAAACAAAAGAACCTGTGTTTGCCAACAGCTAGCTATCAGCGGAAATTGGCACATCTTGGCAATTTCCAGACAACAACATTGATTTATTGTCAGACAATAAATTCTGACACTGTGGAAAGACACACATGTGTTCGCCTATGTTTCTGGCATAACGCTCCGGCAACAGTTTGTTTGTGTTTACTCATGTTTTTCTGATGGCACAATGTTGGTGTCTGCTCTTGTATTTAACCAGGGCTGAAGTTGTAGCACTAAATTTTATGATTTGTTCCTGCAGCTATAAGTCAAAACAATAGTTTATCTGGCCATTTATGGTGATATTTTGTAATTGAGCTTTTTATATCTGCTGTTGGGGGCATAACTTGATTAGTAGTATGAGGTGGCGGGGATCTTTCTTAGCCTCTTAGATTCTATGTCTGGAGCCTATGAATTAAATGATAAAGACAGATGAGCAGAAATACAGGTTAAACTGATGTTTTGAGCTCTATAGGCAAGAACTACACAGAAAATAAATGGAATTCTGAAGTGGAAGCTAGGGTTTGGCTTTCATACCATTTTAACACAGGACTAGAAGGTTCCTGAGATGGCTCAGCAGGTACAGATCCTTGTCACTACGCCTGAGTTTGATTCCCAGGGACCCACGAGGTGGAAGGAAAGGATCTAATCCTGCAAGTTGTCCTTTGGCCTCCACCTGCACACCAGGGTGTAAAAAGGGGGCTGGAGAGATGGCCTGGTGGTTAAGAGCAGGTCCCTCGTAGAGGACCTGAGTTAGATTCCCAGCATCCACATCCGACAGCTCATGACTGCTTGCTACTGTGGCCCCAGGGTATTCACTGCGACCTTCTGATACATGCTGCCCACCCACAGGTACACACACAATCAGAAATAAATATTCTTTTAAAGGAAAGAGAAAGAAACACCCACAGGTACACACACAATCAGAAATAAATATTCTTTTAAAGGAAAGAGAAAGAAAGAAAAAAGGAGAGAGTTTGGGTTGTGAGAGGGTAAGTCAGGGGAGGTATACAGGGCAAAGTAAAGGCCAGGAAGGGTTGTTTGATCAGGTTTGTATTGCAGATCAAGTCTCCAGGGCGAAAGACGGTCTCCTCTTTCCTGTAGGAGGAATGGGAGACCGTGGAAAGAGACAAATGGAAATTTACGTTTCTTTTACAAAGTGAAATGTACAAACTGATTTTATTGTGAAGGCAATGTATACAGAGTTCCTGCTGAGTCCTGTCGCTTCTTAATTACCTTCAGCTCAAAACAATCCTCATGCCAAAGTGGCATATTTTGGAGTGGAATATTCTGATCTTATGGATCATCATTTGTTCTCATTATAGGGATCACGAGAGAAGGAAAAGAAATGCAAATAGGCAATTATGTTGATAATTTTGTAGTCTGTTCTTTAAATGTACTTAGAATTTGTTTTAATCAGGACAGGGGACATACAGACAGCAAGAATGGTTGTCATGAAGGAAGTTTATATTCCCAGACCTCTGGAAACAGGAGATGAGGTGCGTTACAGGACCACACGGGAAAACACCATCATGGGGCAGGAGGCAGAAGTAGATTCCAGCCACAGTCAGGAATGGGTGGTGGAGGGTGGGTACACTGAGTTAGTTTAAGCTTAGATGGAAAAGCCCAGAGAGGGACACCTGGGATCTAAGGATGGTATCTGATTGTCCCATGCCTAGCCCTAGTGTGATTAAGGACAGAAGGAATTTTGGCGAGAATGTGAGAGTTTGATAAAGGAGATGCTTGTGTTATCGGAATTTTAGGCGGAAAGCTCTCCATCCAAGAACCTCCATGGATTAGACCTAGCCACCCATGCCATTATGCCACCAAAGAGACAAGCAATGATGAACCAGAGAAAGAGGCTTTAGTAAATGTGACCATATCGGGAAGAAGGGACAGACAGGCGCAGTGTTCAGGGGCTGACAGCACTTTGACATTTCCTACAAAAGAGAACCAGAGGAGGTAACTGGGGTATACACATCTCCCACAGAGCAGCCGATCTTGGTCAGTTCAGGGAATCTCACTGATCACTGCCTCAGTTCTGGTTCTGAGAGGTGGGTACCACTGTCGTCACTTGAGGAGGGCAGCCTGGTTCTCCTGGGATGATGATAACTACTGCTGCTCTGGGGGTGCAACCTCTGCTCCCATCCCACCCCTCTCATTGTGGGGTGACCTTGTCAGTTCGGGGTGGTTTCAGTTCCTTGTCATAAAGATGTGTATAGAGCAGCCCTGTCACTCCTGGAATCCAAGGTGACTAATGAAGACAGTGACCCAGGAGGGAAAATGTCAAGGCAAAATAGAGCCAAAATGGCGTTAGGCTATTGACTGGGCTCTCCTTTATTTCGGGGTATGGGATCTGGGTGGTTTGGTTTGTATATCCAAGGCTCAATTGTGGGGAGTTGTTACCTCTCTAGGAACTATAGAGGCCTAGATGGATCAATCATCCTGTTATCAAAGCCCCAAAGGCCAGAGCATTAAATGTACTAGAGGCTGGGTATGCAGCTCGGTGACAGAGTGTTGGCCTAGCATGTGGCATTGGGGTCAATCCCTAGCACATAGGGGGAAAGCGAAACTTAAAAATGTAAACTATGAAAAGTGAGGGGCAGGTAGGTGGCTCAGTGGTTAAGTGTGTCTACTGCATAATCCCGATGATCTGAGAACAGATCTCAACACCCAAATAACGAGACAGGTGGTGATACATGCCAGTAAGCCCCGCTCTGGGTGTGTGGAGACAGGAGGATTGCTAGGGCTTGCTGACCACAAGCCTAGGAGAGAAAACACAAGTCCTAGGTACAGAGAGATACCCTGCCTCACAGGAATATGTAGACAGTGATAGCTTGTCATGCTGGATGACCTCTTCCAGCCTTAAGTATTTACATGGGCGTGCACACTCACATACACATCTACACATGCACTCACGCACCAATAAATAATTTTTGAAACAGAGTCTCACTATGCAGCCCTGACTGACTGAGGACTTGCTATAGAGACCGGGCTGGCCTTGAACTCACAGAGATACCTGCTTTTGCCTACTGAGTGCTAGGGTTAAAGGGTTATGCCACTGTGATTGGCCTTAAATAGATCTTTTAAAAAATGAAAAAATGTACTTGCTTCTGTGAAATGGTTTTTTATCTTGTGAGTCTGGGTATGGCCTCCAACTCAAGTGATCCTCCTGCTTCAGTCTCTCAAGTGGCTGGTACCATAGGCACAAACCACCACACCAGCATGTGAAGTTGTGTTTGTTTGTTTTTTGTTTTAAGACAATGTCTATCATTTTCCCAGGCTGGCCTCAAATTTCCAGGTGTAGCCAAGGGTCTCCTTGAACTTCTGATCCTTTTGCCTTTACCTACCAAGTGCTGGGATTCTCTAATGGTTTATGTCATGCTGAGTATTGAACCTTGGGTTCCATGCTAGGCAAGTGCTCTACCCACTGAGCTACATGCCCTGACCTCACATGAAGTTTGTGGTTGTTATTATTTTGTTTTATTTTTGAGACTATCCTGGAACTCACTATGTAGACCAGGCTGGCCCCGAATTCAGAAATCCGCCTGCCCCTGCCTCCCTACTAAAGAGATTAAAGGCATGCGGCACCATGCCCGGCCACATGAAGTATTTTTAATATTGATAAATGAATGTAGAATTTATCAAATATAATTTTGCTTTTAAAACAGTCTTACATCTGCAGTCTGGTCCTATCACAGGGGCTGTAATGGCGATGCACATCTTATTTCCGGTAAGACTTGTGTTGCAAGCCTAGTGACTTCTGCACTTTCTATTTTTGATGGTGGTTTTATGGATTAGGTCACTGTTCTACCAAATGTTTAAGATGATAAGAATGTTAGTAGGTGGATGCAGTGAAATTGAATGGTAACAGCAAATGTGTGAAGAAGGAGAGAAAAAATGGATTGCTTGCCGTGAATGTTGGTCAACAAAGCTGCAAACTTTTTGGATTTTTCTGACCTCACTTCCAATGTCCATGGAAAAATTCTAATTGCCATCTCTCTGGCAAACTTCTGATATCAGCAATAACCATATTGTCTCACAATTGCAATTTATGTAAAATACTTAGGACTGTCAAAGGACTTTCAGATCCCAGACATGGATGATAGAAAGTTCAGTTAATTAATGAGAAATCTTTGGCTTCCTGGAATATTTTTTAGAAAATGAAAATTCATAGACAAGTAGAAAGAAAAGCACAGGGATCACCAAGCATTATTTTGACATTTTAAAAAAGTACACATAGGTCAATTCAGTCTACACATTGTCTTGTAATGTATAAGGTTAATTCTATTTTAAAGCTAGGATTGGGATCTGAAGGATGGATTAGCCGTTAAGAATGCTTGGTGCTTTTCCAGAGGACCAGAGTTTGGTTCCCAGCACCCACATCTGGATGCTCACAACTGCTTGTCACTCCGGCTCCAAAGGATCTAATGCCCTCTTCTGGCCTTCATGGGTACCTGCACTCACATGCATAGATACATTAAAAGGGGGGGGGCAGGCGCAGTGGTGCACACCTTTAATCCCAGCACTTGGGAGGCAGAGGCAGGTGGATCTCTGAGTTTGATGCCAGCCTGGTCTTAGATTGAGTTTCGGGACAGCCAGGGCTACCTTGTCTCAAAAAAATCAAAATAATAACAAAAATTAAAAGAAGAAGACAGCCCTCAGCACACCAGGAAGTGCTCCTATCAGAGGCTAAACGTGTCGGCTCTCTGGTCATTCACTTCCCAGCCTCCAGAACTATCAACAAATGATGCTTAAGGTACCTAGTCTATGGCATTTCTCTTAGATCAATACAAACTGAATAAGACAACCGGAAACATCAGTAACGATTTTGACCATGGAATAAATTAGGCTCACTATAAATAAACCCAATGTCTATCAACTAATGAATGGATGAAACAAAATGTGGTCTATTTGTATAATGGAACACTTTTCATCCACGGTAAGAACTGAGGTCGTGCTTCATGCCACAATGTGAATGAACCTTGAGAACATTACGTCATATCGAAGGGGCCAGTCACAGAAGGCTGCATAATATATGATTGTATTTACATGAAGTGTTCCGAACAGGCAAATCCATACAGATGGAGAGTGGATTTGGGGTTGCCAGGGTCTGGGGAGAGAGGGAGTGGGAAGAGATGGCTAGCGGTGTAGGTGGTTTAAAAAAAATGTTCCAGAATTAGCAATGGCGGCCACACAGTTCTGCTGACACCACCATATGCCAAACTTCATTCGTTTGTTTTTAATTTTTGTTTTTGTGGGGCAGGGCCTTGCTACGTGGCCTAGAACTCACTGTGTAGAGCAGGCTGGCCTTGAACGTGTGTCATTTCCCTGCTTCTGCCCCATGCTGCTCAGATTACAGGTAATTGCCACCATGTCTAGCTCCTAGATGATGATGCATTTAAAAATTTTTTTAGGTTATGTTTATTTGTTTACTCTCTCTCTTCTTTATGTCTCTGTCTGTATGTCAGACACCCCCCACTCCGTGTGTGTGTGTGAGTGTGTGTGTGTGTGTAAAACATGGAATGCATATGGAGGTCAGGGAACAGCTTCCAGGAGTTGGTTCTCTCCTTCCATATCCAATATGTGAGGCTGTGGGGACATTCTCATTCATCACCACAGGCCAGTTGCTGTGGAATTGTGTGGAAACTCCCTTCCACAACCCAAGACTGTAGCTAGAGTTTTCCTGCTTTGCCCACAGTCAGGACAAATCTCTCTCACCCGCCAGCCCCACAGCCGCTCAGACCCAACAAGTAAACAAAGAGACTTATATGGCATACAAACTGTATGGCTGTGGCAGGCTTCTTGCTAACTGTTCTTATAGCTTAAATTAATCCATTTCCATAAATCTATACCTTGCCACGTGGCTGGTGGCTTACCGGCGTCTTCACAAGCTGCTGGTCATGGTGCGGCTGCAGAGTCTCTCTGCGTCAGCTTCACTTCCCAGAATTCTCCTCTCCTTGTCCACCTACTTCCTGCCTGGCCACTGGCCAACCAGTGTTTTATTTATTGACCAATCAGAGCAATTTGACATACAGACCGTCCCACAGCACAAGACAAATCCCAAAGTCTGCTTGCAACATCAGAAAGGAGGAATGATGGACCTCTTTGCAGAAGTTCCAGGAGAGCCAGCCAGAGTTACACAGAACCACCGAGAATAAGTAGTCTGAGCAGGATTCACACTCAACCCGCGGGGTAAAAAAAAAAAGGGGAAGCGGGATCGTGCTTGGAGCTTGTCATTCAGGAATGGATAGAGCTCGATTTCCTGAGTTACAGGAGAATAGCAAAGGTGGGGTCTTCTCTGCAAGCCAGAAACTTACAGGGACATTCAAAGCTACCCCTGGAGTGAGCCCCATGCCTGGGGGAAGGAGGCAGACAGAGCAGATATACAATACCTTCTGCCTCCACCCCAGGCCATCATTCCTCCAAACTGTTCCTCCTTGGTCTCCCTAGATCTCCACAGTTTCTCCAGTAACACCTGGTCCTTGTCATGCTGGGGTCCCTGGTGGCCTCATTAGGACAGAGCAGCTGAAGGAGTCTGAGGAACTCAGCCCGAAGCTATTTTCCTCCTCATTGTTTTTGTTGTTAGGTTTGGTCCCGAGCTTTCCTGGGTGGGGTTGTCTAACTAGGCAACACCAGGTCTAAAGATCTAGCTCAGTTTTGGGGTGGGGGTTGAAGCTCCCTCTATCATGTGACTGTGGCTTACAGAGCCCTGGTGTCACAAGGTGACATGGGGTACTTGTGTGCCTGTGGGCTCGTCTGTATGGCCCCCAACTCCAGCTCTTGTTTCCAGCCTGGACATGACAGAGAAATTTTACCAACTGTGGTTGGGTGTTGTGTTTATGTTCGGGATAAATATGCTGGTCCAGACACGTGACTTGAGAACAGGGGGAGAAAGAAACGGGAAAAGCCCTCATTCTCCCAAATGTGATTCCAGGCGGTGGCCTGTGCTTTATGTCCCCACTGGGCCTCCTTTGTCCCCCAGGTGCTGGTGTTCAGCTCCCCTCCAAACAGAGATGTGAATCACATTCTGCTTTGCTCGGCAGGACTGAACTTGATCCTGAGTAAGGGAATTAAAGAGCCATGCGTGGGTCATGGGAAGAAAGTCCTGGGAAGCCTGGCGTGGTGGCACATGGGAGGCAGAGGCTGAGCCCTGGCCCTCTCCTAGGAAAGGACTGTCTGGGTCCTCCACCTGCTATAATGATGGCTTTCACCACAGGTGTCCAGCAGGGCTAGATCCATGATCCGTGAAGCATGGGGTGTGGGACTTACACAATTTGGGCACGTCTTCTGTAAGGAAAGGGATGTGAACGTACGGCTTGGGTGTCTCCAAGTAGGGCACTGAGATATTTCTTTAGCTCCCTAGTCATTTTGCCTCTGTATTTCCTTCCTGCCTGGGCCCAGAGTATCTTTGAGGGCAGATTGGCATCCAATGTTCCTTCCCCTGCATCTTTCACAGGAACATTATCAGAAGCTTCCAGGAGGTAGCTTCTTTTTTATGTGGCCTAAAGAGAATAGCGCTGTCTACTTTTTTTTTTTTTTCCAATTGAAAGTCTTTATTCCAACCAGTTGGGACTACACTTAGGTACTCGGGACCCAAGTGTAGCTTAGCACAGGCCACTGTTAAAATGGGTCTTCCCACCTCAATGAATCCAATCAAGACCACCTCTCGAGGTGTAGCCAGAGACGAACATAATCTAGACACTCCCTCACCGGCATGCACTGAGGTTTGCCCCCCAGGTGACTGTCGATCCTGTTAAGTTGATAATATTAACCACCAGGCCTAAAAACTTACCGTCCATTGTGGGTTGGGTGGGTGGTGAGGACCCTGCATGTGGAACATGGACTGTACTGACATACATCCCGCCAGTGGGTACATGCTGCAGCCCTCGTCCCGGAGTCCTCGGCACTGTCCTCTGGTGGTTTCAAACCTTCGGCCCGTAACAGTTTTAGGTAACTACTGGGCACTTCCCGACTGTGCTCGGCCCACTCTTTCCATACCCCAAACTAAACAAAACAAAAACAGCCGGAACTAACATCGTGAGGATTTCCCTTTTTCTTCCAAGAGTTTGACAGTTTTCTTTTACATTTGCATTTGACTCCATTCTACGAGGTACTAAGCGTGGTCAGTCACAGACATAGAGCGGTTGTTAATATTCTGATCCCACCCCTTGGCGCCGACCTGCATCCTGACATAAAGGCCTCATTCTAAGGAAAAACTCCTCCCTTCCTCTCTCTCTCTCTTCTGCTTTTCCTCCCATGAGGTGCGCACCCTCGACCTCTCTCTCTCTTCTTCTTCTCTCTGTCTCTCTGTCTCTCTCCTATCTTTCTCTTCATCTCTCTATTATAATAAACTCTCCCTGTGGATGCAGCCTCTGGGTTGTGAATTACCGGCTGCCTCCTCCTTTGCGGTCACCATGCCCTCATGGCGTTCATCTACCCGGCATGTTTCTCTGCACTCACGGGGTATGGAGGGGGCGGTACTCTCAGGGTTCCCCTCCCCCACAGTAATTCATAACCGTGGTGACCCTCAGTGGGTCAGGAAGAAAGTATGGAAGGTTATTGTGTGGAACGAGCATGGAGTTGCGGTCTGGCATAATGAAAAAGTTCTAGATCTGTACTTCAGAAGTGCCCACACAACCCCGCCAAGCTGTTTACTGCCAATGAACTAACATGGCCGAGGCAGCGAATTTCATCACACTAGAATGTCTGTCTAGGGAGTCTTCTACGAACTGGTTGCAGCGTGTTTCTGGATCTCTCATTAATTGATGGGTTAAAGGCAGTGACTGATATTTGCATAAGATTTATGATTTTGTTCCCCTTTTAATAAGTGGTTAGCAGGTTAAATATCTGCTCCTTGAGCTGAGGGAACAATCAAAAGGGCGGAGGAGGGAGGAAAGCGAGCAGGGCAGGGGTGAGGTCGAAGAAGGAGAGAGCAAGAAAAGAAAGCTCGAGATAAGGATGGGAAGGGATGGAGGAGCAGAAACCATAGAGAAAAGCAGGGGAGGGAGGGGCAGGGCAGGAGAGGAAGTGGGAGGGGCCTCCATCCACTGCTGCTGCCGTAAATGTGCAAATGCTCTCCCTGCTTTTGAAGGAAGTCTTTATTTTGACTCTGCCTTGAGAAGCTCTCTGTCCCTCCATCCGTCCGAGAAGGAGAAAGTATTCTCTGCCTCTGCCGTTTCCCAGGTCACCAGTTATATTAAGCCCAAGTCCCTTGGTGGCCCCAGTCTATAATTTTCCACTCTCCACCCTTTAGAGTCAGATTGCAAAATAAGGCCATTTTGAAACTTGGATTCCTCCTGGTCAAGGCAGTGGGGATGTGACATAGGACTTTGCTGACCCTGTTGGGCCTTCAGGGAAGGTGTGGCCTTAGATCAGCCGCTGGAAGGCCAGGAGGAGGCACCAGGAGCGTCAGGAGCCTAGGCTGACCGACCACCGGAAGTGCTCTGTCCTATTTCCAGACTTTCACCAGGGGAGGACCAGAAGTTCATACTGTGCCCTTCCAGGGGTTAGAAGCAGACTCTTGGCCCTCAGACGCCCCCACTGGCCTGGCAGAGATGGGAGAAGGCAGCCATCATCGCTCTAACAAAGCCTTTCCCTCACGTGATCCCCATCCATCTTTCCATGCTCACCCGCTGCCATCCATCCCTGCCTCACTCAGATCTTGGGCTGTGGTGCCGCCAGCCTACTGGCCACTCCCTGTTCTTCCTGTTGGAATGCCTTTCCCTCCCTCCCCACCCCATCGCTCTGACTCACACTTTCTTTTTATTTCCAGGCCGAGTGGCTTATTCCTCCCGGGGGGAGCGCTCACGTGTACTTTATCCTAAGCATCTGTATTTACCCACAACACTCGCCACTCTGGCTCGTACTCACTTCCCCGTCCAGCAGTCTGCCGGGAGGGCCAGAGCCCGGCCTTACTCCTTGCCTGTCCCAGGACCTGGCTCAGTGCCTAGCATGTTCCGGAGCTCGAGCTGGCTTCCTCCGCTTCTCGAGCCCTGACGGTGTGTCAGGCTGCACAGTGGACAGGACTGGCGAAGGGCTGGATTTTCATGGGCTTACATTTTGGTTGGGGAGGCAGGCAGCAGACAAGTAAACAGAAGTAAAGGATGTGTTGGATGTCATAAGTGCTAGAAGAATAACATAGGAGGCTAAAGACCCAGAGAAGGGTGTTACTGTAGGCTGGAGGGTAAGATAACATTTACATGAAGACACTGGTGTGTGTGTGTGTGTGTGTGTGTGTGTGTGTGTGTGTGTGTGTGTGTGTGTGTACACTTTAAAGGGTGTTTGTTGTAGTTAAGGAATGGCAGGGTAGGTAATGTGACCAGAGAGAAGTGAGTGGTGACCACGACAAGGGGTCAATGGGCAGCAGCGGCTCAGAGGTGGCCAGCAGCTTCTGCTTTCATTTCGAGGGAAATGGGGAGCCATTGTAGGGGAGGAGGAGCGAGAGACTAGCGAGGTTTAAAGCCCTCACCATCTTAAATGATCTTCCTGGATACTTTTCTGAGAGCAGACTGTTCAAGGCGCAGATTTTGGAGGACTCGCAAAGATGATCAGTTATATGGAAGCGAACAGTAGATACCTTGAGGAGAGTGGGAGCTTGTCCTTGACTGGACAGGAAATGGGATGCTCTGTTCCTTTTTGTCTGTTCCCCTCTCCTCCCTAGATAACAGCCTCCCACTGATACAGATAGGGCTTTCTGCCCCTGGACACTGAATGGCTTAGATTGCAGACACAGGGCAAAACATCAGAAACCTTGACCTGCCAAGCTGAGACACAGACATGCCCGTCACAGAGGCTCTTGAAGAAGGATAAGGTGGGCTGCCTGGAGGAGGGAGCCTCACTACCTAGAGATAAAAAAGGCAGGAGACGCCAGCCCTTGCTTGCGGCCCTCCCACAGCAGGACGCTTGGCTCTGCATCCCCTTCAGGTTGGCCCTGGCACATGAGCGCTAATAAAAAGCCTCCCTAAGAAAAGTGAATGACTTCAGTCGTTGGCGCTTTCCAGGCTCTCTCCCCAGCCCCCACCCCCCAGCTCGTCTGGAAAATGCACAGCATTAATAACCAATAAAAGTTAAGAACGTCACCTCCCCACCCCTCTGGAATCCCGAACGCTGAAATTTCTGGCCTGGGGATGTCCCCGGTCGTCCCCTCAGGTGGGAGACTTCCGGGAACGCCTCTCCTCCCTAAACAAAGGGAGGCTCTCACCCCAGCTCCCCTCCCCGGAGGCGCGGGGACCGGCGGCAGGTGCGGAGGCCGGGAGGGCGGGGCGGGGGCGCACGCAGTGCCGCCGGCGGCCGGCAGGGGGCGCAGGGAGCCTCCGGGTCCGCGGACCGGCTCCAGGCCCTCCGCCGTCGGCTGCCCAGCCCCCAGCGCAGCCCCAGCCCCGGGCCACCCGGCCCCGTCTCTCTCTCTGGCCACCCCTTTCCTTCCAGGTGTGGCCGCGGGAGAGGCTGGTCAGGGTGAGGTCTGGAGGACGATTGTCGGCGCGATTGTAGCAGGAGAGAGTCCTGAGCCACCTTCGCCCCCAGCCCTACAACTAAGGGTCCCAAAGTCCTAGGACTAAGCATTGGGCTAGCCGCCCTCTCACCCCCCACCCCCCCCCCCCACCCCACGTCCCCACCCTGGAGTAGGACTCCGGCCCTGTTGACTTCTGCAGGGCCCGGGCGCGTGATAAGAGCCAGGCCAGTTAAAAGGTCTCTTAGCCTAGGCGCTTCACCTCTCCACATGCTCACCGGGCTATCTACAGACCTGTGTCCTGTAGTCCTCCCATCCCCACCCCAGGCCAGCCCATCTTCCCAGGCTTCACCTCAAGCGCTTCCACTGCTCAAAGTTGGCCTAAGTCCCTTATCATAGCCGTGAGGCTGTGTTCCGTCCTAAGGGAGGGTAGCAGAACAGACCACCCCAGCACACGCCTCTTTAGCATAAGGATTATTTTGAGCAAAAGGCAACGCCAAGGAACATAGGAAAGAAAGCCCTCCCTCTCCTCCCCGCCCATGTGCCTTAAAGCTGGATGGAAGTGTAGGGGGGGATGTTCCTGCCCCCATACCCACCAGGAAGGACATTGGATCACAGAAGACCACTTGAGACCCTCTCCACCTGGAGGTTGGCACCAGAGGAATCCACGCAGCAAACAGATTGAGGAGCCTCTGTCTCCCGTTTTTTTTTTTTTTTTTTTTTTTTTCTTCTCTTATTTGCCTCCCACAGTTTGCTGCCTCAGGGTTTGTTTGTTTGTTTGTTTTTGCCTTGCCCCTTTCCTAAAACTGTATTGCTCTTTGCAGAAGTAATTCCTTCCTCTGTCTCCCATGTGCACATTAATAAATTATTTTTCTCTTCTTAATCTTTGTTACAGAGATTCTGGCCAAGAAACCACTCCCCCGAGACACACACACACACACACACACACACACACACACACACACACACACACGCTGTCTTAAAATACTTGGCACATTCTTTTGCTTGTAGCTGTGGCCTACACTAAATCTACTTGAGCGAACATAATTCGAACCCCGTCCTGACTCCTGGGATGCGACGGTCCCACCACCCTCTCCCTCCCTATCAGGCTTCTGACAGCGACTTCAAATCCTTATTGGTCCCTTTAGGAAGAGTTTTCTCAGCTCTGACCTATAACACAAGCTCCTTGGACATTTTGTGTGTGTGTGTGTGTGTGTGTGTGTGTGTGTGTGTGTGTGTGTGTTATCCTTATGATTCTGGAGGAAATCAACCTCCCTTGTGGGGTGGTTCTTAGTCTCATTAACAAAAGAAAGAATGGATTCAAATTGAAGCTTGAGGAAAAATTTTATTAGTGTTTGAAAGGAAAACACCCCAAGGCAGGCAAGCTGTAAATCTCAGCAGCTGCCTAGAAGGGGAGGTAAGAAGGAGCTAGCCATGCCCTTGAGCTGGCATGGAGGTCCGGCACACGGCAGGGGAGGGGGTATTACAGAAAGAACAAAGACGCCCACAGTATCAGAAAAAGCACTCGTGGGTTCTGGCCAGCATCAAAAGAGGGATGAGGGGAGGAAAGAAAAAGGGAAAGTTGTTCCTCTCTGGCTCAGGCCTCAGAAGGGTAGGCAGATCCAGCTGAGCCGTATGGCGGCTTGTAGGACGGAACTGGGGGGAGAGAATTCCAGGAAGGAAAAGTACAGTGTCTCATTAAAGGAAAAAGGATTCTGCTGATCTCTTTAGCATGGATTAAGGCAAACCTGTCTTCCTAGGGGAGGTCTCTTGACCAGGTGATTGACACAGAGCAACTGGAATGTTAGCTCTTCATCCAGGCCGCTGATCCTATTCCTTCTTCCTCTTTCAGTATTTCAAGACAGGGTTTTCCCCGTGTAGCCCTGGCTGTCCCGGAACTCGCTCTATAGATCAGGCTGTCCTCGAACTCAGAGATCCTCCTGCCTCTGCCTACTGAGTGCTGGGGTTAAAGTCATGCACCACCACCACCTGGCTACTGATTCTATTCTCTTGACCACGTGGAGTTTTCCCTTAATGGGCTTTCTTGCTCTGTCATATGGCGCTTACTTACCATACCTGGTGTTCTTGCCTACCAAATTGTGAAGAATGGCCAGCAGGATGGCTCATCCGGTAAAGGCACTTGCCGCCGAGCTTGACCACCTGAGTTTGACCCCTGGGCCTCCCCACATGATAGAAGGAAGACACCAGCTACCTCTGACCTCTGCACACACATGCCCCACACCTACATGCACATGCCTATACACTTGCAAAGAAATAAATGTGATAAAGATCAAGTTGTAGGGTTGGGGATTTAGCTCAGTGGTAGAGCGCTTGCCCCCTGGGTTTGGTCCTCAGCCGGGGGGGGGGGGGGGGCATCAAGTTGTAAACAATTGGGAAGCAAGTCTACACATTGTGTTTCTGCCTCTCCTTCTGTTCACACCGTTCATCATCACTGAGAGTCTGCTACATTCCAGGTAGACAGTTTAGCATGCAGGGCTCTCTAAGTTCCCACAATTAAGGGAAGGAAGAGAAGGTGGGGGTGAGGGGTCTTGAGGAAAGGTGCAGGATACGGTCTCCTTATGAAATACTCACTATAGAGGGGCACTCAGACTCCCGAGTGACGTCCTAGAAGCACTCGGCATCCTGGACTAGGAAGTAGTCTCATTCTCTGAGGGATTGGCTTCCCATTCATTCACCCACCTCCTCACTCATTCATTCACTTGGTAAATATTTGATGATCCCTATTTCATCCATGTGACTCAGGGAATTGGTCATACTATACCCCAATGGTGACGTATGTGTGTGAGTGTGTGTTGGGGCACCAGGATCCTGGAAAACTGGTGGTGAGTTGCTTCTTTGTCATTTCCTGTTCAGACCAGCTTCTGGAAATGGTCTTAAGGGAAATGGTGTCTTCTCAGCAGAGGCAGGCAAATCTGGTATTCCTGGAGGGCAGGAAGACACTGGCCTCAGCTGAGGCCAGAGGCCAGTCTGTGGGTCACTTTGGAAGCTCTTCCTTGGGCAAACATGATGTTCCCTTTGAAGTCCGCTCCTTCTATGATTTTTCTATGAGATTTCTAAACAGCCCTGGGAGGTCTTAGGCACATATCTTAGATGGGAAGGCTAAGCTTAGGAGATCTGTGATTTCCTTAGGGGTCATGGTTATGGTAAGGGCTGAGCTGCATTAGAACAGACAACATTCTGGACACCTTTGGGACCCTGCATGCTATATTTTGCACATGTCCAGACGTCCAGACAACCAGGCCTGATGAAGAACCTGAGACAGAGAGATGTGATCTTTGGCTCCCCATGGTGAGAGAGGAGTCCCTGGAATGGAATGTTTTGTTTTTTAGATCTAACTGCCCTGGCCCCTGGCAGCTCGCATTCAGAAGTTTAGCTAACAAACTTCCAAATTCTAAGTCCTAGTGGTCTCATGCTCTATGTAAAAAATATTTTTAGTTTTAGAGACAGGCTCTCATTATGTAGCCCAGGCTGTCCCTGAACTTGAGATCTTGCCTCAATGTCCTGAGTGTTGGCATTAAAGGCAAGCGCCACCATGCCAGGCTCCAAACTCTAATATTATTGCCCAAACTTTAACTCCATCTAAATTATCCATTCCCTAATTCTAACTGGAATAGATCATTTCTAAGGACAAATTCCCCTCCCAAATTCTTATGGGGGACCTACACCTCTTTCTTATGATCTGTACAACGCAAGGCAGTCCCAAGCACCCCTAAGTAAGAAGGGCTAAAGCGGGGTACAGGCAGGTGGGAAGACGCTACCCTTATCATGAGAACAATTCCTTTTCCTCTCCAGGTGTCCAGGTCTTCGTATGTCTCAGGCCCCTCTGGAAGGAAAGGGTAGGGGTAGAAATTGTGTTAATTCTTCTAGATATTCTCTTGAGCATCCTCAACAGGCAAGTCTTTGCAGCCAGAGGAATCAGTAATGGAGGCATGCTGGGAAACCAAGCATTCATTTATTCAAGGAATAGCACACCAACAATCGGATATCCCAGGGCAACCTGGGTGAACAGATGTGTAGTTCCTGCTCTCAGGAAGAGTATCATCTATGGACAATGAATTTTTTTGCTTTGTTGAATGTCTGTAGTGAGCTAGGTTCCTGCGCAAAGTACTTGTCCATGTTATACTTTTATTGAATTGCTCTTACTTCAGGGAAGCGGTTCTCAACCGGTGGTCCATGACACAGGGTGTGTGTGTGTGTGTGTGTGTGTGTGTGTCAAACGACTTTTTCACAGGGGCCGCATATCAGATATTTACATTATAATTCATAACAGCAGCAAAATTACAGTTATGACGCAGCAACGTAGTCATTTTATGGTGGGGGTCACCACAACATGAGGAACTGTATCAAAGGTTCTTCACGAAGGTTGAGAACCGCTTCTCTAGGGAAAAGAACTATGGATCCATTCTGTAGATGAAGGAACTGAGGTTCTGAGATAGTGAACGACTTGGAGTTCCTCTGCCAGCATTGCCTCTGGGTGCAGCAGGGGAGATTTCCTTAACCCCAAGTCTGTTTCTGAGCAAAGTTGCCCAGGCACCCCTTGGTTGAAGAGCTAGAGGATTGGTCTGATTCTCTCTGAGGCCCCGCCCACCTCGACGAACCGCCCTATCCTGGGGTGGAGCTGTTAGCAGCCCCGCCTGGCTGCAGAGGGCAGAGCTGTGGCTACTGGGAGCTGAGCCGTGAGTTCCCAAGTGTCCTGATGTCTTTTCTGCTTCTTTGTGGACCACTGGGGTTCTGAGTCACGGTCAGGTCCTGGTGTACTCTGGCTTCTCGCTACAGTTGGTTTGCCCACAAAGCACAAAGCCTCCTTGAAGCAATTCTGCTTCGTGGTTATTGGAAAGTAACTTGTAAATCAGGGTAAGGAAGGAGACTTTAGATATTTACATGATGGCCATAAAAACAGGACCTAATAAATACAACATATAATATCTGTGAAGCTAACAGCATGCCGGATGCTAACTTTTTAAGACAGATCATCTCATTTATTTTTTTAAATTTTTTTTTTTTTATGTGGATTGGTGTTTTGCCTGCATATATGTCTGTGTGAGGGTGCTGGATCCCCTGGAACTAGAATTACGGACAGTTGTAAGCTGCCATGTGGGTGCTGGGAATTAAACCTGAGTCCTCTGGAAGAGCAGTCAGTGCTCTTAACCACTGAGCCATCTCTCCAATCTCCCAGATGACCTCATTTAATGCAGAATAGCATCAAGGCAGTTTTTCTCCTGCAGTATACATGAATATCATCTGGGAAGAGCTAGAGAGAGAGCCCATTGGCTCTTGATTTCTGCTTTTCTGCCTGAACCTTCTCATGCACTTTCACAATGATTTAAAGAGATGAATTCGTTAACTCCATCTTGGCACCATCTTGGTCAAGTGGGGATAAAGAGGCGGAGTTCTGTGTGATGGGTAAAGAAAGAGAGGCTTAGAGATGAGATGATGTGGTCGACGTATTTGTAACAAAATTCTACCCACATACTGGGCTTCTGTTGCCCAGTTTATGCCCTCCGAGTTCTTCTCTTCCTCTTTGGGGACCTGTGTTCTGGGGAGCCTTGAGTTTCTCCGGGAGCTCTGAGACTTCCAGAACAAGTTCCTACAGAGAGCTCATGGCTGGGGGCTCCAGCTCCTCCCATCCTTGGTGCCATCTACATGGGCGAGGCTGAGTGCTGAGCACCAGGACAGAACCCTCTGCCAGCGCAGACTCAGTGGGCAGAGTCCTTATTGGTAGGGAAGGACAGGTGGTGAGAAGTTAATCTGAATGAGTCTGCTCTCTCAATGTTCCCATCCCACACCCCAGCACAGAGCATCCACCCACCCGGGTGTCTTCTGGACT
Source organism: Peromyscus leucopus (assembly GCF_004664715.2). Taxonomy (NCBI): domain Eukaryota; kingdom Metazoa; phylum Chordata; class Mammalia; order Rodentia; family Cricetidae; genus Peromyscus; species Peromyscus leucopus. Next base: position 17,745,915 of record NC_051081.1, read on the forward strand.
AATCAGATCCCTCCTTTCCACATTTACTCAGGGAATGACTGGGAACCCACCCGGCTCTGTGCAGAACGGGGAGAGCAGTAGGAATCGATGTGCCGGGTCAGCAGACGTTAGAACCCATCTTTAATAAAGCTAGCCGGCAACTTTATTAACAGCAGCAGAACTGGTCCCCAGTAAGGGTCAACAAGCAGGCAAAGATGGTATCTACGGGTGTCCATCACGGAAGAGAGAGCTCAGGGCTTGCTTAGCATGGGTAAGGTCCCAGGTTCAATTCCAACCAAACGCACACATACACATGCACGCACGCACGCACGCACGCACACTGATCCAGAATGAAAAACTACAGGAACACACTAAAAGTCAAACAATAGAGGGATCATAGAATGAAAATCTGACTTTCTCTACTCTGCAAATATATTAGGGGCCCATTAATAATTTTACTATAAAATGGATGTATCGTGACGCAGATAAATAACCATGCTTTGTTATCAATGGATAAAAGTAGGCCAGACTATCAGAGAAGGCCTCCAG